>NC_136635.1:22948746-23296246 GCF_949748355.1 Melanostigma gelatinosum
GTCTCACGTGCATTACCTGACCTCTTTAGCTCGCACACTTTACATCCACATTTTGAATTACTGCTCTTGTTGTGGACTGCGATACATTGTACTTCCTGTGTTCCGCTCCTCTCTGGAACCCCTTCGAGTCAATTCAAATCGAAACTGTAGATGCAAACAATGCGTGTGCACTGTCCACCCGGTCGGCTCCGTACGTACCACGCCAGCTGCATGTCCCAGCGTCCCGGCGGGCAGCGCGCCGGCACCCGTCGTGATGCCGACGCTGTTGGGGTGGCGCACGTAGACAGCTGGCCCGGCCGCGACGGCGGGAGGGGGGCCGCCGGGCGCCAGTTTGACTCCCTGCTGCGGGGTCGGGATGTGCTGACTGCTCAGCAGGGACAGCCTCAGGGCAGGGAGGCTCTTCTGTTGACGGGCAGAGAGAGGTCGGTGGGTTAGAGTCGGAGAGCGGACGAATACACACGCATGCATGAGAGAATGAACATGCACGCACAGCTGGAAAAGAAAGCAAATGGTGGTGTGGTCACTGGCTGGCTTAGTGTGCATGTTGTCATGGTTACAGGGTAAAGATGCTGAGATGTCTCACTTTATACTGTACGTCGTAAACATTTCCTTTTTCAGTTCAATTTGATTTTACGACAATGAAATGCCGTACATGAGACACGTCGGGCGGCCTTGATGTGACGCTCATCGCGGTTGGCTGGAGAAAACACCGCCGGCTGCTGGCAGGGACGGCTGCGGGGGCCACTGTCACACACAGTCAGAAGTCAGGCCAGAGGGGTGTGTGTGTGTGTGTGTGTGTATATCATTCTACTGTCAGGGCCCTGGCCATCACTGGCCTTGGTGCCAGGGAAAGGGCTACTTTAGGGGGTGAGTTTAGGAGAAAACATGAGCGAGCCGGCTGGAGGAGCCACGTTTAGGGAGTGATTTAAGGGGCAGGTTAGGGAGCAGTTAAGGAAACGGTTTGATTTTAGGGGTGAATTTAGAGCTTAGGGGCCCAGTTATCTGTCAAAGTTGGGCCCCAGCAAAGTGTAGGGAAAAGGCTGTTTCAGGGTGAGGGTAAAGGATCGAGGTCAGGGAACAAGTGCCTCCGCCAGTGTAGGAGGCAGATTTAAAAAGCTGATGGAGAGCAGGTTAAAAAAAAAGAAAAGGTTTAGAAGCGAGGACCACACCTTGAGAAAGGGCACCAGGTACGGCTGCGGAGACGACTTGAGCTCAGTCTGCAGCCGGCTGGTGAACTCCTCCGGGTCGATCTTGGCATCCTGTCAAGGTGAGGAAGGGGGGGGGGGGGGGGGGGAGTATAAACACCAGTTCACAAGACAGCCCACACAGTAAGTTAGAGCACAACGCGACATGATGACATCCCCAACTCCAATCCTGGCACCTCAGGTCGCAGCTCATCAATGTGCAACTGGAGGTAAGTCACGATTAAATAAACACTGTGATTCAATCTGGATTCAGAAAGGAAGCACCAAAATAAACTCTCTTAACTACACAAGCACAATACTTCCATGACGTCTGTTGTACATTTTTTTAAACGCTCACCAGCAGGTCCTGAACCAGAGACTTGACGTTCTTGGAGGTCTCGGGGGACGGAGAGTTGTGGGACGCCAGCTTGATGAGCGTGGCCAGGAAATTCTTGCACTTCTTGACATTCTCCTGCATTTCCTGTCAGAGGCAAGAAAACGATTATTCACCCGATGACGGGAACCTGAGTAGAGCTGGCAGCAAGGGATACAAGTTGCTCAAATCTTACTTCTGAAGTACTAATCAACGTTTGAATAAATGATCTTCTGTTGCTACTAGGATGCTGGGATTAGTGCCGATGTAGGATCAGAGTTTGGCGTTAAAAGAAAGGCTCCGGGTCAAATCCTGAGCAGAGAGGAACTTATTTATGCTGCCCTTCTTTTATTAATACTTAGCAGAGATGCTACAGAATGAAACTACCAGGACTAGTAAAGAATCAGCACGCTGCCCGGTCATCTTTGTAGCCAAATGAGACATGGCACCTGTCTACTCAAACTGCCAGCGGCGACAAACTGTGGCCCCTTAGAGGGCTCTCCGGCCTGAATATATATATATACATATGGAGATGTGAGCGTATGTGTATGTGTTCTGTGAATCTGCACCTCTGTGCCGATTATGAATATGCAAGCCTGCATCTGTAAGTCTGTCTGTGTGTGTGTGTGTATCTGAATATTGTTACGTCTGTGTGTCCTTGGGTCTGCATGCGCTCGTGTGAACGTGTGTGGGCATGTGTGTGTGAGACTCTCGGTGCGGGGGGCCAGCTGCACGAGGCGGTGAGGCGGCGAGGCTGCTGGGTCCGGGGGGGGGGAGGGGGGAAGAGAGGCTGAAGCTTGTGACACAGCCGGCAGCCGCTGGCGGCCGTGTGACAGCGCCTGCCTGCGCCCTGGAGGGTGAAGTGTGGGCGGCGGGGGGAAGAGAGAGGGAACAGACCTGGGACACGATGGGGTTCGCGGCGATGCCTGTCTGAGGAGGCTGCGTCGGCTGGGAGGCTGCCTGGGCCGGGGCTTGGGGGGCCACCGCCACCACGGGGGCCTGCTGCGGAGTCGCCACTGCCACGGCCGGCGCCGCGGGGACCTTCTGTGGAGGGGGGGGGGGGGGGCAAGGAAGAGACAGAGAGATAAACAGGACGTGACGCCTCGCTCGCAGCAAGGCCACGGAGAACAGGAGGCAGGCGCCGCGGCGCTCCCTGTCACATCTGGTGTCCTGACTTCGGCGGACGTCGCTTAACAGACAAGTGAGGGAGGGGGTGGGGGGGGGGGGAGAAAGGGGAGGCGGTGGCACGCTAGAGGCTGGGAGAGACAGCAGGCCGTCGAATCTTTTCTTCACAGTCACCTACCTGATAAGGGACGCCTCCTATCAAGGCGCCATCAGCGGTCTCTCACTCCAAAAGCCCTCATCTCCTCTTTTGAATCTCTCAGGGCCTGTTTTTCACACTTGGCGAGGAAAATATGTGATGCAATCGTAAAGCGGACAGCTCTAACCACAGGTGTGAATGCTCCCCTGAAAATGCATGAAGGTCTGGTCGCTCAAGCCGCATACGGATCACATACGTGGACGCGGCCTTGCAGCGCAGTGTGAGCCAAAATACACTTCTATCTGCACAAAGCGGCTATCTTCAGCCTTAAACCTGCATTCTCTGGTTGCAAAAATAAGTCTGATTGTATCGAAGTCTATGAGAAAATGACTCTACTTCTCTCTTGATTTATTACCTCAGTGAACATTGTGAACATGAGTTTATGGTCTCAATCTCTAGTTTCAAGTCTTCTTCAATACAACATGATGTTCATTTAGTACATTCTGGTCCATTTAGAGTCAAATAGACCATAAAGCGGAGTATGCTTTAGGGCGGGGCTACCTTGTGATTGACAGGTCGCTACCACTACCCCATGCGGAGCCTCTACGTCACTCCTCCGCACGACCAAATATGGTCACCTCCGCTCACTGATTGCAAAAAAACATGGCGATGGCCAAAATGGTGAACTCGAGGCCTCGAAAACCGCAGTCCAACAAACCAATGGGTGACGTCATGCTGCCTACTTTCACTTTTTATGTACAGTCTATGATCTGCACTGAAGGGCTGCCTCCTCCGTGTGTGTACAGTATGATGAGAAATCGCACAAACACAGGGAAAAGGTCTAGAAAGGCACCAAATCGGTTCCTCAGAGTGGGAGAGTTTAAGAGTGGGAGAGTTTAAGACAGAAAAAACAGGCGAGTAAGGAGGGTTGTCTCACTGGGCGGAGTGCAGGACAGGAGGAGGAGGAAGAGGAAGAAGAAGAGGAAGAGGTCTGGAGGGCAGGGCTGGACTGGGTGGGAGAGGGCGACGGTACCATCTTGGCCGGGGTCAAAGGGCACTGCCTGGTGGTCTGAGAGGTCGCGGAAGTCTGCAGGGAAGAGAGAGAGAGAGAGAGAGAGAGAGAGAGAGAGGGGAAGAGGAAGAGAGAGAGAAACAGAGAGCGTAGCGATATCAAAGAAAGCGGGCGAGGAAGGAGGAAACAGGAGGGAGGAATGAATACAAGGGATGCAGAGAAAGAACAGGAGCGGAGGTGAGCGTGCGTCCGTTTCAGAGGCAAGAGTGGAGGAGAGAGAGAGAGAGAAGAAGAAGAGAAGAGCAGCGGCGTGCCTCGCGGACGGACGAGGAAAGGTCGCGGCGGCGGGAAGGAACGAAGAAGGGCGGCGTCACGCTGGTGGCGTCGAAAAGGGTGAAACGGAGAAAAAGCATGTGTCGGTCAGGTTGCAGTCTGTCACGGTGTGTCACACTGCTGGAGTCTCATGGCAGGCGGGGAGGGGACATTTGTGTCCACAGGACCGAACCACACCAATGACATCTACCTATTACGCAACCCGATGGAGGGAGAGGAAGAAATCTGCCACTCGCGTTCCTGATACAGAAATGTTGATTCATTGATAACTGTAGGTCATGACAAAGTTGCCGGTATTTAAGGTGAGACACCACAGGCTAAACACTGTTTCTATGCACTGCTCAATTAAATATAATTATTAGAGCAGCCTGAAAATAATGAATTGCAGTTCTCTAGTCTAGAAGTAACACATGCAGGAACTACTTTTCTGCATTACCTTGGTAAAAAAAAGGCAGTCATATCGGAGATGTTCAGGACAAAGTACTTCAGATTTCTTTGAGTTGAACATCGGGGTTTTTATGTCCGTAAGCTGGCATGCGCGGAGTTTAGCTAGCTGGTTGGTTGGTTTGTCTGGCGTGATCGACAGATGTAATTGGGTATCATCTGCATAACAGTGAAAGTTCATGGAGTGTTAAGCAGCACATATAAGTTATTAGACTTTCCGTTCAGACTAGTGGAAAGCACGTACTACTGGTATTGGTCTGTAGATTTCCACCAAAAGTTACCGTTAGATAATGCCTCATTTGCATATTTAGAGATAGCATTTCAGAAAAATTGCAATACAATAAATAATTGTCTGAATGTAAGTAATCAACTGGGGAAGTTTCATGGTGATATCTACTAGTACATTTTTTCACCCTATTCGCCTGTAGTGTCTTCTACATGTATGCAATTTTACAAAACACGTCTTCAAAGGATGTTTACTTCAGACTCTGAGCCAGAAATCTCCACTTCATCAGCACTTGTATACACCGAACTGTCCAGTTTCATTCCTATCTGTATCCTGAAGGTTTTCACAGAGGGCTTTGTCCATACATCATTCATATCCTGATGTATACAATATTTGATGTCTAAAAACATGGCAAAATGTTTTTTTTATGAGGAGATAATCCCGTCTGTAAAAACCTTTGACTCACATAAAACAACAAAAAGATTTAATAAATAATTTTGAAGCTGGCTTTATCCAATGTTCACGTTTCTGTTCTGGAAATGTATGCAAATTAGCACATATTTAATAAGATAATGCCGCATTTGCATATTTAAACAAAATATAATTGTCGTCAACTGGGGAAGTCTCATGTGATGATATCAAGAAGTTAAAATCGCTTATCAACTGTAGTGTCACCTCTAAAGCGCGTGCAAGCGTTTGACTATGAAATGCAGACATGAGATATGATGATTATGATGGTTTGGTGTTTCATGGAACATACATTACTTGTAAAGAAACAGGTGTATAGCAGACATGTTTGAATCTTAGACCCCCTGTAATAAGGAGATGATTACTAATATATGACTAATATATGTACAAAGTACAGTATATGCAGTATATGGGACCCAGTGGTGTGATCAATAATGGGATGTGTACCATTCAAAGTAGGTTGCAATGGAAATACTGTCGGTTCTGATAAAGGTTGATGCTGAAATGTGCCACAAAACCACCTGCGATGCCCGGTGGCACACACACACTGCTATCCTGCCTGTGGGCTGAGACAACCCAACAGGGCCTATGCCTCGACCTCTGGCACACAACCCTCCATTCATAGGCGGGCCAACACACACACACACACACACACACACACACACACACACACACACACACACACACACACACACACACACACACACGATTTGTCTTGCACACAAAACGCAGACACAGCGTGCCAAGGACAGAGGGAAAGAGGCGAGAAGAAGTAGGATAAGAGGAGGAGGAGGAGGGAGTTTCCCCACCGCTGAATAAAAGTTTTGTGTGCGATCCAAAATAATGTTGCACTGAGAAGTCGGGTGGGGGGGAGAGGGGGGGTGACGGTGAAAGCCGCGGGGTGTATCCCGCCGCCGGCGATGCCTCCCCCCCCCCCCCCCCCCCCCACGTCTCACTCACTCTCTCTCCCTCTCTCCCCCCTCTTTGCACATGAACACGCTCTTGAGAAAACCAAAAGCCTTGTTAGCTTTTGTAAAATAATCAGGCAGTTGGATGATGAATGATTTAACAGGTGTGGAAGGAAGGAAGCTCGGGATGCCTTCCGTTCCTCCCCTCGGGGGGTCACGGGAAGAGTGACAGGCCGACGGAGGGGCTGAGCTCTGGGAATAAACACCATTCCCTTTCATTTTTTCCCTGCCACCGCTTTTCGGCCCGCTAATTTGTCACAGGCGCGGCGGTGAGAGGCGATGACAGTCTGCGAGTCTCTTTATTTGCAGAGGGGGCTTTTTTTCCGCATCGGGGTGGATGCAGGTGCGAGTGCAGATTGTTGCGCTGTTGTGTAACTGATGCGGACTTCCGTCTGTGTGAGCATCACTTTATGCTGCGAAAAGTACGAGGGTGGAATTTGTTTTCCATCATTTAGGAAACATTAATGTCAGTTTCAGAAAGGTTGTTACGCGGCCCCTTTCAGCTCGGCCTGTAGTGCAGCAATACTACCTGAGAAGGTAAAAACCTCCACACAGCAGAGTGTCACACTGCATAGATGCACCAATGCAGCACACACTGCTGCATCTCATGAATGGGGCTGTATTTCCTGGACATTCAGTGTCTGATCTGATACGACGATTAACACGTTGTTATATTCTCCGTTTCCTTTTTGCAATCAGAAATACTGTATGGAACGCTCATAATAGTAGCACGTGTCTCACTGTGGAGAGTGTTAGGGGAGCATGAAGCAGTTTAATTCAGAAGTAGAGGTAGAAGCAAAGAGGAAAAGTTTAGCTGAATTTTTACAAAAAAGAAAGAAAGATAGTGGAATGCTGCCCTCTAGTGTCCGACTTATGTCGTTGCAGTTCGTGATGTGATGAGCAGGAGATCTCAGGTGAATCAAGAAAGTCTTAAGGGGGACTCTTCACTGCAGAGGCCGGATCAAAGAGTGTGTTGTAAGACTAACTGGTGAGGTCCAATCGAGCACTTGGCTTCTCTCTAAAGCAGTTATTACTGTATTCTTCTGTCGATAGTCTGACCAGATGACTATAACCATGCAATCTTTTTTAAAAACACTTCCCTATGCCCTTACTTACGATTTGGAAAAGCGTGCGCATTATTTTCCAGAGTTTTAATAAATTGTCAAACTTGTCCGTAGTTATCTTTAAACTCAATGTTATCACTTTAAAGTACAAGATGAAGTTTTGTTTTGTACGTATACTGTACTATGTGTCAGACGGATTAGATGATGACGGGACAGTATTTGAGAGACCATAGAGGACACGCTACCTGATTTTATGAATTTCATTTCCTCACAGTTCTCCGCTGACGTTGGAAAAACTTCACGAAAGTCAAAGCTCAGTTCCAAAACATTGAGTTGGGATTTGAGGGCTTGTTGAGCGCATATTCTCCAAATGACGTCACCCGACCACAACGATGACTCGATTAATCGATGAGTCGATTGAATTGAGCTGTGCCAGATTCGCTGGTTTTTGTTTTCCATTTTCGTTCATCTTCTGCGACAGAGAACGAACTATCTGCACGAATCATGACTCAGCATTTGGGTTTTGGGTCGTAGCAGTTTGAATAAGTCAACTTGGGCTTTGGAAAAACTGCCATGGGCATCGTCTTCTTCTGACGTTTTCAAAACAGAGAAAACAACTGAGCAACAATGCTGCAAAACAGGATGAAATGCAACACAGTGCAACCTATTTGAAGGGAATCAAAATCAGTTTTAAATGCTTTGCAGACTAAATAGATTTTTCTTTTATTCTAATAACGGATGCCGACTCTAACACGCACATGTATGCCCCTTTCAACCCCTCTGATGTGCCAGTGTTGCATGTTCTGAGGTCAACGAGGAAGAAAAAATGCTCTAATCCGAAGAAATATTTATCCGGGCCATTTCCTGCTTGATTTGCAGAGAAACAGCGAGAGACAAACTACCCGGTGATCTCATCATTAAAGCCGGTTAAAGGTGTGGATTAGGCAAGCAGGTCTCTCCGTGAGTGATGTATCCACAGGTGATCATAAGCTAATTCCAATGAATGATTCAGTGGGCTCGTTAGAGTGTGATGAGGACCCCCGTGAAGTCATTAAGGAGCCTTGAGACATTAATTCACCAATTAATCGCAGTTTAATCTATACGTAAAATAATCGGGAACGGTCTATCGTTCTGATAATTACCCGGCTAAGTGTGTTAATCACGTCCCAATTAGGCGGCGGGGAGCTAAGCTGCTCGCTTAATGAGATGCGATATCAGGCGTAAGAATCAGATCAGCGTTCCTCCGAAGGAATCGATCCAACTCATTTTGATAAAAAAGGTCAGCATGACCTCGTCCACTAAAATGAATATTTCCATTATAATTTTAAAGCAAATACAAAAACATATTTTTGTGTTAAATATGTTTTTTGCAGTACGTCCCGTATGTGAGAGCCGGCGCTTTGCCTCTAAACTCCACTTCGTTGTCTCTCGATAGTATTTCATCCAGCAGTTAATTATTTAAATGTCGGACTCGCGGTCCGCCATTGGACAGTCTGAGGAGCCGCAATGCATTTTGGGGCGGTCACGCTGTCCATTTTCTCCCACGTACGCAAATTCCTCATACTATGCAGCGTGAACGCACCATACTAAATGGTATGGTATGAATAGTATGTTAGCATGAGGTTGAGAACACATCCTATGAATCTTACCCATGTCAGCCGATAACAGGCCACAGTTTTCTATGGCAACAAAACAGTTATCTATCTATCCAATAAAATAATACCCTCAATATCTGTGTTTCTGAATCTCTGATGAATGCGATTTGTTGAAATCAAAACACAATTTTGTTTTAATCCAAATAAAATGCTGTTATTTTTCATGTGCTACGTATCTGTCTGTTCAACCTTATTTCAGCACCTGGAGCTGTCCACCGTCTATCTGTGTGATCAAACTTTTCTCTGCTCTCTTGGACATTAACTCTACATTATTTTCCGAATTTTTCGAGTTAAGGAAAAACTGCCCTGTTTGCATCTTTCTGACGATGCCTTTTTAAAAAGTTTTCTTTTAAATATGGTATGTAATATACAAGGATGTCCTGATTACGTTGTTTGACCGCGATCCCAATCGTGATATTGATTATTGAGCAGGCCGAGGAAGACAAAACCCAGCAGAGTACAATAAACACAGGATTCAAACCGATCCTAAAATATGTCCAGATACAGATCCTTAGGATGTGATCAGGACGTCTCAAGCAATACAGGACATAAGTAGGATGATCTCTACAGCCAATAAAGGAACATTTAATCCTCGAGTTTATCTAAAAACAAGTTACGTTTTCAAATTGCCACATTATGAAGAAGCATAAAGACGCTTTTATCTTTTATGCTGATGATCTAAAAAAAACCTGACCCAAGAAGAACCAACCTTGTTGTCACTGGAAAGCACTCGTGCTGCCTGAATCTGAGCTAACCTGTATTTTCATGATGAACCTTATCGGCCACATGAAGAATGATTCATTTCTGATCCTTTAATTGTTCCGGTTACACTAGAATAAACGCTCTTTGCACGTCTGCGTGGACTTCACTTGTGAATGTTCTATACGCTGTATAAAATGTATAAAATGCCCGTATTTATGAAGTGTTGAAACGAATATAAAAGCATGCTTTTGATGTGCTTATCACAGTAAAGATGTAAATGTAAATCATGGTTACAGAGAGACATTTCTTGCTGTTCTTATTCAAACATGCACCTAACAATAACTGACAAGTACAGGCAAAAAACCTTCACGAGCCAGAAAAATAACTGCGAATTTTGGAGTTGCGCCTTTAGGAAAATTAGGAAGTCTCCTCCACAAATGTCAGAATTTCTCTTATTTGTAAAACTGTGTGCTGTCGGTCACACCTTTGAAAGTCTACAGGCAGCAGCAGCACCGTGTGGGCTCTGGGGCTGGAGTCTCACCTGAGGAGTGGTCACTCTGAAGGATGCTCCTGTCGTGGGGGTGGCAGGTCGTGGAGTGACGTTGTTCTGGGCCTGAGCCTGGGCCTGGGCCTGGGCCTGAGCCAAAGCCTGCTGAGGAACCATCACTAGCTGGCCCAGCTCTGTGCGCACCAACACCATCCCTGGAGAACCACGGAGAACATTTATCTGAGGGAACACTAGAACGTCACGGACAATGAATGGTATTTAAACCACCTAAGTGCATCTATATTGATATATATTGATATTTATATATCTAAATATAGATATATAGATATCGATATATCTATATATATGCAATGATATTGTAGGGTTGCCCATTGGTGTTTTTTTATCAAATATTTACAGAGATTTTTGATAAATAATCATCAGTAATGTGGATATGACTAAAGGCAAATAATAAAACAAGTTTGTCCATTAAAGTTGTGTGACAGGACAGCCCAAGAAGTCCCATCCGAACGTTTAACCCCGGTTCTTAACCGGCGCAGGAGGAATATTTAACCACAGTTCGCCATAGCAGCATCATTTCGCTGCACCAAGCCAAGCCGGACCGTGGGTTGAACCGACCACAAACAAAATGATGCGCGTCTTCTGCTGCAAGTGCAGCCATCACGGTCTAAATGTGAGACATCCTCATATAGAACATGACATCTGTTATTGTCATGTGTCAGGACAGTCCCGTCGCATATTATTGTTTATTTCATCGCTTACAACGCGACTGGTAGCGCAGACTTTTTGCACTTTTTTTTCAAAAGGCTAGGATTACAGTTACTTGTGAGGTGTCCCATGTCAGGTCAAGATCAAAGGTTATTACACACTTGTTTACCTTTTGCAGAATTTCCATAAAGTCCAAAAAAAGAAGAAGACATGAGGTCAATTCGGATCATTCTCTTGTTTTTTTGTGACTGAGACATTATTCCTGAGGTGAGTAACTATAAGCAGCATTAAAAAAAAAAAGACAGCTGGAGAGGCCACACACATACACACACCCTCCCACTGTATTGCAGTTATTACCCGCCATTCTCCCCAAAAGACAGAGCAGGAGCTTCAGAGAGGTTGGCTCCCTGGCAAAAGTATTTTAGTAGTAGTTTCTTTGGGGTGGCCATAAATGTGTACAATGTATGTTAATTGGATTATTACATAAAGCCTTTGAAACACTTTGTAATCATGGAACAACGTAGATCTGCAATTCTCCCAGTATCAAGAGAACAAAAAGTATTTACACTAAGAACAATCTTGCAGTACTGTAAAACTATAAGATAGCCACAGTCTTTATGCTCTAGTGAACATTTCAAAATGTGTTTGCACTGACGCAAGATATACATTAAATCTGACAGTTTCAATGCAAACTTCGTGCAAGTTTTCTCTTATTCGTCATGGTTCGTTTGCGATATCACAACCGAGCTGGGGGAAGTGTTCAACCCCCCCCATATAGGAATAGATAGGAATCCAGCATGTTTGTATCTTAGGAACTGGCACCACCTTACAGCACACACAGAACTACTTAGAAAGCTTCCCCAACACATTGACAAACATGAGAACAGGGTGTTCTCACACCTCATACCAATGAGCCTCAGGTAAGGGTACTTTAACACAGGTGTGCTGCCCCCCCCCCCCCCCCCCCCCCCCATCCTGAAAACCTTACCCGGTGGGATGGTGAACCCTGGGGGCAGCTGGATGGTCGTCTGCTGCTGAGGTGGTCTGACGATCAGCTGGGGGGCCACCATCCTCTGAGGTGCTGGAAGTCCAGGACGGGGTTGAGTCTGCGCGGCGGTGGGCCTGCCCACGCTGACAGCGGTCGTCACCGACGTGGTCAGACCGCTTCCACACGCGGAACTCGCCGCCACGACACCAGCAGCGGCCGTGGCGGAGCTCGAAGGCTGGGTCGCCGTTGTGGACGTTGTGGCCGCCGATGCTGCTGCTGTGGTTGTCGTTGGCCTGACAGTGGGGACAGTGTTTATTACGGAGTTGACACTACCAGACTGGCTTGACATTACAAGTTTTGACTGACAATCGTCTGTTTTGGAAGCCCCGGTGCTGTTCCCCTGTGATGCCGAGGGTGAGGTGGTGGTGGTGGGTCCTACGCGAGCGCCCTGCTGGACCAAGGCCGAAACACTGGTCCCGCTGCCGTTCTGGGCGATGCTCGCTACAATGTGACTCGGGAGTCTGTGCAACGCAATGGTGGGAGTCCCCCGGTCCAGAGCAATAGCCGACTGACCCGCAGGGAGGTTAGCGTTCGTTAGGGTGAAAGTCGAAGTGTTGATAGAGGACGTCGCCGGTTGAGTGGAGTCCGGCGGCGTCGCGCCGGTATCCACGGAGCTCACGTTCTCAGCCTCCGCCGTGCCGTTGCTGTTTCTCCTCGTCGTTACCGCCGCACCGTTCAAACTCTTTATCCGAGCCGAGGCGCTCCTCCGAGGCGCGCTTATGCGTTTCCTCGGCGGGTTAGCGTCTTCCGCCGACGTCCCACACGAGCCGGGGCTGCCCTTAGACCCCCGGCTGGATGTGGTGCTGATGCTGGCCGGCGCGGACGCCAAAGTTGACACGCCAGGCGCAGTCAATGTTGTGATGGATGCTCCATGTGATAGCGAGCCGCTGGTGCTGGTGGCGTTCGCGCAGGCAGCCGAAGCGGCCGACGGCTCGCCAAAGGAAGGTTTAGAGTCCGGAGAAGGAGACGTGACAGTTGTATACGGGCTAGCGTCTTTTGAGTTGATCTTGGGGAGCATCTCGGGTTCATTACGCCGTCCTTGTTGTTGTTGTTCTAGAGTTGTTGTGCCCACTGGAGCTGGTAGCGTTTTTCCTAAGTGATGGTTAGCGTGGGCCACCGAGCCAGCGCCTCCGTTCTCGTCTGTTTTGCCTGCTAGGTTGCTTTGGCCAGCAAGCTGTGACTCCAGTGAGCCCACTAGGTCGCTCACAGCTTTTTCGTCCACCTCTGAAAACAGCATATCTTCCAGGGGGTCGGAGGTGCCCGCCATCTCTGATCACAGATAGCTGTCTTATTTTTTTTTTCTTTTACAGTGCGCCTGCGTGTTACTAGGCATTGTGGGAATGCATCTGACGTCATTAGCTGAGGGGGGCATCCTAGTTGTATTTTTCATGATTTTTCTTCGAGTCTAATTGAACTACTTTGAAGAGGTGTTGCAATAGTGTTACATAACGATCCCAAGCTAGGGCACTTTGCACCTGTGGCATACTCTCTGCGCCTCTCGCTAGTTTCAGAGTTTATGAAATATGGTGTGTCAAAAACAAATTATGCGGTATATGTATTTTACGCATCTAAAATTGTGTTATCGGGCAATAATGGGGGCAGGGTGACCAGAGGCCGTCCCGTATAATATCGCGATATTATAGAATGGCTGAATCTCAAACCTTTGTTAAGCACCCTAGGATTAATTCACTAACTTTCTTCGTTCAAAAAATTATCGTAAACGTGACCAAAACTGCACGTTCGGTCTTGGTATTACTGAGTTCCCCTTGTTTGTCGTCAAATAACTCTTTAACATTGACGAGGAAAGGGTAGCAGTGGAAGGAAGAGGAGGTATCTTTAGAGGAATGAGACGCAGCCCTTCTCCCAACATCCTTAGCGGCGGGCGAAGGAAAACGTAAACGGCCATGTTGTGGTAGAAGTCAGTCCTGAAACGAGCGAAGCTTACTCACGGCGTTACTTATCAATCTGTGTAATGTAGTCTCAGAACTACGGCTCTGAAAGTAACACGCCTGACTTCTCGTTTGACAGTTATTAATTCCGTGTAAATTCGTGCGTCATTGACAGCAGAGGGCCAACATGAGCGGAGGAGGGACGCCGTACATCGGCAGCAAAATTAGCCTAATCTCCAAGGCCGAGATTCGCTATGAAGGAATTTTGTACACCATTGACACTGAAAACTCGACCGTAGCTCTTGCTAAAGGTAAGTCACGTAACCACGGGCTGGACTACAGCACTCAACCTGTCTCTATCAGAGCTTACACACGTGTCGAACGATGGAAACCTGTCACTGATTTCAGCGCAGTTCGCTACGTTAGCTAACGTTAGCTTTGTAGCCAACTAACAGCTAAGTGGCGCTGCAGTTAACGCTCCTTTGTTTACTTTGTGTTTGGGGTTACCGTTAAATATGTGTCCGTTATTGAGTACCGAGTGGCATACCGTGTAATAGAAAGTTAGCCTTGTTGCTATCATACTCTCTTACTAAAGCGTTAATCACTGGTTGATAACGGTAGCTTAGTTATATTTTAAGTCTTGAATCTGAGCGTGTGTCAAGTGAACTTGCATGACGTTACAACGGCACATGTTAATCCACCACGACGTGCTTCGCCATTCAAACATGACAGATTCCCTGTATTTGCTAAGAAAAGTAAGATTATATTATTCAAAAAGTAACTTAGTTATTGCATTGCATTACATGTGGACTTAATGCCCAGTGTGAGAAATCTACTAAACCTCAGTAAAATAAAAAAAGATAAAATTGTTTTAATTAATTTGAATAACCCTGTGAATTTTCCCAACAGTTCGCTCTTTCGGCACTGAGGACCGGCCCACTGACAGGCCTGTTCCACCTCGGGAGGAGGTGTTTGAGTACATCATCTTCAGAGGCAGCGATATAAAGGACCTTACAGTGTGTGAGCCACCCAAAGCCACTAGCTCCCTGCCACAGGACCCTGCTATAGTCCAAGTAGGTTCATTTATATATACTTTAAAATGGCAGTCTGTATATTGTTTTTACAAGTCTCCAGAAACCTTTTAAGGAAATTTTTTAAGCTGACTTCTTGTCAGTAGTTTCTTTTATTAGAAGGATTGTCAAGTAACAAAGATGCCACACTGAGGACAAACAACAATAAACCCTTTTACACGGCACATTTTGACTCGGCACAGCAGGAAAAGGCACAGGTGTATCTAATACCATTAATTACTGCTACATCCCATTAAAATCTCTTGGTCAACCAGCGGGCCAGGACTGTGAAACAGGCTCGCCTAAATATAATTCAGCCGTCATTGATGAGTGTTAGTGATTACACCTGTGCTCTTCAGGTTACGATGAAACAAAAATACGTAGAAATTTAAATATTAAATAAATTGAAGTGCATTTGATTAAAAGTACACCGAGGACTTCAACACTTGATTTATACAGAGACGTTGGCTCCATGCGTCAAAATGTGTGAAATGAAATTCCTCTCCATTTGCACCCGATACTTTTGTCTTATCCGTTTTCATGGTGTCAATAATCATAAACTGTCTTGTCATTGAGGCTCGCTGAATGCACTATCTTTTTTTTTTTAATGAAATGGATGAAAGTAGAAAGTGTGTATAGTAGGCTTGTGCAGGATGTGCCACTGCGATAGTGACGGTCACAAGTCTTTAAAGCAGTTGTGTGTTTCAGAACTACAGTTGCATATTCATTTCTTATGGATGATGACGGATTAGGTCATCCCATTTTAGTGGGTCCGGAGTCTGCTCCCCCAGAAGAAAAATGTGTCTTTCCGAGTTAAATCCATCAATCTTGTGCACTCTTGAGAGCAAAATGAACAGGCTAGATCTATGAAAACCTTTGTGCTCAGGTTAACAATTCTGGGCTCTAGCAGTGGTGTAATGTAACTAAGTACACCAGTAAGTTAGGATTGTACATTTTTAGGTACTTGACTTGAGTATTTTAGTTTTATGTAACTTTTTACTTCAACTCCACATCTTCTCAGAGGGAAATATTGTAATTTTTAAATTCTCTACATGTATTTTCCGATATTATTTACTAGTAAGGCTACTGCAGATTTAATACAAAATAGCAACCCACTAATAAACTATAATGTATGTAAAATAGTTAAAATTAGAAATGAAATCTGGGTAATTAACATGAAACACTGTTATTCATTGTGTACCTGATGTGAATTTATGTGACGGTGCTGTTTCCTGACAGTCTGCGTTGTCAGTTGATGGTGTAATGTGTTTCTCTAGTCGTCACTTGGATCCAGCAATGCTTCAGCGGGATCGTCATTCCAGTCGGCGGGGTCCTATGCTGCTCTCAGCAAGGCCCCCATCCCGCCATACAGCCAGTTTGGAGTCACGCCCCTTGCAGCTCAGCAGTTCGGTTCTGCCGGAGCCGGAGGTAAGGAGTAGTTCTCGTTCCGGATGCGTGTCCGGTCACTGTATGGACGCACAGGATGCACCACGAAGCAGAGCTGTGAGAATGGTTCCCGTTCCCACATGATGATAGGATCAATTATGGTTATAGCAAGACGTAGCTCATCACAAACAACAGTGTATTTAACATGAAGTATAAGATGTTAATGCTTGCATGAATCAATTGGTGCACAAATATCTTCTTAAAAATAATGTGATTAAATTGAGCCTATATTGCCCAGCTCCATCTCTGTGTTCAGAGCACTTTGAGTTTTTTTTGTTTTTGTCTAAACCCTTTCTGATGACGACTCAAACGATTGACCGCTTTTCAAACGAGCCTTGTAAGCAAAGCATCTTGTTTCTCTGGCAACAGCTGTTTCCTGCAAATTCTAACCGAGCACAGCTGCATGTCGTCTTTTGAGCTTCCTGCTGTGCACCTGAACCCCATTATGCGTTGAACTGGATTTAGCGGAGAGTATTAGGCATCACGTTTCTAATACACTGAGTCCAGGGCATCTTAAAGTGCTCAAAGGGGGGGAGACATTTATGGCTTGGGTTTATAACTAAATATATAAATTGCTTTGGAAATGCATTGAGTTACCATTGGAGTTATTGAAAATTAGATGTCTGTGTCGTCGAGTGCCAATATTATGGAGGAACCTTCCTGGTCGGAGTTACATTAATGGGGTGTATCCCCAAACTGTCACTGCCCCCGTCAGCCGCTGCAAGATGAAGTGCGCTGCGTTTAAAGACAATCGTATCGTTTGGATCTCACTTTGGTATTTTCTGCAGGGTGCATCAGTCCCCAGCTGGACTCTATCACCAAATGTCCCAACCTGGAGCAGGCGGTGAAGGCCCCACCAACAGCTGCCCCGGCACCACCTGCCCCTGTGGGACAGAGGAGTCAGTCGGGGGCGGTGGCTCCCAGGCCCCCCGGCATCCCTTCCGCTAGCCAGAGGCCCCCCGACCTCCTGGAGCAGAGAAAGGGTAAAGACTCCTCCAGGACTTTGCGTGGTTAAAGTCCACGCTGATAAAAGTTTGCTGAATCTTTGCAAATGTCTGAAGTTGCCGTCATCTGTATATTTTAATCAAGTTGGCCGCTTTGTCAGAGCCGTACCGCTTCACCTTGAGTTTAAGATGGTGTCTTTTTCTGTTCAGCTCCTGAGGTCCAGTTGGTGTCTCGGCCAGATCATGAACACGGCACTCTTGAAAACCGAGATCCCAACAAGCGTCATGCCGGTAAGTAGTTTTGCGCCATAACTTAATACCCGATAAGACTCTGACAGCCACCAAAATATTTGTTTTCATCAGCTGTATTTGTGGAAGTCAGTGAGGTAGTCATTTTTTTTTCCCCTGAAAAGGTGTCTTGATGGTTCACGTGGTGAATGTTTTATGTTGGCGCTGCGAGCTGTCTGCTCAGCTGTCGCCTCGTTGAGGGCCAATAGAAATGCTCACAGTCTCGTATGCAGCACCTTTAAATCTCAGACATGGCTCCTTTTTCATTATATTGTGCTGGAGTATAAAGCTAGTGTAACACTGTCCCAATACTTTTGACAGCACAGCAGGCCCAGGTGTCGCTTGTTTGACTGTTTCCGTATTTCATTTTTTTATATTTAGGTCATTTGTCAGCTGGTGCTCAGCCCAATCGCCGTGGCCGCGGACGAGGAAACCGCAGCCGAGGTAAAGTCAACCTGCGCCGGGACGGCGCCATGACGTTCGAAGAAGACTTTGACTTTGAGACGGCCAACGCACAGTTCAACAAAGACGAGATCGACAAAGAGCTCCAGAACAAGCTGAAACTGAAAGGCACGGCTTCAACTCTCTCACGCACACACACACACACACACACACACACACACACACACACACCGAGACCGATGGGGCAAACTTGATAAAACTCAAAGGGGAAAAAATGTCTCTTCAGCCCAGGTTGACATTTTCACATAAGACATTGACGCCAGCTACAAGTTCAAAATCAGACATTGCATTTATTTTTTATCAATTCCATTGGCTTTATGGTGTAACACAGATGTACTTGTTGAGATGGCGCGTATCCTCCAAAGCGTGGGAGGGAATCATCACTTCAAAAAAGCCGTATATGACTTGTATTGGTATTTTTAGAGCCCAAAATGGTTTGAATATATTTTATCCTATCACCTTTTGTGCTCGTGAAAACCCATGAAAAACAGTTCTTGCTCCCAAAAGCAAATCTGTAGTAGAAGTAAATTGCTTGTGATACCGTGCTGAGATAGAAATGTACTGAAGATGGTACCTTCATTGTAACAGCCACTGCAATAGAAATCCCAGCATCGTTTTCTGGTCTTTTCCCCGCCCACTTTGTTGTTACTGGGTCACTCAGTCTAAATGTCTTCCAACCACAGATGACAAGACTGAAAAGGCAGTGAATGGAGAAGAACCTGCAGAGTCCGAACATCCAGCCAACGAGGGGGCCAACGAGGAGGAGGCTGCCAACAGCACCTACTATGACAAGACCAAGTCCTTCTTTGATAACCTGTCTGCTGATGATTTAAGGTACCTCAATATGTCCACTGTTGTGAAATTGTGATTCAATTCTAGGACAAAGGGTGACTTTAGGACTATTCAGACAAACTAAGAAAAGAGTTTTTAACTTTGAAGCTTGTGAACTTTTTCTAACAAAAGCATATTCGTATGTCTTCTCCAAAATCAGTATTTAATGTTTATGAAATACACATAAGCCTTGATGTATTTATTTAAACATGGGAATGAAACTCTGTTAATACACTAAAAACCTTTTTTTTTTGTTTTATCTCTTCCAGTAAAGGGGGTGACAGAGGATTTTCACGGTAAGTCACTGATTTATTTTAGTCTGTGTTGAGGGAGGCTCCTCAGGTGAATGGGTTATCATTAACACGCAACTATAAAACAAACTTTTCTGGTTTTCACTTTATCAGGGCAACTTGATGGCGATGTTTTTATTATTATTTTTTCTATTAAGGCTCTATTTGTTACACGGATAAAACACGAAATTATGAAACTAAACAATGTACTCGTACTACATGTATGTACTACTACTTCAGTACACTTAAAAACCCTTTTGTGTTGTCAGGGAGCGAAGGACAACCTGGGCAGAAGAGAGACGGATGAACTCTGAGACATTTGGCATCCCCCTGAGGCACAATCGAGGAAGAGGAGGTTTCCGCGGCCGGGGCTTCATGGGGCCCCGCGGAGGCAGAGGGCGGCCGCTGAGCAGAGGCTCCTTCGCCCCGCCCCGGGGTCCTCCGCCCGGTTTCAGAGGTGGATTCAGAGGTGGCAGAGGAGGCCGGGATTTCTCTGATTTTGAATATAGGGTAAATCCAACAGCTTCATGACCTCGGAGATCATTAAAGTATCATTAAATAGGTGTAGCAACTCATGAATGTAATAATTAGAAACATAATGTAAGAAAACCATGGGTGCGTAACGGCATAAGAGTTTTGTGCGTAATATAATACCTTGAGTTATTTTGAGAAATTCTGACATTATAAACTAAGCAGAAACATAGGGACCCTCCTGGTTTTACGTGATAGAAGTAGGCTCCTTAATTTAAAGCCACTAGACTTTGTCTGGAGGACATTTTCATGAATCAGTTTCAAATTGACAAAGCCTCTTTTAATGCTTGTCAAAATTCAGAACTACAAGAAATCCAGTGACCTGAACAAATGAGGAACTTCAGTTTATATTCCAGATATGTTTAATGTTGACTCAAGCAGCAAAACCACATCAGTTCAGTCTACCGAACCGTCTCACTTTGGCCACTAGGTGGCTCCGTTCACTTCTCATGCATTTCATGTTTGTGCCTCAGATCATGAGAGGTATTTTGAGGGGGTTTTTTTTATTTATTTTTTACATAAGCCACTTTAATGTAAAGTAGGCGAGTTAACTTTGAAATAGTCACAATGTTACTTAAAGATCTTTCCAGTTTTCAGCCTATTTATCTTTGTGTCTTGCAAACATGACGGTTGCTTGACATGCAGCTACTCGATATTTATTCATATCTCTTCTGGTCAGATTTTGGGAGGAATTATAATTGTACTTCGTCCAATTACGAACGGTTTGACAAATTTCATTATTTGATACAATTCCTGCGGTCATTTTTGTCCAGAGCAAGCTTACATCATTTGTATCACCTGTATGCGCTGCAGAGAGGATGTGATGATATCAAACGTTCGTAACATAGTTTACATGTCATTATATTGATAACCAGTTTATCAATGAATTGTCATTTTCTCATGAAAATGCACTGAACTATGCACTCCGTTTTCTTACATTATTCTCTGATTATTACGTTACAAAGCCTTTACTATATTTAAATATATCATGCATTTTGACAGTAAAGTAAATGTGCGGCTGCTGTTTCTTTCCAGAAGGACAACAAGGTGGCTGCATAGTGCTGCAGCGACGGCTCCTCCAACAATCCAAGCCCTCATCGTGAAATGAGTCCTGTTGAAGAAATTCTTTGGTCTCGACATTTGACAGACAGAATGACGACATCTTCTCAGTCACCAGCAGCGGGCTGACTGCTTTACATCAGGGGTGGGGGGTGAGAGTGCAGCTCCCTTTTCTCCACTTTTGAGAATTAGGCTTTTTTTATTTGTTGTTTTGTTTTGGCCCAGACATGTTGTTCGATTAAAAAAAAAAAAAAACAGCCACCAGGTGGACGAGAACATGTGTAAATACTTTAGGTGGGAGCGTTCTGTATTTTTGCATCGATCCAGTTCATTTCTTACTGAAGATGTTTGATATTGAAGAACGCAGAAATGCCCACCGATACTGTGAGAGGCTCGCAGGTCATGTGATCGTTTCGTTTTTAATCTCACCGTGTGTGGCGCCACCAAAATTCAGTACATTGCCGGTTGCACCATATATTCCTCTGCTCAGACTTAGTCTGGTTGCCACGTGTTCAGTATTTTTACCCAGAATGTAGGAAATGGTTTATTTCCCCTTTTTTCCTTTTTTCTGGACATCATTCATTCTCAATCATCTTCTTCTACTTACTGCCCCCCCTCCCCCAGCAAATTGTGGCTCACCAGACAAACTCACTTTTAGTTTTTAGAGAAGGTCTTTCAGTATTTAGAGTTGCGTAGATCATACTTAGACATCTTGCCGCTTCTGATGAATTCTGTTTCTGCTTTCTGTTTGTGGCTAGAACTGCAGGCCTGTCAATGGTGGCAGCCTGTTGCAGGCGACCAATAGGAGCCGGACATCTGATTGCTATTTGGGGTTTACAGCATTAGCTTTAGAAGAACGTTTTTGTGTTTTGTTGACCGGGTCTGTTGTTTTTTTGTTTGTTTTTTACATAGTTGACTAAACAAAGAGCATTCCCATGATTTGTGTCCGTTACTATTAATGCCTTTAGAAGTTCTTAGGAAAGGAAAGCCTTCAGTGTATCCAGTTTAAACCTGCAGTCATAATGACGTTGAACAAGTCCAATTTGGATACTCCAAAAGGAAGAAGAAATGCCTTGCTATTTTGCCAAAAAGAATATGCAAGCATTTGGTCGAGATAAAATAATTGCCAGCCTATGACGTAGCTGTTAAATCTGCCTTCCTGTGTCCAAAACCTACTGAGCCACCTGTTAAGGCATGTTCATTTATTTAGTTATGGCCATTAGGGTTGGGCGATTGGACGGAATTGTCATTTTGTTTTGATAATTGAATGGCCTGCCTCCGAGGAGAGAGGGAGAGAGACGGCATCGCATGCACCTGAGTGGATATAGTTCCCGTTGTTGGGCTGACGGTGGCCAGTTGGAGAATTTCAAACGTATCACCCAACCCTAATCGGCATCCCTTTTAATTGTCTTACAGTTATCATCTGCATTATTTGTTTGTTTTTTTCCACTGCAAAACTGTGCTTGCAGTGTTTACTGAAAATGGGAAATCTTGTATGTGATTAAATGATGTCTCAAAACGTATGTTCAAAAATTCTGCCCTGTGGCTTGTTTGTAGCTCCTCCTGTTGCATTGTTGTCAATGGAATTGTTCTCTGGAGTGTTTTTGTTTTTCTACACAGTTGTGAACAAAGGGACATGGCCTGGATGTGGTGCCAGTGTGATGGTTTTTGCTCTGATTTGTTAGTACTTTAGGGAGTGCCTTCAGAGTGACTTTTTCTTTTTTACAGCTCTCCCTTTAACTTAAAAGTCGACAGGTTTTGACAGCACGGCGAGGCCGGATGTTTCTCGGTAGCTGCGGCTGTTTTAAAACGAAGCGGTCCGGGTGAAGCTGGATATTGCACAGGCGGGCCGATCACTGCATGATAAGCCGTAGAAATCATCACTTCACACTGCCTTTTTTTTTCTTTTTCGCAATAACCAGCGAGATTAAATTTCAGACAAAAAAAGGTATTACTGGACTATTGCAAACGGAGATGTTTTCGTATGTTACTTCTTCCAGTCTCTGGAATTGTAAACCAGGATCTGTTTTCGTGAGAATAGCAGCAAAATTGAGTGAAGTAAAATAAAGAGTTGTACAATATCCGTGTCTGTGTGTTCTTGCGCACTGCCTACATAAAAGTCTCCCTTCAAATAATCGCTCGTATTTGTTCATTGGAAAAGTTGCTAAAATTGCCTGTTTTTAATGTGGATTGAAAATGTAAATTGTGCGATCACACACTGGCCTTCAGCGGGATGAGAAGATACTGCTTTCAATGTAACGAATGCAACATCCTACAGTCCTTCAAAAAACACTATTTAAGGTACATGTACGGTACCCACATTATCCTTTAGTGTCTCAATCTCAGAATAGAATAGGATTGCAATTTTTAGAAAGTGTATTTGGGACCATTTACTTCAAATAACTGAATCAGACTAAAATAATAGAAACAAATGCATCTGATCATTTTCATTCATTTAATATAAATAAGGCACCAATAATGAGTATATTTAGATGCTACGATGCAACCCACATGAATTCCTGAAGAGTTTAAAGCTAGAAATGTAAAAGCAGGCCTCAAATCCATATTTCATTGGATGATGCGAAACAAAAATGTTGATTGGATCAATTATATCTATTATAACAGCAGTGGCTCATTAGTTACACAAATGGGCCACTAGCATGGCAAAATAGACAAGCATGAGATTGGATGCTAGCTGAAAGTTTGGGGAACATTGCTTATGCCTAATAACACGTACTGCACCCGACGGAACATTCACTACGGCCATGTCTAAACTCCAAAAGACAATGCTGGTAGGGATGGATGATCATGGATTGGCTAGAACAAATGCTGGGTCAGTAGGGAGCCAGTTTGGATAAAATTGAAATAACTGCACTGATAGTTTTCATTGTAATCTGTGTTAGTTTGTTGCACCCATTCTGAGAAAGATCCTCGTGGAGACTCTGGTCACCCAGACGAACATGGCAACTGCAGGGATGGCAGAGTTTGAACTTCAGCTGAGATGGTGATCAATTCACCAGACTTGTTCCCTATTCCTGATCACATGACGGACACAGATTCTGAGTCAGGGGAATAGGACGGATTAGAAGCCACCAGGTACCGTGTGGTTCTGAACTTCCTCATGGTGGTGACCCTCTACTGTGCACTGTTACACCCGGCCTAGGGGAAACCTGAGCGCAGCATAACTCCCTCTCTTAGGTAGCATTACGCTTGAGACATGCACATACGCATATGCAACTTACACACGCTCACAAAGAAAGCTGATAAAACAAAAAGGATGCACAAGTGCACTGCAGCTTTTTCTTTGTCAAATCAACCGCTCCTCGAGTGTACAAGTCTCACAATGATCTCATCCCTGACATCCGGCCGTGTGGTCCTGCTGCCCAACATTATCTCATCATTTAGTGGTGTTATGTTAAAGCAGCCGATCCCTTATTAATCTGATCATGCTGTGAATGAATCTCATATTCCCTCATGCAAGTGGAAAACAGCCCACCATATATAATGTAGGCTATATAATATGGTGGACTGTTTTATTTTTCTAAGTATACACTATACAATAAAAATACATTAAAATATACATTTATATATATGTATCTTTTAATGTATTTACAAAAATTAATCTTTTTTTCTCTCATCTTTTGTGGCAGACTTTGTGAATTTGTTGTTACATTTGTATCTTCTGTGACTTGTCTCTAATATGAATAGCAGCTGAAGTAACAAGTTGGATTATAAACTGCCACTTATCTGCAGCAGACGCTCGAGAAAGGATCGGTACTTCATCTAGCTGACATCACTTGGGAGATGCTTCCACCAAGTGGACGCAAACTGTCATGAAACTGTGGGATGACCAAGTAAACGGAGTTCAATTTAAACCGGAGTCACGTGATTTTGGAGTAGTCTATGCGGGCAATGAAACAAGTGTTATTTTTTATCATTAGCATGTGTTGCATCACTTTGTAGGTAATATTCTGGCAACTTTCATCATCTGTAATACACTCAAGTGTTGGTGATGTATGATGTTGCTTTTTTACAAGGTGAAGTAGAGACAACACTTGTGTATCTTATCATTCTTGGTTTAAAAAAATAAACACGTTGCAGACATCATTTTTCAGCGTAAAAGTCAAATAAATATTAAAGACACGTGTGTCAAGCGTGGCTTTTATTTCGTTGACCGGAAGCTTGACTCGTGCTATTCTGACAGACTTTGCGTTTCGCACAGGTGCCTTACTCCAACTTAGGCCATTCTCGGTTACGTTTACACCTGAATTCGATCGTAAGACGATAGCCCTCTCGCAGGCCCCGTTTTCCGCGGTTTTCTTTTTTTAATTATTTATTTCCGTGTAAACTGCGGTCTTGATTTAAAAACATTGATGGTCGATAATTTAGCCCTGCGTTGAGGGCCCCCGGGAGAAACTGCACAGGATTACAAAGTCACATCAGACGGTTTTTTTAAATATCTGGCGACATGGCTCGACCACGGCCGCGGGAATACAAGGCAGGAGATTTGGTTTTCGCTAAGATGAAGGGATACCCGCACTGGCCGGCGAGGGTGAGTCGAGGATGCGGCCGGGCTGGGAGCAGAGGGAGGCGGGGTTGATTTACACAAAACAGCCGCTGCTTCTCTGGGGGTGCTGGAAGAGGGCTGCTACGGTGACTTCACAGCCACATGTAGTCTGCTTAGTTCTGTTACCAAAACGTCTACCAAAAGCCTTTTTCTTTTTTACATTTATAAATAATGAATACACGTACATTTATTGAGCTCCACATGCTCAATACGTGTCCCGCTCCTTACTGCTCTTGTTTGAGTTGAAACGCATTTTCTTTCCACCGCGTTATTCATTTCCACTCATTAGTTCAACATGTGTTTTTTTGTGTGTTCATTTAACGTTTGCATTTAGCCGTCACCCAACACATAAATAAGCTCGTAGCTGACCTCAGGTAAACCGCGGCCCATCCGCTCCAACGCGACCATCGATGCACCGTCTCATATGCTGTGAATGAAGCCGTGCATGAAACGCACTGTAGCCGCCTAACGGCAGACAGCGCGTGGCCTCGAATTCAATGGCGCACATGGGTTACCATGTTATGAGTTGGATTCCCACAGTGCAGCAGGCAGCCGGGCTCCATTTTTAATCATCTTGAAACAAATTACTTGGAGCATCTTTCTACCACGATACAACAGGTCTGACTGGCGTTATATTGTATATGTGATCAGGACATAAGCCCATAGTATCCTCCTAGTCGTATATGTCATTTAAGGCACCATGTTAGACATTAACAGATGACTGGGCATCTAAAAAAGGAGGAGTATAATCTATATATATAGATAAATTATGTAACAGCTTCTCTCTCCCTGTCTTTCAGATTGATGAGCTTCCAGAAGGAGCTGTCAAACCGCCCGCCAACAAGTACCCCATCTTCTTCTTTGGGACCCATGAAACGTAGGCACCCCCCCCCCCCCCCCCATGATGTGCAGCATTCCTCTCATGTGTATAGATATTTAAAGGATAGCAGCTGCCCGCACTCAGATCTGTATCAATGTTAAGGAGTTGTAATACAGTTGCACCAAATTGGGAATCTTAATAGATTTTGTCATCGCTGCCACAGCTTTGTGCGGCTCGGTACTGTTGGAAAAACATGGATATCCCTGCCAAGGCAATAACTTTAAAGTATTTTTTGCAGTGCCTTAAATTTAGGGAACATCAACATGTTTCAAGTGTGACAGTTCATTCTTTACTGTGAAAAGAATAGTTGTATATCCTTGACTGTATATGCAAACACTTACAAAAATCACTGGGGTCAACTGGGGTTATTACAGGTTAATGCTCGTGGTGTTGAGGTTTGAAATCCCTCAGCAGCTTATATGTTTCTGTAAAATTGGATATCTTTAAAGTAGTAAACTTTTATGCATGGCGATGTCGAGTTTAACTCGTGACACACTGTGGTTTTCCAGACTGTCATAGTGAAAGTAACAGCTGTCCCGTCACCCTTCTTTAGTGCATTCCTGGGCCCGAAGGATCTTCTGCCTTACAAGGAGTATAAAGACAAATTTGGCAAGTCCAATAAGAGGAAAGGCTTCAACGAGGGCCTGTGGGAGATCGAGAACAATCCCGGAGTCAAGTTCACAGGCTATCAGGTCAGCCAGCACTCGATTGTGTCTGTGGTCTAGAGAGAAGACAGTGGGAGAAAACATGAAGGAGGGAGGGGGGGTCAGAGATGCCAGACAGGTTTGATCCTCGACAAAGCCACATTGTTGCCTCGCCGAAAGTGGAAGACACAAATGAAAGGGCTGTCGACAGCAGAAAGAAAAGAAAGATGCATTCATTTTGTCTTAACTTGCAGTCTCACATTTGTAGTTTGAATTGTCAGTTGTCTGTGGAACCAGCCATTTCTGCTTCTAGTTTTACGATCGGTGGGCATCTTTCGCACACACAGGCCATCCAGCAACAGAGTTTGTCGGAGACAGAGGAGGGCGGGAACGCCGCCCACGGCAGCAGCGAGGGCGAGGAGGGCGACTCTGTTGAGGACGAAGACAACAAGGAAAAGCTGAAGGGAGGGAAGACCGGATCCAAACGGAAAAAGACGGCCACATCCAAGGTACCTCACCTCAGCTGGTTTCACATACTAACACAGGAGCGAGGACGGATCACGCTGGATTCCATGAATTTAGAGACAATCTTTCACGTCATGTTTGTTTGACTGAGATATGGCATGAACGGTACAGACAGACGTCATCCGATCTGTGTCATTTGTGGCAGTTAGTTGACGGATAGCATTCTTCTTTTCACATTTTTTTATGGATATTGCGATAATATTACAATCGTGAATTCTTTTGGCCATGATATATACGACTGAGACCCGCTGTCTGAGTCGTTTTAAGCTGGATGTAAACACTATATTTCCAGATTTTTCTCATTCAAAATAAAAGCTTTTGAAATGAAAAAAAAGGGGGCAGAATTTGCCGGAAATAAAATGTATTTTGCAGCCGCTCCTTTGACCACGAAATATATTATCACTATCCGGTCAGTGTCAGGTGTGGACACAGTTGAGTTCCGATCTGGTACATCCGATCGCAAAAGTCACATTGAAAAGACAAGTGTTAGAAACAAGTGGGTCGTTCAGGTTAGGCCGACCATACGTCCTGCGAGCATCCCAGAATTCTGTTTTTTATTTCGCCTCATTTTTTCCTCTGTTTCCCGGCCAGCGGGAAACCCTTAAGGCCTGGGCGCTCCCAAAATAAATCAATCCTCAGATACTCCGATGACATATCATCGACATGTGAAGTTGAGAACGTAGTTACAGTGTTTGGAGATTTTGATTGTTTGAACCAGGCGGCAAGCGCCTTCTTAATACTAATTCATTCTCTCTAATGGCCATCAGGGGGTGACCCCTCTGGTTGCCAAAAAAAGTCAGATTGTATAGAAGTCTATGAGAAAATGACTCTACTTCTCACTTGATTTATTACCTCAGTAAACACTGTAAACATGAGTGTATGATCTCAATCTCTCGTTTCAAGTCTTCTTCAATACAACATAATGTTCATTTAGTAAACGATGATCCATTTAGAGTCAAATAGACCATAAAGCAGAGTATGCTTTAGGGCGGGCTTACTGTGATTGACAGGTCGCTGCCGCTACCAGATACGTATACGCCGTCTCTGTACTGCTGGCATCTAGATCTGGTCTCCAGTAAATGCATTATTTCCTCCTGTTTGAGTAATGTTGGTCTTTTCATGGGATATGTTGGCAGTAAGAAAAGTCCGGCCTTATCCTCCAACATATATCTGGTGTATATTTCCAGAGGGATATATATCAAACCTATGAGCAGTTCTTTGTGTGTCGGGATACTTTTCTGTTCGTGGACACAATATTGGCAGCAAAGGGGCTTGATTCTTCCAGGAAGGACAGCCTGGCTGATTACTTCGTTTTTTTGTTGTTGCTGAAAACGACACTGTAGCTTCACTGTGAGGCATTCCTCCACATTTCACTCATCCAAATGTTTTTTTAACAACCTCTGCTCCTGATGTTCTCACTGTATTCATTACGCCGGTCTCTTTTGTTTGACCTTGCCTTTATTTTGAAAAAAGAAAAAGCTTTGACGTTTGAAGGGATGGAGCGCTGCAGAGCACTGCCACAGTGTGTTACTGTATCACTGCTGCTGCAAAGGGAAGCAGGTTGAAAAAGTCACATGCATCCTGCTCCTCACTTAGCAACCGCTGTTGCCTAGCAACTGGGCTCTATTACGCACAGCACATGTGGTGCATCCGAAGGAATTTTGGCACTCTTGTGGAGCGGTTTGCTGTTGTGTGTATGTGTGTGTGTCCTGTCACATTACTGAAACACTGTGTGTGTGTGTGTGTGTGTGTGTGTGGTTACACAAAGGAACTGGAATCTCCTCAGCTGACAAAAGATTAAATGTGATCTGTTTCTCTGGGTGATGAGAGGCAGGAACAATCATTTAGTTGTTTTCAAACCCCCCCCCCCCCCCCCCCCCCCACACACACACACACACACACACACACATCATCAAATGGTGAAATTATTCAATTTAGCTAGTTCCGCCATGCTTTAATGCTACACTGGTTACAGAAAATGAGCTGAACAGCGTTGGGTTTTAACGGGCCTCAGTCCACGGCGCTCCAGAGAACAAGCTACCTAGCTAACAGCAAAAAACAAACCACAAAGCAAAATATTCCGATTTGAAACTCTGGAACTAATGAAACCATCTCAAGTTAGACAGATGGGGGGGGGGGGGTATCGATGGATTAAACAGAGGTTGATCAAAGGGACAAACGAAACATGATTTATGTTTATTTCATGTGTTATCTGAGAATTCTGATCTGTGTGTCTGTAGCAGAAACCTTCCAAGCTGTCGAGGATCTCATCCGTAGAGGACGACCTGGAGAAGGATGGGAAAGATGACGACCAGAAGAGCGGCTCTGAGGGAGGAGACCCCGACAACGACATCATCCAAAATACCACAGACAGTAAGGTGGGATTGTTAAACGCCCGCGTGTTTACTACTCTAATCATTCATTAATCACAATTCACAAAGTCTGAGTGTCTTTCTAAGTCCTTTGCCCTGAAGTTTCCAACTTTCAAAAAAATGTACTCCGTGGTTTCCCGGAGATTTGACAAAGACACAAAGAATTTTTCTGTCTGAACACGACATAATATTCACCCAATGCTGATTTTTTTGCGCTTCCAGTTCTAAGGCAACTAAATTCTTTCATCAGTTTTTCAAGTTTAGAGCTTTAAGTCAAAGTCTCAACTGCTCTTCGTCCTTCTTGGTGGAGGCCGATCCTAGCCGCGCTACCTATTGGTTGAACCTGAAATGCGGACCTTTGTCTCCCCCTTGTCACAGTGAGAGCAATTTCAAAAAACAATGTCGGCGTGCTTTTGCGAGCTCACGGATTGGGATCGCACATTGAGCTCTGAAACGGAAGTAAGATTGCAAAAATGAGGCAACAAGAATAAGGACTATATATTCTATATGTGCGCTAGTTTGAGACTCTGCCCCCTTCAATTTGCTCCAGCTGTTTTGGCTTCCGAGCACTGCAACAGGACACAGTCACATCTGGATGTCAGGGTCAGGTCTTTCTCAAATCCACACCGAGAAAACAAAGCCTCTGTAAGGAGTGATTGGCGACCATATGACTGTTTAGGACAACATGTGATTCACATATTTTAGGCGTATATGTTTTATTGTTTAGTTACAATTTAAGTTATTGTGTGAGCATGGATCTGCACACACACACACAACTAATTCCATTGCCGTCGCCTAGATTATTCATACCAGCGTGTCTGGTTTGTCCCAAATATATTCTGAAAATCTGTCACACTGAATGTAGCTACAGCCCATAATAATTCCATTAGTTATTATTAGTTTGTTGGACCCCTGCATGGAGTCGGATCAGTAAAATGAACCATCCCACATCAGACACCATTAGAATTCTGAAGGCAGCGTTCAACTCGCTAACAATAAGCCGAAAGTTTTTTCTTTACTGGGAATAATGATTTTCTGTTCAATTTAGTCATAAAAACATAAAAAAGACGGAGTAAGATTCCACAGCAGTACACTGCTATGCTTGGTACTCCTGCCTCTCCAAACTGGGCACAAAAAGCCCATTTGTGGGAGCAGATCGGCCGGGCGGACACTGTTGCTGGTTGGCATTGTGCTTTTTATTACCGTGTCACCTTGTGTCACCTTGTGTCACCTTGCTGTAACGTTCCGGCTGTCATTTTGAGCGGTGACCAGCTCGTCTATACAAAGTATAAAGCAGACATTCTGCGATTGATGCTCACGGCGGTGTAAAACAAATAGATAGTAGCCCAAACAGATAATACAACGCAAAGGAGCGATGCTAGTCGACTATACAACGGTGGTTAGGGTGGTGATAATGATGGCAAGATATTGTTGTCGTAGAAACATTGAAACGCTGGAAAAAGGTGCTATGTGGAGTACACAGACCCTAAGTAAGCAAGTTAGCTAACACGGTCACCATAACAACAGTGGGTTTAAAACTCGTTTTGTCTAATTATACATGTCTTATTGTGCACTGTTGTACTTTCTAATAACACAATTTACAGTTATTTACAGTTATCTACTGAATGTTTTTGTTTTAATTATTTCATTGTATTTTAAATGTCTCCTATATGCAAAGCACTTCGGTCAACATGTGGTTTGACTTAATGTTACTAACAACAATGCTTATAATACCTGTGTTTCTTTATTGATGCATCCCCCAGAACCAGCTGCTCATAGAAAAACATTAAGTGAAGAAAGCACAAGTCATTCCCCGCAGGTGAGATGTTGGGAAGGTGCATCAACGACATGATCTCTCATCAGCACCATCCGCTGGCCGCCATCGTCACTTCCACCTCTCCGTCGGACTTCCAGTATGTGTTTTGTATGACAGACGCACCCATAATGATGCCGGTATGGTGGTGGTCATCGTGTGGATGCCGGGGTATAAGCGCTGAAACTTAATGCCAAGGGGTCGTGTCTTGAGCTCTCTAAAATAGACAGGTTGAGATTCGTATTTCGCTTTCATCCAGTGACTCTGAATGCTTGTAGGTTTTATATTGTGAAATAAACGTGAAGTATAGGATATCTAAAGGGGCATTAAGTACTTGACTTGACTTTGATCGTGGTCTAATGGCAACAATTACGCGTTGTGATAATGTCAGCTGTGTTTATATGGAGCTTTTCGCGACTCGTCTCATGCTACAATAGCCCAATATATATAATATATTGAAATTGCAGGTGTACCCTTTCATAACCTGTTAAGTGACACTTATTTGTGAAGCAATAGGTAAGCGGTGTCCCTTGGGTTAGGGTTAGGGTGTCCGTATCTGCAGAGACCCTGCCCCTCTGCCTGTATTTTCTTATTTTGCTTTGTCTGGCATGTTTCTGGGCGTCGACATAGATAAAAACGTAGCGACCGGGTGCCAGATCGTAAGCACGCATCCAAGCAAGGGCGAAACGCCAAGCGCACAAAACTTATTCCAAAAGGAGAGCGCATCTGGGATTGGCTTCTTTTTTTTGCCACTGGCAAATCATCCTAATTGCATGCCAGTGGGCGTGGCTTCTGGCGTCGTAGCGCTGGGGAGGAGGGGCCGACAAATCCTACTCATTCTGACTTTAAGATAACGAGGTAACTTTAAGACGTGGTGACAAAACTACGACAGTTCAATTTCATCAACAAATTATTTTCAAGTGAAAGGACCAATAGTATTCGTCACTCGCTAAAGAACATAAAAGTAGATTACTTACTGCCTCTTTAATTGGTGTTGAAAAGTGAGTTGTTATGTTTGTTCAGAAGGTCATTTTAAACAGTAGTTTGTGAATTTCGTTACAATAGAAATACAGTATCAGTGCATCTCTACTGTGCATGTGACATGATGTAATACAGTCTTGTCACTACATGTCACATTTAGGCCAGAAGAATCAGTGGGTTAGATTGGCCCGTGTCCTTCTTCATAATCGTTCATAGTGTAGATAGCCATCTGTATTTATACCCGTGTATACCTGTCTGTATTGCATCACTCACGATCACCTGTCACTGTGTACAAATGCATTTGATAAGACCTCCATATATATATATATATATATATATATACATATATATTCTCCTGCCATCTGTGATATATGTTTGGTATTGCATTGTACTCTCGTTATAGCTTGAAATTGCATTTTTTACGAGGATAATTTTGGGAGGGACTTGGGAAGCATCATCCATCACCATATGTTACTCTTTTATGTAACCAAAAAAAAAAAAGACGAATGGAAATACATAGATAAATGTATGAAGTGTTGTGCACAACTGGGTTACACATTGTAACTCGGAGATGAACTATAACGGTATATTTTACTCTTGTCGTAGAATATAGGACCAGTATTCTACTCGGACTGCTCTAGGTCTCATCTTTTTATGGGAAAGTGATACATCTGTTCTTCTGTGTATTCTGTGAAATAGATCACTGTATATTTCAAAGCTTCTTTTTTTATCATGGCATGCTCTACTGTTGTGCTCATTCTTGGAGAAAAAGTGTCCATTGGTTCTTAGCTTAAAGTCAGATATTTGTTGGTGTGCGAAGGACATGTGGGGGGGGAAGAATACACATTCCACTTTTTTTCTGTTTCCTTGTCTCAACATCTAAAACCCGACAGTAAACTAAACCACATTAACTATCTAAGGAAACAGAGCTGTGAAAATGTTTTTTTCATCTGAAACATTGTGACGAAAACATACAGAGTAATAATGCATTTTAAATCACCAAACTTTAGATTAAATGAATTACATTAATTATGATTAAAGATGACACCAGGCTACTCTGTCTTTTAACTCTGTGCCAGTTTCCTTTACTTTGCTTCAGCTATTGTCATCATGAGATATATAGACCTATTTTTTTTTTTTGATGATAGCGAACACCCCTTGTGTATGTAAACTCATGCTTTTTTATTCATTCATTAATATCCTTTAGATCTTTGTTGTGCTCGTATTTGGAATATGTTTTGCATTTTCAAGGTTTGTAATTTACTGTAAACTGTTTTTTGCTGTTTATGGACGAGACTTTTACTAAATAAACTCATTGGAATGCAGAGTGAGGCTGTAATACTCATTACACACCGAGAAACAAAATTTTTACATGGGGGGGAAATGGATCGGATAGCTTCCAGTTAACATGCTAACATTAGCATACTAGCTGAGGTCTTTCTGGACTTTTCAATGAACTGCCAATTGACGTCTCACAACATAACTGTAGCGTACTATTTCCCCTTTAACATAAACATTACTATATACATGAGCGTTAGAGTATATAATGCTGTATATTGTGCACTGTGTATGCATTATATAGCCTACTGCGCATCAGTGATTATCACTAACACACTATGTTAGTCCATGCAGCGCCATTTATACATTATGATACAACTTAATATCTGTTTAATTTGCACGCCTGCATATTCTGCCCATGCTATTTTCTGGGTATTTTCGTCTAAAGCCATGACTCAAAGGTTTACGTGCATTGACAAAATTATAATTGACGAGGCAGCAAAACTTAAATGTATGTATAATATATTGGCACAGGTGGTGGGATCCGCCACGTCTGCGCAGTCACTTCTCCCCATGCGCAGTCCGCGCGCAATATTGGCCCTCGTTGGTATGCGTGTACTGACGCATGCGTAATATGTATCGAGTAATTCGGCGCTGAAAAGGAAGGAGCCTACTTTTGTAGTGGTGCGACCAAAGCAGCGCTAGCGAGGGGGAACCGCGGTATTCATTAAAAACAGCGTCTACCGAGTTGCTTTGCTTTCGAGCGTCGTGACAAAGCGCAGAGTTTGGACCATGGCTGACAAAGAGGGTAGGTTTATCACAAGTACCTATCATATAAAGCGGTGGCCCGCGTGTACCGCTTTGTGTGCGCGCGCCACGGCCGTTTAACTCTGAGATGGGTGCTAGCATGACATGCTAGCTTAGTAACGCTAAAGTCCTGAGGGGGTTGGTCTTAGTCGGTCTGTTTGCTGTTCTCGGCGTTACATTTTTATTTAAATTTTTAAACACGTCATGTCAAACCTCTACTCTTTAGATCAAGTATTACATCCAATGCACCAGAAAGCATATATTTGAACTCAGGGAAGTGTTTGCTTGTTGTGACGCTGCCACAGCCCCAATCATTAGAAATACACCGACACGTTAGTGGGTGGTAGCGAGCAATAAACTACTTATGAATACAGGAAATATGGTTAAAACCACAAAGTACGTCACCAGCTATAAGTCTAAATAGTTTAGTATAACGTCTTGAACCCTCAGTAGCTCCAGCAAGACTAGACATGTAACATAGCATGACATGTAACGTTTGCTTAACTGTAGCTGTGTGTGCCTAATCAACTGTCTCATATTAAATGTGTAACTCTACTGATGAAAATGGCTAATTTGCTTGTAACTTATCCCAGTTTGTTCTGCTGAAGTTTACGATGATGCGGTGGAAGAAAGGGTCATCAATGAGGAGTACAAGATTTGGAAGAAAAACACACCTTTCCTGTATGATCTGGTGATGACTCATGCTCTGGAGTGGCCTAGCCTTACTGTCCAGTGGCTTCCAGATGTCAACAGGTATTTACATGTCCTCCATCCTACTGCTTAAAAAGTGTGGTTCAAATCCCCAACATGTGCCTTGCTACATAGTATGGATTAATATCATGTCCTGTGGACCTCTGCAGACCAGAGGGGAAGGACTATGCCATTCACAGGCTGGTTTTGGGGACCCATACATCAGATGAGCAGAACCACCTCGTGATCGCCAGTGTCCAGGTACCGAACGATGACGCCCAGTTTGATGCCTCGCACTACGACAGTGAGAAAGGAGGTAAATAAACCAGGAGTTACCCTGCAGGAGTACTGCAGTAGAATACTTCTCGCATACATCCGAATAGTACTTACATGTTACCACTTTAATAGTGTTTTCTTACTTTGTACGGTCAGGGGAGTAGGTGTATTTTTCCCATACATACAAGTTGACATTGTAATATTTTTATTATTATTATTATTATTATTATTTTAACCAATCGCCAAAATAAAAGGCGTGCCTCTGGAGGGCTTCATGAAATATTTGCACAGTTTGTCATGTGAGTTAAGATAGATACTGGCCTTGTCAGAACCTGGTTTAAACTTAGCTCAGAGATTTTAGATGGTGAGTGAAATTATTAATGAGTCAAGACCCGAGTCATGTGCAATTCCATCTTGATGCTGAAACTGTTTTATTCTGTCTACCAGCAGGTACGTTGCCCAGCTGTGTGTAGGTGTGCTGAAGGCTCACCGCTCCTTTGGTGTATAGCCAGAGGTAGTATTAGTGTGTTAGTGTGGCCACTGAACACATTTTGAGGTACAGTCCAAGTCTAAAACTCACGACACACAAAAGCATGCTGCAAAATGGAAGGGGTGGAATATTAGTTTACTACATATTGATCTGTGAGTTCGCTCCCTTTTTTTAACTTATAAGTCCTGCTCTTAAATTGAGCTTGAGAGCAGAAATGAAACGTCGTACTGGTCACCAGCTTTAGTACATTCACACATAATTGCTTTCTTAATCGGCAAAAATGAATTTTGGCAATAATATTCTGTTTGCTGTGGCAGATACACAGATTCACTGCTTCTATTATTCTAACATGCAGAATAAAGTGAATAGGACAACAGATGTTTAACAAGTTTATTTTTCTAACAAACTAACTCAATGTCCCAACAATAAGGAATGTATTTAATTCTTCTTTGTAATAAACTTAGTTTATTTTGTATTTGCCCATGGGCTCCCCCGTGTAGGAGTGCAGGTCTTTTAGCCCCGTTTGTAGCCATGATGTTTATTTTGGACTATCCTCGTGTGCTCTTATAGGAGGCTGCTCTTCTCCCGACTACATGTGCGTCTTGATTTTTACAACAATCAAACCAAACGTGTTTGATGAGTTGCTCTTACTAACGGTTTCCGTTGAAGTTATGGATGGACCGAACATTGTCATGAAATAAAATAGACGAGCACCGACAACAGAACAAAGAAGAGAACGGCAGAGAGACAAAAATCATTATTCCACACCAGATTGACGTCAAGACAAGACTTTACATTAGCCGAAAACAATAATCATTTATCCGCCACAAATATTCTACATTCCAAGTAAAATAGACTAACTGACCAACCACGGTCCGACCTGCAGTTTTCAAGTGTCCATTTCCTACCTGGAACGTACTACAGTCTGATTGTGTTCTCTTGTCAGAGTTTGGTGGATTTGGTTCCGTAAGCGGGAAGATCGAGATAGAGATCAAGATCAACCATGAAGGAGAGGTCAACCGAGCCCGCTACATGCCCCAGAACCACTGCATCATTGCCACCAAGACTCCCACCTCTGACGTGCTGGTCTTCGACTACAATAAGCACCCGGTGAAGCCAGGTGCGACCACTACATGCATCCCAATGCACACAACTCCAGTGACTCGCACATCATGAAGGTGAACGCGGTGTTAATGTACGTGTTTCAGATCCCAGTGGGGAGTGTAGTCCCGACTTACGGCTGAAAGGCCACCAGAAAGAAGGGTACGGCCTCTCCTGGAATCCCAACCTCAGCGGCAACCTACTCAGCGCCTCCGACGACCACGTAAGTGACAAGAAGTCAAAGCCAACAGGGCCGCCTTCATTTCCTGGTTTTTCCAGCGCAAATAAGAGAATGTGCCAGAAAGAAGTGTCCAAAGGTTTGTTCAGACTGTAAGCGGAGTGAATTTTAAGTACAGCGTGATTTTATATATATACACACACACACACACACACACACACAATGGAAAGAAGCTAGTGGATGTGATTATCGCTGATTCTCTTTAGATGGTGCAACTTTAGGCAAAGACATGTTGCTGGAGTTCAAAATGTTTAAGCCTGGAAGAAAAAACATATGCTTGTTCCAAAGCTTTAGGGCTCCACTGTGGAGCAGGACGGTTCTACTGGCAGAAGGGAACCAAACATTTGTTCCACCGGTGATGTTTAGGGTGGTAGATGAAGACTTGTGATGAGGCCGATATGAACTTTTAGAATTTTCTCACATCTTACTGAAAATGCATGTTTTGCTTGTATTCGTCCATATCATGTACTTTCCATGCATTTGAACTACTTTATAGACCGTTGGGTGGTGCAGTCTGTCACATCCAATGGTATTGTGTGAGCTTATTGTACATTTTGTCCTTGTAGCTACAGCGGTAGTGAAAAGGGTGCAAGTAGCAGTATTATGTACTGTAGTAAAGTTGTGAGGACAAGTTGTTGGTATGCAGAGTGATGCAAAAATAATGGCTTGTGCTCCCCTTCTTATTTCTCCGCAGACCATCTGTCTATGGGACATCGGGGCCGGCCCAAAGGAAGGGAAGATTGTGGATGCCAAGACCATCTTCACCGGCCACACGGCGGTGGTGGAGGACGTCTCCTGGCATCTGCTCCACGAATCCCTGTTTGGCTCAGTGGCCGACGACCAGAAACTCATGATGTGAGCGGCCGTCCGGTTCTGTGAGCGGGGGCAAGAGATTCTTTCAGTTAGAACTGCTCTATTTTGCTGTTGTAGTTCTGCACAAATACAATGAGGTCCCTGCTGCCTCTGACTCTCCTCACTCCCCCGCCAGATGGGACACCCGGTCCAACACCACGTCCAAAGCCAGCCACGCAGTAGAAGCTCACACTGCCGAGGTCAACTGTCTGAGCTTCAACCCCTACAGCGAGTTCATACTTGCCACCGGCTCTGCCGATAAGGTAGAGATGAAGAAATACACTCTGCAGGGGAATTGAATACATTGGAATAACTGTTTATTGCAACGCTTGTTTTGTGTCTTTCAGACTGTTGCATTGTGGGATCTAAGGAACCTCAAACTGAAGCTCCACTCCTTTGAGTCCCACAAAGATGAAATTTTCCAGGTAAGAAAATCAGTTGCTTCTTAATGTTATTTATTTGTTCGTCAGATGAAGCATAGTATAAATGTCAGTCTGCAGTTTAAAAAAAGTAATATACAAGCGGCCAACTTAGTTCCTAATAACGGTAATAATAGGAAGCTGTAATGGGAACACGGAATTCAATTAATAATACTCACTACCCACGTGCACCCCATTTCTTCCCTGATAATGCTGCGTTGTGAACGACAAATCTGTGTGGAAATAATAGAAATATACAAAAGAAACCTCGCTGCAGTCACCGATTTCTTCCTGTCTGAGCATCTATCTAATGCAGACGAGATCCTGTGTTCATAGTCAGTCATCACCAGAGAGACTAACGGTTCATCTCGACAATGAAGGCTACAAACCTAGTATTGGTACATGCACTCACCTGGCCAGTGAACGACGCTGTAGTCACTCAGGCAACGCACCGTGTTGAGCAAAATATTCTGACCAGCAGGCACCATTTGCTTACTGTCTGTGCACATATCTCTTACTTTGTGAAAGGAAAAGAGTAGTTTATTTAAATGTTATGGATTGAATCACGCTTTCTAAAAAAAAATGTGTATATATATATAATTATGTACCGGTATGTATGTATGTATGTATGTATATTTTAATTTGGTAAAATTTGTGACGGACTAGAAGGGGAGGCAACAGAGTTAAACTCAGTTTAGTGGTGGATGACTCAGACTCCAGATTTAGATCTTTAATTATAACCATTTAACGTTAAACACTACTATTCGTCAAAACATATTTTATGGGGGACCACCTCACTCCGGTGGGACCCACTCAAATGAGGACATCACTGGTACTGTAAATAATGTGAATACAAAGCTCATATTAATCCCAAATATGAGCTCATAACTTGTAATGGCTCAGCAGGTGAGGAGAAGCATAGAAACCAGCAGCTGCCGTGCCTTGTTGTGCACCAGGCCATGCTGCTGAATACAATATATCAGATGGATAGATCAGATGTCTCCTAAACAGAAACATGTGGCTGTGGAACATCAATGGCGGACTCAGGCTTTTGTTTTTTCTAGGGCAACAGTATTTCATTCAAATATTAATGAAGAAGACGACTGTTAAGTGTGTCTGTGGGTATATTGATTCAATTATGAGTTTCTTAGTAAAACAAGGAACACATAATGGGCTACTAAGCCTTAGTCTTTACACACTTTACCATGTTGCTGTATGAGCATGACATTGACCTGCCAGTGACCAACTTGTCCAATTCATTAGGTCCAATGGTCTCCTCACAACGAGACCATCCTGGCCTCCAGCGGCACCGACCGACGCCTCAACGTCTGGGATCTCAGGTAATAACTCATAATGCATATCTGTAATTGAAGCCGTGACATCGTCGGTATCGTTGTGAACCGAGCTCCGGCTGCTGAACTCTAGGTGTAGACGACATGCCGGCAGGATAGTCAGCTTTGGTTTCAACAGTACAGGATCACACCGGGAACAAGTGAGTCGAGGTATTGGGTATAAAATTATCTGATAATGATATATTGGTTGTTTATTTACATGACACACAAACATTTTCGATAAGTGTTTGGGATCTCTTCAACCAATAACTGATATTTTTTTTTTATCCATTTCAGGGCAACACAACATTGATAATCCACCAAGTTGATATGATGAACTTGTTAGCTACAGAGCATTATAATTCATTTTGGGTGGTGTTTTGCGTCCAGCTGATTGTCTGTTCCATATTCACTCTCTTAGCTCTGTTTTGGTGAGTGTTCTATCGGTCTCTTAAGGGTTTGGTGTTCACCGGCTAGTCTCTTAACTTGGCCCGCCTGCCGTTTGGTGCGGAGCAGCTAGTGCACGCTGGCTTCATCGGAGTGATCCCAGGTGGATGATTGGTGGCTCATAATATTTAGAGGCAAACTGCATTCCTGCATGAAGACGACTCGTAACCAAGTTCATAACAACGTATGGGTGTAGTGTTCATGAAGACCCCTTACAGAGCTGGAAATATAACACAGGTCAACTTTTAACGGTGTAACAGTTGGCCAACACTGCGCTCTCACAATGTGGTGAATATTTGGACACTTCACAAGCAGCTCAGTGAAGAGTATCTTTTTGTCTGATTTCTAGTAAAATTGGGGAGGAGCAGTCGGCAGAAGATGCGGAGGATGGCCCACCAGAGCTGCTGGTAAGTGACACCCTATAATCAAGATGACCGATTGTATTCATAGTCTCCTTTAGAGCACCATGAGATCCTTAGCCGTGTCAATGACATAGGAGACTGTGAATTCAAGCACCGACCTTTTTCGCGCTCACCTGTTTACTTAATATTTACTTCTTAAAATGCTTCTCTCTAATTTACGCCTTTTTTTCCATCAGTTCATCCACGGCGGCCACACGGCCAAGATCTCTGACTTCTCCTGGAACCCCAACGAGCCCTGGGTCATCTGCTCCGTGTCAGAGGACAACATCATGCAAGTCTGGCAGATGGTGAGTACAGCTGCCGTCCATCGCCCACACAGTTATTCCTCTGTGCACCAGCAGAACATTGGAATCAGGTGTATGTGCGGCTTCATAAATATGCTGAAAAGAACACGCATGCATATTTCTCTCTTTGTGCGTACAGACCGTTTTAGTGGTGAATCAACAGTTTTATGCATCTGGCCCCAGGTGTGCAACAGAATTCATGATATTGTCATCGCATTGTTAGGCTCTGAGTCAACCCAGCATCAAATGTGAGCTGAAGTAGAAACCTTTCTGTCTCGTCTGTGTGTTCATTGATGAGTACGTTGTCCTCTTCCTCACCTCCTCCCAGGCGGAGAACATCTACAACGACGAGGAGCCAGACAACACCTCTGCATCCGAGCTCGAGGCTCAGGGTTCATAACCCGGCTCTGCACGAGTCTCTCCAGGCACGAGTCTCTCCAGGCACGACTCCTCCCCCCCCATTCCCTCCTCCTCCTCCTCCTCCATTCCCAGACCCGGCCGTCCTTTCCCTCCCTGGCTTATCAAGTGCAAAAGTAAAAGTCTGCTCTCCACATGAACAAACATTAAGAGTTGGAGACCGCGTAGACTCCGCCCTCGCTGACTGACTGTTGGATTCCGGCTCATCTTGCTTCCACTTCACCGCGGCCCAGGTACCCAACGGCACTGAAGCACTTACAACAGGATAAGAGTTGAAATGTCGTACCTGCTCAGGTGGTAGTGTCTCTGGTGGGGGGGGATTGCTGTGGTAAGGGGCCTTTGAAGACTAAAGTACAGAAAACCTTCATGTGTCACTGTAAGCTATTGGTATGACCAGTCACAGGGCTCATGCAAGGAGAACATGAGAAGTGTAATTTTGACTTCCGAGTAGCCAGAAAGCCACTAGCTGGTAGGCTCTCCTCCAGAAACAAATGGGGAAACCTGAACCACATCAGTCCAGACCGTGATTGGTTAGAAGCTCACCATCTCCAGGGGAGCCGTCTTTTATACGTTATTTCCCACCAGTCACCTTTTGTCCCTTAATAATCGTACTCGTGACACTTCATGGCTGCCCTTTGCTGTGTTTGCCTCCTGCTCATAAGGTACATAAACTCTTCAGTGAAAGGTGTGGGACTAAATTAGTGCACTTGAGGGGAAAAATAAAAATCAGTTTCCTCCTTTCTGTTACATAATGTGAAATTGCAATAAAACTTTTATAACTTTTCATTTGTCTTTTTTTGAACGTCTTCAACGCTGCAAATAATACAAGACCCAACAAATCCAGTCTTTGCAAATTCTACAAAATGTTTATTGAAAAGCAAGACAGGACATTTTACAATCAGAGGGGGTGTGGGCTCGTATTTATTTTTTATTAGTAAAAAATAGAGCTCGCCGAAGCTATGGTGACTCGTGCCTCTTTCACAGTTAGTTTCACCTGCAGAGGTAGATTCTGACATTACCTGAGAGTCAATCTGGGGCAACGCCAAAGAAAGAGGAAGTGGATACTGAAACGCTAGACCTGTACTTCAACCCAAAGAAAAGTACACACACCACCTGACCCTGTATGTGTTCACATCAATTGTTGCAACTTTTTTTTTTTTTTCAAAGTGCTCCGTCCTGTAATTGTACCCACAAATCAAAGATCGATTCCAAATACAGACAAAGCAATAGAGAACAAAGTACTATAGTCAAGGTTTTGGCTCTAGTGGAGCGAGCAGGGATAGAAAAACTAATCTGCAGAGGATGTAAGTACGTGGATTGACTTTCAGCTGAGTGGATACTATTCCTAATCACTGATGGAAATCAATCTTTATTTAAAATGCATTAGAAAAGAAGTCACATTCAACCTTCTACCAGTGTTAAGTGTCCTAGATGTCGAGGGCGTTCAGTCAGTGGTAACAAACTGAGCTTTAATCACACACATGGATCAACAACTGGGGGGCAGCAAACACCCCTAAAGTGTGAACTACAGAAGGGGAGGAGCAAATTGCCAATTTGTTAACTGCCCAGCTAAGTAACCAGCTGCGTCACATCACTGGTGTAGTTTAGAAAAAGAAACTGCTCATAAAAAGGTCTGGATTATCTCAAGTAACCACATCTTAACTTTATGGAAAGACACATCGCTGTCGAGTTTGTAAAATTGATATATTTTGTTTTTGGCCGCCTTTAACCACAAGCCGGGTGCCACGTCATCTGAGGGAAGACGGACATCTTTACGGCCTCACAGAAAAACAACCAAAGCGCTACAGGTAAGAGGACAAATGTGTATTTTATGATTTTGGGATGAACTGTCCCTTTAAGTTAATATAATGCTGAATTTGTGGCACCTCCAGTGCCTCACATGTCGCATTGATTTTACAAAGTCCCCCATCACTCTTGTCCAAGTTTTTTTTAATCTTTGGCGTTGAAGACAAACAAAAAAAAATCCTAAATCCCTCCACACAGATGGTTTGGAGTCATGAAAACAACCACCAGCATGGCAGGCCTGGGTCAGAGTGACGGCCATGCTCGAGTACAAAGGCACGGCCTGTCGGGCTAATGCACTTCAGTGGTTTTAGATTATGAGAGATGGATTATTACATTATTTTCACATAAAGCGACCGCCCTACTAACTAGCATGTTGTAGGGTAGCTTGGTGGCTAAAGTAGCTTGGATGTGTGTACGAGGATATGCGGATTCATTTGTGATGAGACGCTTCCCATTTTAATTGCGAAAGAAATGTTAAACTTATCAAAGTTGTGGTATGATGTGATCAAAAGATATCTAATACCCTGTGGCCAATACGGATGACAAATAAGCCCAAGTCTGACTTTGCTCTTCCATCTTTTTGTAAGGCTACATGAAGTGACCTATGACACACCCACTTTAACTTAATCAAACTAGAATTTCCAACGAGAAACTACAGGGAGACCATGTGAAGGGAGAAAATAAACTTGACTTTGCGCAGCTTCAATGGAAATGTTCCTATGAAAATACAGTTATGGTAGAAAAACAAGAAGTACCAAGTGCTCGTCATGAAGCCAATCATTACATCCAAAGTAAAAGGTGGCCAACGTTTTACAACAGAATCCTGGATACGATCATTTCACTCCTCTTTGACTATCGCACAGAAAAACGATACAGGCTCAGTTTACGTGCGGAAACCTGGAGAGGCAAGTCTAGAATAAAAAAAGAAGAAAAGAACTATATCCCCATTGAAGATGTTTTTCTGGCTTGTTATGGAACTAGGCTGGAGGTGTGTGGAGAGCTCCGAGCGCACCCGCCTCACCTACACGGGCCGCGCCGGCTCGTTCAGTCCTGCTGTGAGGTTTCCGCAGGCGGGCTCGTTGTCGTAGCAGCAGCAGCATTAGTGGTTTCATCAGTAGCAGCCGGTGTGGGGTCCAGTTCGGGTGGTCTGGAAGCTTGGTGGACGTCCCCCGTCTCTGGCCCGTCGTTCTGTGCCGAGCCCTCCACGTCGTCCACGTCCTCCTTCTCCTCGTCTTCCTGCCCGGCGGCGGGCTCTTGCGGCTGGATTTCAGGAGGCGCCGTGGTCCCCTTGTCCTCCTGCTCCTGGAGGAGGCTGAGCTGGTTGTTGAGGTCGTTCCTCTCCTTCTGCAGGGCTCTGCACAGCCGCTCCAGCAGCTCCAGCTTCCCCTGCAGGGCCTTGAAGTGGCCGTCGCGCAGAGTTTTCTAGGACACAACACAATGGATCTTTAGCGTCAGAGGTTCATTTTCAGTTCAGTAAAAGGACCTGAAGATAAGATTATTTTGTCAGGGCTGTGAAATCACATCTCTGTCTCAGACGGGCCACGGGAGACTAGCAAGTGGATCCTGAGTTCAGTGATTGTTTTATGGATTATATTATAAATGTTAACAGTTCGGTTTAACCGCTGACTTTACATCTTGCTTAGTGCCAGAGGATCACCTAAGCTATTGGTGGGAGAGAGAGGGGACATGAACCAGATGTCATGGCGCCTCCTCTTACTTATCGATATATTTCACGCTGAAGCAAAAATGTAAACTTCATGGTGGCGCTAAAGGAAAATCCAAAGGATCACCAAACAGACTGGTGATCGTGAAAGCTTGCTCCATCAGCCTTACTGCTGCGCTATCGAAGCAGCCTAAAGCAAAAGAGGAGAGTGTGGATATCGGGAGAGTCACCTCCTCGGCCATCTGCAGCAGGGCCTGGTTGTTGCTTTCCCATTTGGTCCTCCACTGCGTCGTTTCCTTCTCCAGCTTCTTGATCTTCTTGGTCATCTGGGAGGCAAAGCCAGACAGTTAGCGGCAGGAAGGAAGGGGAGGGGGGACACAAAACAGTGAGACACGAACACTAGCCGCCGACAGGAAGTCCGTCAGTCACCTTCTCCATCTCTTGTCTGAAAGTGGTGAAGACTTCGTTGCTTTTAGCCAGGGTGCTCTGGAACTCCTCGAACTTGTCCATGTACAGGGAGAGCTGAGGGGGGAGGAGAAGGGGGGGGGGGGGGGGCAGAGGTCACTCTCAAACCTTTCAGCGGACACAAGGATTCTACAGTGCATTCCCACCAAACAAAAATTTGTTTCTCATCCACCGAGAACCTGCGCGTATGTGCGAGTACTCGCCTGTTGTTTGAGCTGCGTTTCTTGCTCCTTCATCAGCTCACACTTGCGTCTGGACTCCGTGGCGTCCTTCAGCAGCTGAAGCGTCACAGGTCAGTTAGTTCATCATCCCGAACACCGTTAAAAACACCATTGCTTGATTTTGTCATTTCGGCTCTTCTTCGAACCCGCGCGTGTACTCACAAAGTCCCTCTCTCTCTGCTGCTTCTCCTCCACCTCTCTCATCATCTCGGTGATCCTCTGCAGCTTGGCGTCCATCAGCTGCTGCTGGAGCTCCTTGTGCTTGAACACCTTGTCTATGTGCTGCAAGAGAGGGGGACGCGTCACATTTCCACCCGTTACATTAATGACGCGAGGAGCCGTTTCTTCCATCTGCCGAGCGACCTAAAACCATGTGGTGTGATTATTAGCTTGCTAGCTGTTCTGCTAACGCACGGCCGACCTCTGCTGCCAAAACGAAGCACAGAAGCTCGTGTTACAACACACACACACACACACATACAGGGGACTTCATTCTCTGCTCAGGACTATCTTTATATTCCAAACAATTGTTTTCCGCCATATAAATTTTCAAAATCTAATATAAAGAACCTAAAAGAATATTCTTATTTAAATCTATTTTTCGGCCAAAAGCATCTTTTACTTTCCGTCGTGATTCAAGTTCAAGTCAGCAGAGGATGTCTAGGCCACCGCGATGAAGACGCGGCTGCTTTAACCGTGGCGTTTTTTTGCACCCGTACCTCCTCTCGCAGTTCGTACTGCTCGATGAGCTTCTTGAGCTTCTCGGCCAGATCCATGTTCTCCTGCCTCAGCTTGGTGTTGTGGGAGCTGTGCTGCTCCATCTGCACCTCGATATCGCTCAGGGTCATCTGGAAGTGCAGCATGGCCTCCTTCCGCTGCTCCTCGTACTCCCTGGACCGCTGGCCGTTTTCCTCCTGAAGGCGGCGGAAGCGGGGTCAACAAGGAGTTTAATGGCAACAAATGACATCACGTACGCAGAGAAGCGATGTGAGACGAGGCGGGGGGCGGACGCAGCAGGCCGAGGTGTACCTTCAGAGTCTTGTTGTGTCTCTGCAGCTCCCTACACAGGCTCTCCAGCTTGCTGCGGGCCAGGATGGCCTTGCTGTGCTCCCCCTGCAGGTGCACCTTCTCCTTCACGATCTGGGACTGTTTCTTCTGCAGAGCTTTCAGCCGCTTCTGCATGCAGCGGCTCTCCTCCAACTGAACACAACGCACACAGTCAACACCGAAAGGATCGCATTATGTTTACGTTGTTAAACCTTTCGTAGATCAATGGTAGCACACTTAGTCATTTGGAAAACAGTCAATTAGTCGCACATGTAATTTACAGTTGAAAATGGAACCATTGAAAACCTGACGTGCTTGATAAAAGACACGTCAAAAGGAAAATAGTTTAGTCATTGACTAATCGGATCTTCAGAATCAAAGTCTGAGTGTTCAAATACAGATACTCAGCGTACCAGGTCTGCATATGTCTTGCACAAAGCAGCTAGTTTCTCCTCAGGAGTGGCGAGGGAGTTCAGAGCCTGCATCAAAAGGACAACCTCCTTCCCTGGAACAAAAAACCACAAGATGAACCACTGAACAGGACTGGTAGACATTCATTCATTCATAAGACTGCAACTGAACAAAATGGAAGTCAGACTACTGTCTGAACACCCTAGTGACACGCAAATTAGGAGCATTATTCTGAACATTTCCCCCAAAGATTCATTTTTGAGTCATCTCGATGATAGACAACTACTGCATTAAGAATAAGATGATAGGTTTCATCTGAAAGTTGACAAAATGATTTCCCCAGAAGCATGTGTTTGGAAAGACTGAATATAAGTTGTTCCTGTGATTCCTGTGGTCTAAACAAAGACAAAAAAATACGTTGATGTGCAAAAAGTGCGACATCTGGGAAAACTAGTCAAATGCTTACGCTGTATGCAGGGATTTTGTTTTATTAATTCTCTGATACACTTCTTAATTTCTATTTAATTGAATAAAGGGCACCCTGCATGACCCGTATACCTAATGTCTACATGCACATCTGTTGCTGATTATATTATTACTCAGATATGGAATACGTAACATTGCAAATTGCATCTACCTGTTCGAGTACTGGCTAGTATTAAGTGATGCATTTATTCCAGCGAATGTTACAGAAATATGACTCGCCGCTGATTAGGAAATGAAAAGCTAAATGTAACGAGGAGCGTGTCTCGCTCGGTGCTCGTGAGATGCATTGTAGCGTTCCTACCGAACGCCTTGTCCTCTCCGGTCTTCAGGTCACCTCCGGGGTCGAGCTCCGGCTCCCCCAGGTCGCTGGGACTGTCCTCTCTGCCCGGGGTCTCCCCCCTCTCCTCCTCGGCACAGCACAAGCCCAAACCAAAGTCTGCGACTTCCTCCTGATAACACACACACACAAAGCAGCTGTAACACAACATTGGAGAGCTCTTTCCACATGACAGCTCCGATAAAGAAGCTGCGCCAGTTGCTGGAGGGACATGTTGCTCACTAGAGTATGAAAAACAACCGAACCGAAACGTCTGGGCAGATTTTAGTTCTCGTTTTACATATTTTCTGATCAGACAGTTCCTGATTTCAACCAAAACTGCTGCCCGTTTTTGACAATTTTATGGAGACAAAAGTTGGTCTCCAGTCGCTTGTGTTAAATGCTCTCAAAACACATTTGAGAATTGTAGCTTACGGCAAATACAGAAGTGGATCCGTAAAAAAGTATGGTTTGAGTGCACCAAATCAATAGCTACTTCTAGAGAAAGGCTTGCAACTTTCTGAACATTTAAAAACAATGTTACTTGAAACATGACCAGTCCGAGAGCATCCACAAAAAACCCCCAAGTGGGTCGTGTTTGTTTACCTGACATGGGCTGTCCAGGTCGGGTGGAGAGTCACTACCTCCCACTATTCTCCTGGTCGCCACGTCGATCTCACAAACTCCCGTCGTCTCCATCGGTCCCGATCGCAAGCTGGAGATTCATGATGACGCCACAATTGTTAGAAAACAAAAATGACATTACGGGCACGATTAAATACTAGCGTGTAACGATGCGTAGCGGGAGTCGCATTCAGACTGAACATAGTCAATGGGGTGTGTGTGCTTCTTCAGGTATTAGTGAGGTGATAACATGTGATCCAGAAATTCTGTTTGAATCATACATCCATGAGGCTCACGGACACAAACACTTGACAAGGAGACATGGTTTCACAACTCTGGAGAGATATCACCGCAGTCTATTCCGTCCTGTAGGGCTTGGTTATATTATTGATTCATTTTTAATTCTCTGCATCTCTCAAGAGTCAACAGTAAGAGACTACGCACCGCTGCCCATATACGGTATGTAGACCGTCAGAGGGAGAGAAACACTCCTTTCCATCTTTTGGTTTTGGTTTGTTTTTTTGGCTGGGGCTTCCAGTAAGCACTGTTTCCTTCAGGGCGGGTCAAATATTATAAACAAGGACCTGAAGGCAACACCTCGACATTGATGTGCTACAGGCTAACCGCAACAGGGCTGGATACAGTGGATGTCAACAATACAATGTTTCTTACTTCTCAAAAAGGGTGCTTAGCTTTTACAGTAGTTGAGGCAGTCGCTGCCATGTGACAAAAAAAAAAAAAACCCCGACTGAGAAATAAGCCACGTTAACACAGTCTTAGCGATGCTATAAGAAAACCGGACAGCAAGTCGACCACGTGTGTACCACAGCGGCACTGACAAATGTCAGCACTGCGCACGGCACGCTAAAACCCACTATGACACAATGATATATGGCCATGATGCATCCAGACCACCCAGCATCCCGGGCCTACCAAACGTTTACTTTTCGGTGTTCTCTTCGATAACTATGAAGCGGTCACTTCCAGCCTATCAAACACTAACACACCTGTCACGCCAGTGTTGCTGTTGAGAATGTTAGAAGTTACTGTGTGGTTGTGGCGGACGCTTTATGTATTTTGGAGCGTTGGGAGGAAAAAAAAGACACGATCCCCCAAGCGCGTCGTGTCACAGCATCGCTGCAGTTTCCTGCATAACTCACAGACACTGGCAAGCACGGAAAACCGAACATTAGCTACGTTGCTAGCTTAGCTAAGCTACTAACGTTACATGCGGAGTTAAATCGAGATGATGAACACTTTAGGGTGATCTCCTTTTAGAAAGCAAAACGCTATTCTTAAATCTCCATCTCCTAAAAGAAGCATACATGTAGCGCATAACGTAGGATATTTAAACGTAGCATACTTGACCGGGGTTTCTGTTGATCCCGGGTAGGTTGCTAACGTTTACCAACTTAAAAAGTGTAATTACGAAAGGGGTATGCACCTGTTTTATAACACTTGCGCCGAATATCGTGATTCATCATTCTACATGTTACTAACGCCATTGACTGGTGTAGAATCGGCAAAGTGGTTTGATAGATCAACGAGGTGATGATACATCTTAGGTTTCAGAGGGAGTCTGGTGTGACGTTCCGTCGACACAGGACGGTTCCTGTTAGCTAGCACCACTTAGCTACACGCACAGCAAGCATGTCACTATTTACAGGTTACTAAATAGCAGTGAACGTTTGCAGTGTACGTACAGAGCGTAGCTTGTTGGTTGTCAGCAGTTAGCCGGGGGAGTGTAAAGCACATTTTTAACGTAACATTACAAGTTTGCTATCGCTAGCAGAGCTAATGCTAATCGTGTGATAACAGCTAGTTGGTGGCTAGCCCCGCTGGTTAACACTAGTAGAAGTGAACTTTACTTCGGCAAATAACAAATGTGTGATTGCGAAAGCTACACGTTCCGGTCGATATTGACAGATCACATACTGCACTGAAGTTGTGTAAAATTAGCACGATACAATATCAGAAAACCCAAATACGTTGCTGAAATAGCTAGAGCGTTTACCTGTGTTTCACACTGGATGGAAGCAGGACACGGTTATCAATCTAACGGGGTCTGATAACAAGTACAACGTCCGGTTGAATATTTTTCAAACTAACGCTATAGCGGCAATCGAGCGTGTTTTCCCCCAACGTTTTTAATCACAGATTTAGTCTTTTCCGTTTAATTTCACCAGTTGTATGTATGCTAGTAATAATAATAATCCTTATCATTAACATTGATTGGCCTTGGTCTTGTTCGCTTCTGTAGTATGTGATGTAAATACCGCATTTGATGAATCAGAAATTATAAGGCTGAGTATAATATTCATGAATTTCACAGCTAATACATACAATCACACAAACTGCACCATACCCATTACATGTGATTGCAACCGTCTTTTGTAAATGGTGGTAACGGGACATTTTTTCTAGGCTTTTAATTTGGAAGTAACAACCTTATAATTCCGGTGGTAATAACATTAACTTGATGTTGCAAAAGCAAAGATCTCCGAGCTCGTCTTTTTCAGACGTCAGAGATGGAGGAAACAAACTGCTTGATCCAACTCCCATCAACAATTACAAAAACTGCGTGCTTACAGTATCTAAGCGTTTCATTCAATTAAAACCATCTTCTTGGTATAACTGCAACTCTTTATTTTGATGTCATCAAATTTGCCTCCTGAAAGAGGGTAAACTGTAGAGTTGGAAATGAGTGGCATAGTCAGGAGACTACAAATCCCCATGCTGCTCATTATTTTTCCTCCTGTGTAAGTTGTATGACACAAATGGAAATGAACATTTGAATGCTGTATGTAGAGTATGCAGCAAATTAATAACTCATATCAGAAAGCAAAACCAAATAGGTCCAGCAGATGAGAATAAGAATCATTTTATTTATCCCACAGATGGAATTAAAAGCACCAGAGAGTTCAATAGGTCACTACAGATTACTGCATCAGCACTTGCAGTGTGTGCCAAATGATGATATTTTTTTGGGCTGTATGTATGTATTTTTTTTATGCAGCACCAAAGGACAACATCAGCCGTACGGTCTTATAAGAGTGTGTCTTCAATCGTTACCTGATCACGAGACCCTCTCTTCAATAGTGTTGTCAATTTGTAGCTTTAAATAAAGAAATCAAGTTTTGTGCCAAAATAACTGAAAATAACCACATCATATTAAAAAGAAGCCATCCAGCCTAACCCAGACATGGAGACAATGGAATTGCGTGTCATCCCTTGCGCAGGGGCCATGCTAATCTTCTCTGTATCGATTCCAATTTATTAGATGTGCTGCCTTAGCAAGCACCCATAAAAAAAAAACATTAAATGTCCAATCCAAAAATACATGTCTGAAAATATATTCACTCTTGGATTGGACATTTTATGAGTTTTCATTTTAAAATGTTTTCATATATACTTTTATATAAAGTGATTTATTTTCATTATTTTAGCCAATTGTTGTAAATGACTATACAAGTAATAATTTGGAAAGAGTGTATTATGTTCCCTTTTGTTTCAAAACCAGCGTGTCCCCAGAAGATGGGTCACTCAGCTATGGTATGGGTCACTCAGGTATAGTTCCATCATTGTTCAAAGTCAAAGAATAACTTTATGATGTTAGTTGTAATGAATAAATATATTTTAAAATCAAGTACATTTCTCTGGCATTTATAGTTTTCTACTGTACCGAAACGTACCGAACCGTGGCTCCACTGTATCGTACCGAACCCAACCGTGAGGTTTGTGAACCGTTACACCCCTAACCTACAAGTACAACATTTATTCTCAAAATAGCCAGTGTGAATGATAACACTCATGGCTAACATTGTCAAACCATCCCTTAAAAAACAGCAATTTTATGCAATCTTTACCAAAATGGACAATTCAGCGTCTCACCTGAACCCCTGATGGTGATTCATCACCACCCTGCTCTACATCTGAAGCTTCAGGCTGCTGTTTTACCTGCACAGTAATTCATCAATTTAATACACACTAACCATGCTTAGTTGACTGCTGACATTGGTCGAGAATACAGGGAACAGATATAGCCTTATTACTATCCAAGGGATAATGTAGGCCTACTTAGTTAATATAGGCCTGTTTAGTTTGTTATATTACTTGATATATTACTTGATTTTATCTTTATTTTATTACTTGTGAGCAATGCTGCTGTAATCCTGTAATTTCCCCACTGAGGGACTAATGAAGGATTATCTTATTGTATCTTATCTTATCTAAACTAGCATGGTCCCATTATGTGGGTAGGTTTATCCTTCTGGCTTCAACAAGACCAGCTGCTGCTAACGCACTGGTCGAAAGATTGCAGACGCTCGGGATAGATTTAATACAAGCAAGAGTTACATGCTCTACACGAGAGGTTGGATACCCGACGGGACCCGACGAGTACTGCCGGAAGATGGCAGTAATGCAACAAAAAGGATGCAAGCTGCCGGGAAACACCACAGAAGAAGAAGAAGAAGAAGAAGAAGAAGAAGAAGAAGAAGAAGAAGAAGAAGAAGAAGAAGAAGAAGAAGAAGAAGAAGAAGAACTCGGCAAGATGAAGGTACGGCTGGATATAGTGGGTATTCTGCAAAATAACTTATTTTTTGTTTATTTTTCTTTTGAATTTAATTTTGGATATAAGAATCATATTAGACACCCTGATCCACACTCCATACCAGTTGGTGGCGGTAATGCACCAATTCAGTGTTTGCCAACCGCCAATAAACCTAAAAAAAATAAGAAGAAGAAGAAGAAGAAGAAGAAGAAGACGACGAAGGAGAAGAAGAAGAAGAAGAAGACGACGACGAAGGAGAAGGAGAAGAAGAAGAAGAAGAAGAAGAAGAAGAAGAAGAAGAAGAAGAAGAAGAAGAAGAAGAAGAAGAAGAAGAAGAAGAAAACGTTTCTGTGGTTTAGTGAACATGTCTAAAGTCCAAATGCTGAGATCTTTAGTCAACCAGCGACTAACTGCGGCTGCTGAAGAGATATTTGGTCTGTTTGAAAGAACGATAGCAGAGCACGAGGAGGAGCTTTGTCGTTCAAAAGAGGAGAACGAGCAACAACGGAAACTACTGGACGCTGTTTTCAACTCGGGAGTCAGGAAACAAAGAGCACGTGAGTTCACTTTACTTCTCTTCATGCCCCGGCTGCTAACTTTTCAACGTAGTTTGGAGTGAGTTTCGGTTGCAATGAATCTTTTCCTTATTCTGATCTGTTCTCTCATCTTCTAGATGACAGAAAATATGTCAACTTAAAATACAAGTGTGTACTCTTTGATAACACCACGTGGATTTTGCAGCCTGTTGAATTCTGAAATGATTAGTTTGTTCATGGTCACATAAGAGTTGATTAAACATTTTATGTGGGTCCATTGCTACACTGGAAAGGGGGTGCAGCGTATGGCGGGAACACCAAACCACTCCTATCCTGACAATGGTCTTGATTATTTGATTTAACTTTAATTTACAGAATTAATACGAGTTACTTACATTACTCCTATTTAATTATTCCATATTTTATCAAATATATCAATAACAATAGGGACCACCCTGGGATCAGGGACCGATAGCCAAAATGTGGATGGTCTCAAGGAGGGGGCTGGGGAGGTTCAACCTTGACCTATAGGTTCATGAGAGCAGTCTAGACAAAGTGTATTAGTTCAGATTGCGTCGTTGTTGTGGTCACATTTCAGTTTCATCATCTTTACGTGGGTGTTCTCTACGGCTGACTACCAAGGAGGAGTGCTATTGGTTCAGAAACGGAGCGTACCGATGATGCACGTCCACGGTTACGTCGTGGCTGCTTCTGAAGGTTCTATCCACTGTTTCTACGGTGGCAGGTTTACGCAGGTTTAGTCACCTATAACTGCCCACATGATCAAATCTCCGCCGGACTTTATGCGGGATGCAGGTTCTTTGAATACTTCTTAACAATGTTGGGTGGTGCCACACTTGCCATGTAAACTATTGATGACCTCATTGCTGCTGGTGCGTTGTGTCTTTACAATTTGTGTCGTTATGTCAGTTTGGTAACCGTGCACAGGGAGTGTAAGAGGAAATGATGGCAGGAAAAAAAATGTAGAGGAGACTCTTTGCTCAATACTAATATTTCTTTGTAACGTCTCTGTGTGTGTGTTTACTGGTTTCCTACAGATGTCCAGCAGCTGTTTGTGGTTGAAGAGGTTCCCCCTGAGCAGCAAGAGTGGAGCTCCAGTCTGGACCAGGAGGACCCAGAGCCCCCACACGTTAAAGAGGAACAGGAGGACCCAGAGCCCCCACATGTTAAAGAGGAACAGGAGGACCCAGAGCCCCCACATGTTAAAGAGGAACAGGAGGAACTCTGCATCAGTCAGGAAGGAGAGCAGCTTCAAGGGCTGGAGGAGGCTGATGTCAAGTTCTCATTCACTCTTGTGAAGAGTGAAGATGATGAAGAGGAAGCTCAGTCATCCCAGCTTTATCAAAGACAAACTGAACAGATGGAAACAGAAGAGGACTGTGGAGGACCAGCACCAGACAGGAACGTATATCCAGATAGACATCCAGAACCAGATACTGATGACAAGACTGGAGACTTTTCTGACACTGATGACAGTGCTGATTGGAAGGAGACCAGAGAACCTCAGTCAGGTTTAAACTCTCTGAAACCTGATGAAGTCCTTGTCAGTGATTCAAGATGTAGTGCTGGTGAGAAACCTTTTAGATGCTCTGAGTGTGAGAAAACATTTGGCCAGAGTCGATATCTGAATCGACACATGAAAATCCACACAGGAGAGAAACCTTACAGCTGCTCAGTTTGCAAGAAAGATTTTTACAGTTGTTCAAATTTAAAGGCACACACGAAAATCCACACAGGAGAGAAACCTTACAGCTGCTCAGTTTGCAAGAAATCTTTTAACCAGTGTTCAAATTTAAAGACACACATGAAAATCCACACAGGAGAGAGACCTTACAGCTGCTCAGTTTGCAAGAAATCTTTTGGACTGAAACTAACTTGTCAGGATCACAAGAGAACCCACACAGGAGAGAGACCTTTCAGCTGCTCAGTTTGTGATAAAACATTTATGCGCAAGGCCAATCTAAAGGAACACGTGAAAACTCACACAGGAAAGAATCCCCTTTAGCCCTTTTACCCAATCACCCCTCCGCATATCCCTTTGAGCGGTGGGCCTATAGGGCGGTGGCTCAATGTAGATTTTTCGGGTTGTTCCTGGTTGAACCAAATGTCTCATGTCCCCGAAACCAGACCCTCACCAGCAAGCTCCACTCCCAGGTCTGGATCCAGAAAGGGGCCTCAGTTTCCCTTTTTGCTGATGTAAATATCTTCTTGTGTAAAGTTATTTTAGACAAGAATTCATTCAATTCATGTGTTTATGCATTGACTTTTGCAAGTATGAGTTTTCCTTTTTGTAATGTTATAATTTATGTTGTCTCTGTTTAGTCACCCAGTCCTACGCACCTTTTCACTTTACCCACCAGGTGTCCCTGTTTTTCCTCTTGTATATATTGTTTTTAATGGTTTTGAGGAAATGGGTTGTTATGATTTAGGTTAGATGTTTTCCTTGTCATTTCAATGTCCCATGTCTAGTAATGTGCATCCTGAACTTAGTACATACTGTAATGTCCAAAGAATGTATCTAAATGTAAAAAAACTCAAATGAAATCACACATTTTCTTAATGCTGAGGGAGCAGAAAAAGATCAGAAGGGAGTTAATGGCTTGAATTTTGTCTTCTGCAGAAATATATAAATGTTGGAAAACAATCAATTGAGTTGTCTTTTTCCATGTCCAACCCACACCCATTACATATGGAGAAGATGGAAGGTAACTTAAGATGTGAATAATTTATAGACTGCAGGAATTAATTAGATTTTTAAAAAAAAGAAAGAAAAATGTAGGGCTTTTATTTTGTAGGTTACCCACCAAGTTGTAGCAGAGCCTTCCCTGCAGGTAGAAATGGGAGACACGTCGCTGGATTTAAGGAGAAAGCAACTGATGGCAAAGTACTGGGCTAATTTACAGGGACAACATGACTCTCACCCTGCAAAAGGAGTGCTGCAGGTGGTCTGGTATGGTGATGGCTCCATGTACGCTTGTGTGGCCTGACATAGACTGATACTTGTTAGAGGTCTAAAAGAAAAGAAAAAGATGAAGTTGATTTGGTAAGTGCATTTGAATATTATGTAATGAGAGAGTATCATGATTTTACACAGATGGTCGAAAGAAAATTGAGACAGGAGTGCCAGGATTTGGGGTGGCAATACCAGGTAAAGGAAGAGGAATCAACAGAAGAACATCCAATAGTTTGGGGGTTTACACAGTGAAGATAATGGCAGTGCTGGCTTTACTATGATGGGTGGAAATAACTATGGTAGGAAAAGGTGTTGATTTGCTCCGACTCATCTTCAGCCCAATAGCAAGTGTTAGGTCTTTTCATTCAAACAGCTGTCAAGATAAATGGTAAATGGACTGTACTTGTCGCGCTTTAACACTACATGTCATCCTTCACCCATTCACACACTGATAGCAGGGGCTACCATGTGACTGTCTGGCTGAATGTAACCATTTGAATCAACCTTTAAAAAATTAAATCTAGGAAAATTACATTTTAGCCCTAACTCTTCAAAAACTTTGTGTATTTCATGGGAATTTATTTATACTGAAGTCAAGCGTATTACTCATTTGTTGCATTAAAAACCTCCATGGAAAATAAAAGCGATTACAGGAGTATTTCATGATATGGTGTGTTGTTTTGGTTTCTGATTTATATTTCTCTCTTTTGAAACTTTACATATCACTAATGCATGATATATGGAGTGGAAAAATTAAATATTTACATCACAATAAGATGCATACGGGCAAATCAGACTTTAGTCCAGAGGGATATCTTGTTGGTTTTGTTACAAAAATGACACACTGACTTGAATAATTACAACTGGGGACTAACTTATTACGCTCAATATTAGCAGCTTTATGCAGACTGGACTCAATAGAAACCGAATGTGGTGTGGTATTGCAACATTAGCTTGTGTAGTGACAGTCCACCGACCTGTCTGCAGTGTGTTATATGTCACTAGCTGGCATTGCTAATTTATGCGCTCTGTAGCTTTTCTATCTTTTTTTCAACTACCAAATGAACCGAGTGGCTTAAAGTGGTCCTGTGGACAGACACTCAAATGCTCCCTGTGGACTTTTCCAGCTCTTTAACGGTCATCTTTGGACTCTTCATCGCCTCTCTGATTAATGTCCTCCTTGTCTGATCCTTGGGGTTTGGCCCTCTCTTTAAGGTTTGTGTTGGTGTCATATTTTTTCCATTTTGTAATAATGAATACTGATGTTTAGCAGCTATGATTTTGACCACCAGTTAGTTTTAATTAAAATGTTGCACAGTGTTTAATTGAATTCCCGGACTCCCGAGTAGTAGATGTTGGGGTCATTTAATTCTCCATCGTCTCTTATTTTGCATGTCCTTTAGCACCTCCTAGTGGCGATTGTGAATAGCTGCACTGAAGAGGAAGTGAGCGCTCCAGATCGGATCGATCAGGACATAACTATTTCTGTGACCTCCTGTTTATTCTCTGAAGGCAGCTGAAAACTGTCCGCAGTTTTTGTCAACACCTTCTGCTCTTGTCCAGGCGAGGCGCAGCTCACCTCCGACGAGCCTAGTATCACATTCCACTAGCTCTCCTCCTGGCGCTGTAGTAATTTCAACTGGGTGGTCTCCACCTTACTGACCAATGAGCACACGGCTGTGTGTTGGAAACAGAATCCGATTGGCTCAAAGCGGGGCCTCGTTGTCATATCGATAGCCGATTGGTCGGACGTGTTGCCCTAAGCGCTCGAGACCCGCCCTTTTTCTCTCCTCCGCGAGGACGACGTTTTCCCATCCACACCAGAGTGGGGAGAGAAGAAAAAGCAGAAAGAGAGCAGCTAGCAGACCGAGGTTTGGCTGCTGAAAAAAACGGGGGGAACCTTCTGCTGCTTTACCGGGATTAAGAAACGTATTTCAGGCGGACATAACAGCAGTCTCCACCGGGGCTCTATTTACGGTACGTGCTCCTCTGCTTTTGTTGTCACAGTCGCCGATAGTTTGACTGAGTCCGCTGCTTCACAGACACACGGGTGTCAAATGACACGGAAATCATGCTATTCTATCTGTTTTCTTTCCATGTGCAACGGCGTTTTGTGTTTTTAATGAGCAACGAGCAGAGCTTTGCGTGTTTGGAAGAGATTGTTCGGCTTCTCCGTTGCTTTGTCCGTGATGTCTCCTGGTCTGTGAGACACATTGTTGCTACAAGGAAAAGGCACTTTTGACTGTTGCAGCCACTTTGAAGTTCACACAGTTTTTCCCCCTCGTTGCTTATTAACTTTTTGAAATGTTTAACTCGTTTCTTTTGAGTTTTGCAAATGTGTAACTACATGCAATAAGAGAAAATGGCTGAATTCCAGAAAGCAGATTGTAGCAAAGAGGTTCCCTTTGGTACCCGAGGTCAGATTGGCTACTCCAGAAATCATGAATATATGAATGTCACAGCTGCAGCTACACAATAGACTATTAAAACATATATATATATATATATATATATATATATATATATTCTGAAAGTTCAGTAACTTCATTTGTGCACACACTCTCATCCATAACAACTGTAACCACAATGGCATCCATGAAGGATGCACTTACCCGTAGCTGCAGTGAGGAGGTGACATGTGTCACTGGGGAAACCGCAGTAAACCATCAGTGCTGGTTGTGAACACGCTGACATGTCGTCTTCTTGGCTGTGGTCTCCTTTGGGATCAGCTTCATGTGGATTGTGTGTCTCGTGTACAAATCTTCGTAATCTTCCAAAGATTCTTTTTAACCAGCGTCCAAATTGTTGACTCTTATCTCCAAACAAAGATGGAATGAACGAAACATCACTCTGCAACAGGAATCTGCAACTACAAGTGGAGTGTGGGTTTTGTAGTTCAACAAGACCGGAGTGGTGGTGACTCTGCTCCGGAGAAGTGATCCAACTGATCGGAAGTCTCCCAGTTAAACTTCCGTACATATAATATCAGTATTATAAAGCATTAGGAGCTTAATATGCACGGGGAGCACGTTGCTTGGGAAAACAAATCTGTAAAAATGAAGTCGACAATTTCACCGAGCCCGACACATTGAACAGTTTGTGAATATTAATTAGGCGACCGGTAAAAAACGTAATGTTATTGGGTATCTTAGTGAACAAACAGACCTTTCAAGTTAAAATTATAACTTGATTTACTTGCAGATGTTGAACACGTTTGGTAGATTTGAGAAGGGGATGGAAAAGTATTGATTAAATGCTACAAATCTACATTTTTTTATCAAAGTGATGAAAGTATTGAACATTTAAAAATGACACTCAGCACTATACGGAGAGTATGGTACTTTCCCTCAACTGTAATGACCAATGATTAAAAAAAATTAAGGCAATCTAGAAGTGATCCAAAAGTGTTCTGTCAGCATTCCCCTCAAATTAACGCTGAAATGATCGGGAGATTAATTAATCGCCAAACGACAGAAAACTTTTGATGATCAGTTAATCGTTAGTTATTCATCAAGCCAACATTGGATCGTTGGTTGGACTAAACATGCCTTACTTTGGGCTTAAAGGGACAGTTCACCCTAAAATCCCTCTTAACTGCAGTGTTATCTATCGATCTAAACTGTTCTGGTGTCAGTCGTCTCGTTTTGGAGATATCGACCATTGTCTTTTTAACCATTGTTCCAACATGAAAGCGCTCACAACAAGGTCTGTGGATTATCTTGAGTAATGGTCATGATTTCTGGAAAGAGACGTTCAAATGTATTTCTGTGGAGCTTTGAGCACCACAAGCTGAGTGCCACATAGTCACATATTGCAGAGAAGGTGGACATCTCCACGGCCCGTATTTCCAACACTCGCAACAAAACAATCCAGACGGATACGGACATATTTGTATTTTGAGTTTTTGGGTGAACTGTCTCTTTTTAAGGAGGTTGTGAAGGCCATTGTGCACTCATTTCTGTTGTTTTATAGACTAACCCTAACCCTAATCTACAATGAAGATAATCAATAGCTGCAGCCCCACCTTAAATATGCATTCCACAGAAAACCCTTAACCCGTGTAATGTTTGGGCTGACTTCTCCAATATAAAAAAGAACAAACAATTACAGTAAATCTCCTAAATAAATGCAATAATTAACCTCCAACGTGAGAACATTTCCCCCCAAAGACTCCCGTCTGAACCGATTGGTCTGTTTGTGCTGTGCATATTCCAGCAGCAGGAGAAAGAAAAGCATTGGTTTTTGATTTCTGTGTTGCAATATTCTGGGTGGTCTGGAGCCCTGCTGAGGTAGCACGGATCGGGATTGTCGCTCTTCTCATGTAGCTGCCGTCACCCCCCCCCCAGCAGACCAAACCGTCTCCCGCCGCAGAGCTTATGTACGTATTTGCAGTGACACATAGAGAAGATACCGGCACCTCAGCGGGAGTCGACCGGCCTCCTGGGTGGTCCGGTCGTCTGCGGACAGAGTGTGTGCAGAACTCTTTTTTTGTTTTTTTTTCTTCGACCGATCAAATCCCCTCTGTTCTTGAAGTGGTTCAAATCTCCGACCACTTTTTTTAAAGAGCCAGTGAATCATCTCACAAACCGCATAAAGGAATGGAAAACAAACAGAACTGTTCCTGGAGGCAGGCGGAAGCGACTTTAAGGTAGTTAAAATCTGACTGTTAGATGGGACGCCGTCACAAAGTATCCCTGATGGTCTCACTCAGCAGACACCATCAGTTTTGCTGCTCTCTCTCTCTCTCTCTCTCTCTCTCTTCCCCCCCCCATCGTCCATTTACCCCGGTCTGCCTTGTTGGCCCCGAATGTCGAAGTAAGTGACAATCCATCCGTCACTCTCGTAAAACGTGCACGTGCGTTACACCGACGTGCACGGCACACACATGCATGCTGCAAAGGATGACTTCTGTGTGTGGTTGTCATGGAAACAACGCCTCTCTGAAAGCGAAGAAGAGCCATGTGCTCCTGGTTCAGACACCACGTCTGGTCTGTATGCAGAGTATCATATAATCAGTTTGTATCTACACAAGCTCTTTTTCCTTCAGCCCCACTGATTGATATGTTTGAGAGTTAATGAGTCGAAGAAGAGCCGCCGGTATGGACTTGTTATTGTGGTTTAAAACTAAGATGCCTCATCAAGTATATCGTCATTCCTCCACGTCGGCATTATGTCTTCAGGTTTCCCGTCTGTCGGTCCGTCCCGGTCTTGTGAACGCCATATTTCAGGAACGCCTTGAGAGACTTTCTTCACATTTTGAGACAACTGGCCACCTGGACTCAATCTAATGCGTGGACTTCCTCACATTAGTTATTGTGTTTCATCCAAAGGAACGTTGAATATCTCCAGTTTGACTCTCCAGTTTGAGTCCTGTGTTAGTCCTGCAGACCTTTTGTTGGTCCGTCTTCCTGTGTGGGACGTCAACATCCTCTCAGTTCTCGCCCCACCCGCTGCAACTCAGGCCGAACCGGAGGAGCCGAGTCTTTCTGCCACCTCCGCCTCGGTCTGCTCCAACACGTCCCTCCGTCCCATCGCTCCTCTCTTTTCCTCTCAAACGGGGTCTTTGCATTTTCACTCCTTACGAGACCAGAGCTGAGCACTCCAGGGCCGTAGCGCCGTGCTAAGAATGCTGTCATATTTGCTCTTGTTCAGTTAAGAGCAGCTGGTAAGTAGCTGGCAACCATGCGTGCTAGGCCGACAGTGTACCTTCAGTCAACCCCGGGCTGCTCAAACACATTCCAACCCCCTCACACTGTTTACTTTCCTCTCAGCATCTCCCCTTCCACCTAGCTCTCTTTCTCCTTGCTTCTTCTAACTCTCTCGGTTCACACGCTCCGCCCTTCCTCCTCGCTCCATCTCAGTGACTTGTCAGGCCCTCTCGGAGGTCTTGGGTGTCACGTTGAGGTCTGTAGAAGCAGCAGAAGCACCTCAAAGTTACGCCCAAGCTCACTGAGTCATCTGCCAGGGGAAGCATGAAGCTTAGTTTGTACTCGCCGTAGTGAAGCCGGCGCGTGCCTGACAAGTACGTAATCACGGCCGGCACGTGGGGGTGCGTGGGCTCCGCAAGCTTGATCGTGCACCTCTGACTTTTTGTAACTTGGCGGGCGATCACAGGCCTGTCACAAATAGTTCACTGATAAAAGCACTGTGCATGCTCGGAGCTCTCTGCGGAGGCTCGCGCTATGCCGTCAATTGCGAGTATAAACAAAGCTTAAGGATGCATCTGCAGAGTCTTGTACAGCCGGCATCATCAAAAATATTGGCAACCAAAGTGGCGTTTTGCCTCAGCCATCTAGACAAGTTAGCAAGCTTTAAACATTGAATTAAAACTGTTCACAGCATCAACATGTTCAGCTGTCAGTTGTTCAGGGAATGTGTCCGTTGCTTGTTGCTGATGTAAGCGGTTGGCATAGATGATGAACACGGATCAGAATGTATCTCTAAAAGCAGATTTTGCATTCATACGCAGGTGGGACGCATTGGTCGGAATGTTTTATCAGAACCCCGCCAGCTATCGTCTGACGATGGTTTGGCTTTTTATTGGTTTCAAATGAGCTTGTAGAATGGCTACTTGTGAAACAGGCTGTACGCGTCGTCTCTCAACTCCAGTCTAGCATCTCAAGTTGCCAATCGGACCGCGGCCCGGATCGCCGCTGACTACGCGGGAAACCCCAGAAATAAAGCTCCTTGCTGATCCCTCGTCAGACTGATCGCCGATGGGTTCAGAGATCCACGCACACGGATCTGGAAAGTCAATTTGTTGAGGTTGCATTCATAATCTTTGCGGGGTTAATGTCCTTCCATAGCGTGACAAGCATTTTCAAAAAACGATAGAGAATTAGGGCCCGCATGTTAAAAAATGTATTTGATTTATGTTTTTCATCTCAGAAGAACTCAAATGAAATGTTGCCCTAATCCTCTTCTGTAATTTCCAAATGTACGTTGTAAATGGATCTCTCTCTTTCTCTCTCTCAACTGTGCCAGTTGTCTTGTGAGCTGACGGGACCGTTAGTCACACACTCTGTTAGTGAACCGGTGTGAATGCATATGAAACCCCTGTGGAACTAAGAAAACAGAGGCAGTCAAGAGAGCTGCAGTATGAGTGAAGGTGGTGTTTTATTCTTTGGAGGAGGGAGTGTGTGTGTGTGTGTGTGTGTGTGTCTATGTTTAGCTGTTTGTTTGTACTTGGTAATTATGGCTGGCAGCAGAGGTTGAGTTAGAGCAAGCAGAGGATTGCCTTTGGTCCGCTCCTGTCACTGGAACTTTTCTCTCCTAATGCATTCAAACTGTGCGTTCTCATGACGAGTACATTCTCTTGCTCGGAGTTTGCATTTTTTACTCGACTGCTCGTGTGTTTGCATGTGTGACTTTTTCAAATATACGCTCTCCTTCCAGGCTCCTTAACTAGGAAGAAGCCATAACTCTCCCTGTAGCGCACATGCAACAAACACACGTGCATGTAAACACACACACACAGACTTCCTGTTTGAGCGGAACCGCCGGATGACATCATCATCGGCTACTTCTGGTGGCCTCTGGGCGATCTGTCTTCCAGATGTAGAGAATAGGAGCAGCAGATGGCTGCCTGTTGGGAGTGACCCCCACCATCCGGTGTGGTAGGCCTAGTGTCGGCTGGACAAAGGGACAGATTTATACCCGAACTACGTTTTGCTTTACTGATATTCAGAGCTGGTATTCAATGTTGTGACAAAAACATTGCAAACATATTTTATGCATTTAAGTTTTGTCTGTAAATTTGCAGCAAGCAATCATTTCCTGCTGATTAATTTCACATAAATTATCCGTGAAACATAAAAGAACTGCCCATCACAATTTTCTTGGGCTTCAGACCAACTCTGGTGCACATGATTTGGTCGCACCCATGATAATGGTCATCATGCAATCACATGAATACGACCACGTGAAACGGTCTCATTTGGTCGCAGTCTGGAGCCGTGTCTGGCTTTATCAGACCAACATTCCTGCACGGTCAGTTAAAACTCTTCAGTGACAGTCAGTGACATGTCACACGGTGAGGAGCTCCATGGTGATGTCTTTTTGTGGACCATAACCGGATTTAAGTATCGGTTAATAACACATTTGTCTGATTTAGTTTATTGCAGCTGCCAGTTTGTCACTTTGTTTTTTGTTTTTGGTATGAACATTATTTACCTCCAATTATTTTCTGTTTAACAGTCTGAAAAACGTGCGGTTAGGTGCTACATCGGCATCGTGTGTTGAAATGTGCCTTGAATGCTTTGCATTTTTGGGAAGCAGATGAATTATTGGGGAATTGGGTCTTGTAATGTCAAATGTTTCTGCCGAGTTCATCTTTTGTGCCTGCCTGGAGTTTGTGTGGGCCTCGACGGGAACATAAACAGCCTCAGTCGTGACAGACGCCAACACTTAGTCAGTCGTAGCATCTCTAATTCATTAGTTAATCGGCAATCGATGAAGCAGCCCTTCAGCAAGCCTCTGTTTTCAAGGTCTATTTTGGAGTTCCTCAATTTGAGTACGCCTGTTAAACCTTTGCCTGTGGTTAGTGGGAACAGTCTTTACAAGTTCCTTGCGTCACCAGTGCAGTCCTGGCTGCTGACTTCATGCAGATTACAGATACAGAAATAGCCATACGGCATTTTAAATGGATATATTTCTGGACCGTTTATTGGAGTCCGCTCCCTCTCGGTAGCCAGACTTGACTGTTGGCCTCAACCAGAGAGTGGTGATTGGTGCCAGCAGGGCGGATACTGCTGTGTAGTAGCCTGTAAAACTGGCCCGCTTCCTTTTTACAATCTATACGTCATCAATGTGTCTATATGTTAGCTAGCGAGCAGCAGGCGTGAATGTAATCAGCGTATTGAGCTTCGACTTCAGGCAGACGTCTTCTACTCATACATCGTTTCATTTTAAATGGTCCAGTTATAGTAAAATGGACCATAAAGCGAGGTTTAACAGATAGTTACCACGGCGTTGTCCGGTCTGGGAGTTGTTTTTGTCTCACAACTTGAACCCTTTCACAGAGGGATTGAAGTTCATGAAAGTTAATTGTAACATTTTGGTCACCTAAAAATGTCTTATTCATTGTTCTGTTGTATTTAGCTCCATCCTCTCGTGTCACTTCTGGTACTGGTACATCCACTTCTTATACAGCCTATGGTCGTATTCTTCCTGTTAAACTTTCATCCATTGCTTTAAGCTTATAGTAAGTAAGGCGTGTCAGATGAACTGGTCTACAGCAGTTATTTCAATGTTTCAGTTATATATTTAATCAAGATTAAGGTCGGATAGGACAATTTTAAAGAACTCTGATTGGGATCCGGGGCAAAAAAATAACATCGCCACTTTAAGGACTTCATGGTCATGTTTGCTTAAAAGTAAAGATGGAATGTTCCCTCCAGAAAATACGAAAGTTAAACTGCATCTGCCGAGAAAGAGCGTGTGACAAATGTACATCGGGGTGCGATTGTTTTGTCGACTACATTCAGGAAGTTGAAGAAAGGCTCCGGCATTGTTTCCTTTTTGAGCAGTGAACAACCTGGGTCTCTACCCAAACCCATGGTGTTTGCCTTATGAAGGTACATAGTGGTGTGTGTGTGGACCCCCCCCCCCCCCCCCCCCGCCCGCCCACTTGGGCTCACAGACAGATTTACTCGGCTTTAATGCTCAATTGCATCTGCTGTTGCTCAGCCAACACCAAACCCACGTGCCTCTGTGGAGTATCACAGAAACAAAGGTCATATCAAGTTCTCTAATCCCCTCTGCTCCAATAACAAGTCTTTAAAGAGCGCCCTTATCTCGGCCTTTATGGCTTTAACCAGCGTCTGTCTACACTGCAGCAGAACAAACACACATTATTACCCTGCTCTCACTGTGCAGCATAAAAGTTCTGTTAACTAACTTTTATTTCAAGACCACACCTGGCCTTAAGTGTGTTTTCTAGCTGTATCATTTCATTTTATTGTTTAGAAATATTCATTTTGGATCTCATCAGGATTCTAAATCTGAGAAATCTGAGCTATTTTAAGGATGTAGTCTGGTTGAGTTGAGTGTGATCTGACTTTGGATCAGTTGCAGGTTCTCCATACGGAATTCAGAGCATATCTGTTGCCTCCTGTCACCTCTCTGAGTTGTATCTCAGTTGTGTCCTTTTTTTTACTGGAGCAGTGAACAACGTTTCCATTGTGTAAGAGCCTTATGGGATGGTAAAGCTTTGTTTAATACTCTCGCTTGGCGCCACAGCGCGAACTCTGTGTGCGCTGCGTTATTCTCCGAAATGCCAGAGGGCGTACGAACAAAGTGTACCATGAAGAATCAAAAAGACAACGAGTGTAACCCAGAAATCTGACCACAGACTGTAGGTGTAACCGGCAAAATGCCATAAGCCAACCTCCACAATGCAGCGGAGGGATTGTTATTATCTGTAAACTCATATCTCATATTCGTGGACTACTTTATTGCCTTTGCATAATTGACGTAATCGGGGTTTGTCCCTTTTTTGGTGACTTTCTTTTTTTTTTTTTTACCTTTTAGTGGAGCGATTGACTCGGCATTCCTGACTCGGCCAAGGAGACGACTCACAGTTTTAGAGATGCTAATATTTTGTTCGTAAAGTAAAGAGCACAGAGAAACATAGTATGTCCACCCAGGCTGTGGAGATCCAAAAAGCCAGTCAGGTGGAAGGGTGACATAAAAACCCCAGTGGATGTGGAAGATGAGGTGTTTGGTGTCAGTCTTGAGCGTGACGTGAATGTCAACAGCGGAGAGAGGCCGTGTCTCCCGTGATGTACAACTCAGGCTACATCCACAATAATACGTTTTAGTTTTAAAACGGACTTTTCTCCGTATGGATCTCCGTCCACACGGCGTCTCAGCATCGTTTTCGCGTAAGCGTAGCAAAACATATGCGTTTTCAAATGGAAATGGCGTAGTGTGGACATGGCCTCAGGCCGGACCTCTCCTCCTCACCTGCCCCGACGCTTAATTATCCTTAAAGCGGTGTGTAATTAATGGCTCTTCAGGGGGCCCTTACACACTTATCTGCACACTCAGCATGACAGCAGGCTTTATGTGTTTACAACCCATAAGATAAATCACTCTCAAGTCCTCTGTCTGCAGCTTTCTGTGCGACTCTGACTAACCTACTGCTAGTGGTGCAACGGATCATGAAACTCACGATTCAGATCGTATCACAGATCAGAGTCACAGATCGGATCAGCACAAAAGAAAAAAGAGAGCAAATATAACTTTTAGAGATCCTGTTTTTTTTGCCGCCGATACTAATTGCCGATCATTGGCAGATACAGATCCCTTTGTTGTTTGATTATAGCAACTGGTCTACAAGGCTCCAGACTTTTTTTTGACTCATCCAAAAGACAATTTTAATCCATCATAAATTATAAATGTTAGCATCTTACTTTGTTATAGTCACCTATTGTGTTTTTTCTTCATAAAAACACGCAATTCATATGATAAGGAAGTAAAAGATTGTATTTGTATTGATCAAAACAAATCTTTAGTATAAAAAAAAACGTGTCTGCTTGGATTTGGAAGTTCGGTCTAGTTGAATTTCCCCCTCCCTAACTGCAGCAAGACAAGACTCCGAGGGTCTATTTCGTACGTCGACCCCCGCAGGTCCCGCATACTATTGCACGCACTATGCATTCAGTTGGGACGTAACACTTGCTCATAACATGGCTCGTGGAACTTTGACTCTCTTGCTCATATATTACATTACAGTCATTTAGCAGATGCTTTTGTCCAAAGCGACTTCAATTACTACAATTCAGATTTGATCACATTCACCGTAGGCAGCACAGCTACGGTAGCAATTTTGGGGTTAAGTGTCTTGCTCAAGGACACATCGACATGTGACCAGCCGGAGCTCGAACCGCCGATCCTCTGATTGAAGGACGGCCCTGCTCTCCACTTAGCCGTGCAAAGGATTGTGGGTCAGAATAACCGAGAAATGCATGCTGGCTAGCATACTGCAAAGTGAGACCAGATGTTCTAAAACATCCTGGTATATTCTGGTGGACATTTGGTTGATATATTTTCCTGGCATACTAAATAGTATGGAGAGTCTGACAGTAGCCGCTCTTGGTTGCTATCCTGGCCACACTGAGCCGTGATCGAGGCAGTGTCCCATGTCTCCCCCGACTCCCTGGGTCTCCTCGATTCCTTTCCTCGCCTCCTCTCTCATGGAGTCTCAGTCCGTCCCACGGAAGATGCGAGCGGAGGAGGCGAGGAAGAGACGCGAGGAGGAGTCAAGGTGACGGGCATTTAACAAAACGATTGAAGTCTCATCCATCTTTACAGCATCCATCTTTACAGTCTTGATAGATAGATAGATGCATTATGTATTTCTATACTATATTGGCCATCGTTTCCTGGTTGCAAGAGTAGAAGGTCACAGCAGTGCACAGTAAATGTGTGTGTGTGTGTGTGTAGAGATTAGGACCTTCACACACCCGTTTTCCTCCTTTTTGAAGTTCTTCATTAAGTCACTGCATAAGCTCCCCTGTGTGTGTGTGTGTGTGTGTGTGTGTGTGTGTCTTGCAGTGTAAGCTTGTTTGGCTGATTTGCTTGCATTTAAAAAGTGGTTTGATCCCCATTAGGGGCCGTTAACCCCCTCTATCCCTCTGTTCCACACTGAGCTTTGTGTCACACTGTGAACTCTGCTTCCTTGTGGGAAGCGATTAGATCCGGACTAATTCCTGGTCATCTAAGGCTACTCAGACGGTATTAGACCGGAGCCTAACATTTACAGTGTCAGCCAAGGCAAAGTTTGGCTGTTAAAAAACAAACGTCTGTGCTACAGTCACATGCTCAAAGTCTCTTTTTATCTCTTTCCATCCCTGTTCTGGAATTTCATCATCCTCACCTCAGCAGCTTCTGTAACGAAGACGAAGAAGAGCTGCGTCTGTTAACCTAATGCTAGAAATTATGCAAACCTCTCTTAGCTTTTGCTTCTTTTTTTTGAGCAGGAGAAGCTTTGAAGCTTCTGTGCCCTGCAGAAATGCACCTTTTCTTTTTTTTTTTTGCCCCGCTTTCTCAACGTCTAAGTCATGCAGAAAATGCTTCACTAACCTCACGTAATAATGACGACGATGACAGGGATAGTGAGAAAACAAACGATTGTGTATGACTAAAAATATAGTTAGGCCGGATCATAATGTTAAGGGCTGCGCAGCTAATCGAATATTAAGCGCTTCCCACAAGAAGAAGAACCTTATTCATCGTCTCACTTTGATGCAAAGAATTGTTCATATGTAGCACGACATGGAAGTGAAAGCTCTGTTTATTTAAATGTGAGAATGCAATACAAGATATTTTGTCCCTTAAATCAATAGATTGTGGTAAATAATCGTGCTCACAATGTTGATCAAAATGATCGTGATTAGTGGTGTAACGGATCGTAGCTGATCCGCGATTTCCAAAAACTACGTTTGCGTGTCGATTTTTGCACAACTTTGATTTGGCAGAAATGTGTCGACAGGGCTCTTTTTCCTCATCGATGTCAACGATTTCTCCTCGCCTTCCTCTCTTGTTTGGGACTCTTCAAGTCTCTGCCTCCAATGTTCTGCGGATTTGGATGGAAATATGTCGATTGACAGCATCCAATCCAGGGGGCTCACCACGTACCCCAAACTGTGAAGACAGAGTTGTTTAAAGTGTCTCCCTGTCTCTAGGCCACCATCTGTCATCTTCCTCCTCCTCCTCCTCCTGCATCAGCTGACATCTCCTCCATTCATCCTCTCCTCACTCCTCTCTGACTATCTGGGTCCTGCTGAATAAATGATGGAAATGTGATACTGCACCACCAGCCTGCGCTGAGCTGGACACTCTGACACACTGATACTACCCAAGTACAAGGACGACACACACACACTCACACTCACACTCACACACACACTCTCTCTCTCTAGCTTTCTCTGTCTCTTGCTTGCTCTCATGTATCAATATGAAAAGTTGCAGACTTTTAATTTTCTCACTCTGAGTTTGTATATTAACTTTGTAGCATAGTGCAGTACATGTTTGAGTTTGTGTGCGTTTCTATTGGCATGAAGGGCGTATGCTGTGTGTGACCACGTGGTGTGTGTGTGTGTGTGTGTGTGCAAGAGACTGGCGGAGTCATACTTCAGGAATGTTCTGTATAATTTGCTACACTGGAGCCTCTCGCTGCACCTGGGGCCCCATGGAGATGAAGTTCTCTTCTTTTGATGTTTTTTTGCAGAGACGTATATTTTCTCCAGCAAAGTATGCAAACACAGTAGGTACCGAAGCTGGGACAGAGCAGAGCGTCTTTGTTTTGTCCAAACTCAAGCCTGTGAGAGCAGTGTTTGCAGTCTGACATGCATTAATACAGTTGAAAAGAGTCTTTTGTGTACCTGCTAACGAGCAGACTTTGCTGTTTGCTGAGGTACTGGCCGGGTATGCACTGGGTAAATAACAGCTTGCCCGATTGAAAGCTTTAATAGTATTTGGCGGTGTTGGCCCAGTGGCACTACATAGAGAGGCAAAGTCACGCTTTTTCCGGCGTCCCCCCGTGGAAACATATTTCGGAAAAAACGTTTTTCGCAGTTTGTCATAGATTTATCGTATTATCATTTAGTTTTGTGTGAAACCGATCTGTGAACTACACATCTCGTCTCGCACAATGTACGTCACCACCAGGCGGCAACCTCAAGTGAAGCCGATGCGGAAGTGTCTTAAAACTTGCATTCTCTCTACTGACCATCAGGGGGCGACTCCTCTGGCTGCAAAAAGAAGTGACCCTAGTGAAAGGTCAAAGTGAAAATGACCCTATTTCATTTAGTAAATTATGGTCCATTTAGAGTAAAATAGACCATAAAGCGGAGCATGCTTTAGGGCGTGCTTACTGTGATTTACAGGTTGCTGCCGCTACCAGAGAGGTACACGTCATCTTTACGTCACTCCTCCGCATTCCAAATATGGTAACTTCCTTTCACCAGTTGCGGAAAAGACAACATGGCGTTGGCCGTATTCAAAGATGGCGAGACCGCAGGACTCAAGGCATCATAATGGCAGTCCACAAACCAATGGGTGACGTAACGTGACTCTCGCCGTTGGCTACCATACAGAGACTTCGCCTCACTATACTCACCATTATGTTGTGGCTTGGCATGGTTACCATGCAGGCAGGGGTTGCTCTGGAGCTAGAGAGAGAGCAGCCATCACACTGATGATGATGTCTTATCATCTTGAAACAAAAGCTAGACATCATTGGACTGAGTACTTAAAGGTTTAATTTGTCTGTTGGACTGTGTACTGAACTCTGACATCCAGTGCTCTGTATGATTCTTTTGTCTTGATTTATCGCCTTGGAATTTTGCACCGACATTCAAGATCCCCACTGACTTTGGTGATTCCCTGAAATTTCCTCTACCACCACCAGCATCCAATACATCCAATACTTTTGCTTGATGACTAAATACCTGCGTGTCTAATGACATTCCCAGAAGCCTCAACTGTTACCTAATCTACAAACAAACCGCCATGCTTTTATATTCTGTTCTTGGAATAGAAATATGTGTCTGTATGTTTGCCTTTGAAATTGTACTATACCGTCTATTCAGACTCAATTCAGCCAACTTCATTAACTAAAATGGACAAGCAGTTCGAAACCACTTGAGTCAGCAAAAGTCTACAGTTACATACCTGAGCCAAATTACATCAAATAATGTTTCTTTTAAAACTTGCACAGGCCTCTGCCAAAAATGTAATGGCTAGACATGTAACATTACCCCATTAGTAACCCAGAGTCTGAATAGTAGCCCCAGAGCTCCACGGTCTAGTTTGAGAAATCGATGCTTGTGTTTTCAGACAGTCAGACAGCAAAGCAATGATTTAATCATCCATCTTGACATTTGCGAGGTCGAAGTTATGTTTAATGTACAAAGTAATGCACCAGAAATCTGTGCGCTGCACATGTAGCCTATTTGATTGCTAACACGGTGTATTGCCAGGGGACATTTAGTTCCATTGGTGCTCCTGTTGGTTCAACTTGTTTCTTCAGGTGCTTTGTCTGTAAATGGTTGAGGGCAGTATTGGAGTGAGTTACGATTGAAACCCCGCCAGTTCCATTTCATCCCAGTCTTACAGCTGAAATATCTCTGATCTTTTCCTTTGATAATATAATTAAGACAATCGTGCTCGACGAGGCGTCTCACATGGCAGACTGTTTACAAGTCTGCATAGAGATTTCTTCCTGTGAAAATTTCTGTTATTTCAGAAGGAGGGCAAAAAAAACCTCCAGTTCTGCTTTGATGTTTGTAAATCTCCCACTGGCTCTGTTTCAAGAACTCTCCACGACTTGGAAGGGGAAGAGGTTTGATGTAGAAGTTGGGAGGCAGAGCTGAAATGATTAGGATTGCATTAGAGGCAGAGAATTGTACAGTATTTAATGCTAAAGAATAGCGCGCCGTGTTTGAGTTAATTTGACAATATCCTATGTCCTGTGAAGTGACCATCGGGCATACACACATCGCAATGTTGATGCTGAAAACAGCTAAAATGAATATTCATACTTAAAAACACAGCTAGGAGCTGTTCAAATGTTTATTATTTGCGAGAAATGCAGCACTGCGCAGCAGCTGAACTTTTGTCGGACGCCCTGTTTCTTTTTATTCTTGGCGCTCGCCTTGACGAGGAACAGTTAACCGGTGAAGTTGAAACAATAATTTATCTAGACGATAACCATTTCACTACAAAAATCACAAGATAAAATGTGTTTTCTGCTTTTAAAAAGTACAACCGTCGGAAGATGTACAAGTGCAACTTTTATGTGGTTACCTCTCCAGTCAGATCTTTAGCACACAGCCTCCTATTCTCAGCCCACCGTCCCTTCAGACCACGCATTCCTTTCTCCTCGTATCATCTGCACTGATGCAACTCAACATGAGTCAGACCCAATCACATGGGGGACGAGCGAGAGGAGGGGGAGGACTTGACTGTAGCTGCTGTCGGATGAAACGCTTTCATCTGCATGAGCCGAGCTGTGATGGGGAGTTACGTTTACCTTGTAACTGCCAGAAACACTTACAATCACAGCAGGAGTTTTCAACAGGGTTCGATGATTGACTGCACCCAACATTTTTGAGTCGGGTGCAAAGTGTGATTCTTATTTTCTTTTTCTTTCACTGTGCGGTTGCACCCTACAGGCCCGGCCAAGCACAACCGAGCCAGAGAGTTCTCCGGAACTGGTTCTCATTTAATATCTTCTATGGTCACATTCACGTAAATCCACGCTGTCGCCCACGGGGTGTTTTTGTGTGTCGGCCGTGACCCCTCTGCTCAGAACGTCGCTCATTTCAGCACGAAGCAGACATTAGCATTGACGGGCGGTAAATAGTGGTGTGTGTGTGTGTGTGTGTGTGTGTGTGGCGGGGGTGAGGATTGACTGAGTGTAGAGGGTCACAGGGTCAAGTGCGGTCTGACGAGTTGTTTATAACGTTGAATATACGAGGGCAGAAGTTGTCTGAGTTTGGGCTGTATAATACATGGCCGGGGAGGACAGATGTTCCGTCAAAGAGTTTATTGCCCCGCGGCCCGGCCCGGCCCGCTGGCTGGCTGGATGGATGTGCGTTTTATGGGCCCTGTGGTGACGGAGGGTGGGGTTCACACAGACGGAGGGCCAAGGAAGGGAAGAAAGAGGCAAACTGTGAGGCGGAAGGGCAGTGATGGAGGAAAAGGAACATTGGGAAGGAAAAAAAAAGACAAAAGAGGACGAAAGTCAAAACACAGCTTGGACTGCCAGCAAAAGCCACGTTTTACATTTTATCTCGGGCTGAAATAACTGAAGTCACAGAGGTGAGCATGAAAAGCTTCGAAAGGAGTGACAGTGAGAAAGTGAAGTTCTCATTTGTTCATTCTGCATGAGTTCAACCCCTATGGTCTTGTGAATAATAGTTTGGTGAGTTAACTCACGTTTTGTCTCGAGTTAACTGCAGCTACCAAATGACATTGCGCTCAAATTTCAGATTTTGTAGTCCTTATTTTAACCTGAGTCACTTAAAATGCAGAGGTTTTTCTTTTTCTATATGACAGTGTTTGTTTCCTAAAGTGGTCCTCGTACTGGATATCTGCCAATACCGAGTCGGATCTGATACTTATATTCACTTTAATATTGACAATAAATATATTTCTGACACACCGTAATACAGGTGTAGACTACTTAATCTGATACACTGTATTTATCACGAGTTACTTGATCCAAATACCGAAGGTCCTTGTTCAAAACTATTAGGTTATATGATATTTTAAAAATGATAAAGTAGACTTGAAATCAATCGATCTGCTAGAGAGAAGACGTCTCACTCCGTTGGAGTTGTGGGAACTACAGAAACACTCAGTGAGATCAATTCAAATACGCCATGGACGAAGAACAAGGACTGGGGATGTGGTCCCCATCCCCGACATTAGAATGGCTTTGTCTTGAGGACTCTTGAGGACCAATGTGGACACATGTCATCCAACTCGGTAACGCCTTTCATTAATCATAATTCATCAAGGCATTGAGTCAGTCAAAAGTAATGTGATATTTGATTGTGTTTGTTGCTCGCATGCACGATGTTTATGTGGTCATAAGGGTTCAACATGTTCTGATTGGCTTTTGTTGTGTTTCCCAAATCGCTCATGAGGTTTTCATTGTTAATCAGAAAAAAAAGATATCATCAGCAGAATCCGTTCGTAGAGGTTCATTCTCTGGTCCCAGTTTAGTCAAATGTGAGGATTGGCTGCCTTTCTGAAAACTAGTCATTTCAAGATGTGATCTTACGCAAGTTTTCAGATTAAAAAGTGAATGGAAAAAGGGGATTCTTGAAGGGGCAACATTACCTCACAGTAAACAGTGAGCGCTTCATCAGTGTGCGACACCTCGTGGCGGCAGTGTCGAGGTTGACTCAGTTTTGTTGCGGTTTATTGCGTTACTGATGAGTTAATTTGCCCTATTTTTCCACCGGTGCTGCTGGGTGAAGCAGGTGCTGCACCAGCAGACATAAAGATAACTGAAAATAACTGAAATATGCAGAGGAAAAACCGCACGCCCAGGGTGGTAAACAGAGGGAGTTCCACTGCAAGTCAGTGCAGGCTAACAATCAATGACACATTCCTACAGTCTCTCTCCTCTCCTCATCTGCTGCTTCCCGGCTGAGGAGCTGAATGTCAATCAGCTGTGTGTGTGTGTGTGTTTGTGGTTGATGACCATAGAGGGGAAACCCCGTCAATGGAACCTCTCCATCACCATCTGCTGCGTTTACACTCCCTCTGATTTATGCCAGTCTGTCTGCTAGGTCCAATAAAATGTCAGTAAAGTCATATCAGTAAATGATTAATGTGAGCGGGGAGTGAACCAGCTCTTAACTTTTTAATCTTTTATACCCTTTAATGACCGGGGCAACGTCTTGGAACAAGGTATCCACGCCTAACACATCCACAGTGCAGACACTGCTGTTGACGGACATCTCTGACACATGGTGGGGAACTTCCACCTTTTTACATTTTTCTTTTACGGAACTATACCATAACTGTGGCTTCCTAAAACGCAACAGGAAAAATAACCGAGAGTTTACTAACTCTCCCAGGCCTGTATCAACATTAAGCCTCTGTTGCAGGGCCCTATTCCCCATGATGTTTTTGTAACACAGCCAGATGTGAAGGCTGTCTTGTGTGTGTGTGTGTATGTATGTGTGTGTGTGTGTGTGTGTGTGTTGTGCTAGTCTCTATAGATGTGATTAGTGTGGATGGAGCATCTAAAGCCTGCGACTTGCTTCATGTGTTCACTTCCAGGTGTCTCGCCTGTCTGACTCTGAAATGAAAAATGCAGTTAATAGCAAAAGGATAGCTGTGTGTGTGTGTGTGTGTGTGTGTGTGAGTGAGATATGCTCCTTGTTTCTCCTTCAGCACAGAAAGTGGGCAGCGTTTGTCCATATGTACACTTTTCCTACCAAAATGAGAGCGTACTGTTTTTTAAACATGGGAAAACCAGCAGAAAGGAAAAATAGGCGATAGACTCCTTTCCCTTTTTCCTGTCTTTCTGTTTATTTTCCTTTCTGCTGTGTCACTTTCGACATCACGTACACGCTATTTATTTTTCTTGAAAGGCGTAAAATGACTGTTTCTGTCAAATGAGTATTGTAGCATGTATGACTGGTTTCTTTTTACATCCAACTCGGTGAATCAGGGGTTTATTGCGACCGAACAAGAGTTGGTGAAAATCTTAATGGAGATGGTTTTCATGAGCTTTATTTAGTTTTTGTGGAGATTAAATGTGTGTTTGTGTTTCAATATTCTGTGAGGTAAAATAAGTGTTGTCTGACTGGAGTCTGGTGGCTTTGAAGAGAGCACATTAATTGTATGTTTTGTATATAATTAGTGTAAGTAGTCGTGACGCCACCCATTGGTTTGTGGACTGAGGTTTTGAAGCCTCCAGTTTGGCATTTTGGCCGACGCCATCTTGGATTTTTGCAACCAGTGAACGGAAGTGACCGTATTTCGACTGCCGTGGGGTGACGCTGTGGTAGAGACACCGTATACTGCTCTGATAGCCACCTGTCAATCACAAGGTGGCCCGCCCTATAGAATACCCTGCTTTATGATCCATTTTACTCTCAATATCACCATAATTTACTAAATGAACATCATGTTGTATTGAAGAAGACTTGAAACTGGAGATTGAGACCATAAACTCATGTTTACGATGTTCACTGAGGTAATAAATCAAGAGAGAAGTAGTCATTTTCCCATAGACTTTTATACAATTGGACATGATGGACATTAGTTGCCGCCTGGCGTCACACACCATCCAAAATTGGCGTGTCCACCTGGGTGTCATGTTTCCGTCACTGCCGATCGCAGCTGGAGCTGATAAATACCTGTGATTTCTGCAGAGTAATTCTTTCTTGGAATAAATGCAGATCGTAACCTTCCCCACTGAAGACAAAAGCCAGACATTAGGGGGTGTCGGTGGGTCCTACACTGTAAAGGACAGTCTGATCAGGGTCTTTGTTTGTTGTGCATCCATATGCACCATATGCTGCACGATGCTGAATGGCCCCATCTTGTGAGCGGAGATCCAGATCGAGTGGACCGGCCTCCTTCTGTCCCTCAACGCAGCGTCAGACGGACACGATGAGCCGATCGCAGCTGCTCACATTTCCGCCACTGATCCCCTTTAAAAAATTCATGACCCTTCCACAGTCCGCCTGATGCCCTACACGCCGGTCTGTTCTCCCTGTCCTGTCGAAACCACCACCGCTTTATCAGCATGACCTGTCATGTTGAGTTCTCGCTGAGTCATTTAATGGCACACTTCATTGCAATGATGCAAATGATTGCAAAATGTCGACTCCGGCTCACTAAAGCTATGAAGAAGATAATGAGGTCCTCAACCAAAGCCCAAATCAATACATATTCAAAGCGCAAATATGACCCCAGAAACCTGCATCTAGTGGCCCACAAGTGGCCCACAAGTGGTGATTGAGAGGGATTCTTCTTTTTATCGGTCTATACATTGTTTTTTCTTTAGGAAAATCCTATTTCTTTAATGCTTTGTCGATAAATCTACTCGTCAAGTCCTCATTAAACGGCCAGTTTCTGAAAGGCTTCTTGTGTCATCTTGAATCTGTTTCTCAAAATAAAGCATCATTTGATGTGGCAACACAATGTGTGTGTGTGTGTTCCTACAGCCGGTAGAGGAAGTTCTAATAAAAAGTGCTTTTCGTTTCATTTCTACAAGTGTTTGATTTGTGGTGGTCTGTCTGTGGCCGCTGGCTTAGACTTGATTGCGTTCAAAAGCAAATACATCGGTTTTGAATTATATTTTCATAACTCTTTTCACTGCCGTGGTCCACTGTACCATTATCTACTCATGCCCCCACATCTTCCGCTCACTTTCGCTCTTTCTTTTCCGTTCTTCAACCCAGATTCTGTTTCTTTCTTGAATGGGCTGCTGCGGTGTGTGTGTGTGTGTGTGTGTGTGTGTGTGTGTGTGTGTGTGTGTGTGTGTGTGTGTGTGTGTGTGTGTGTGTGTGTGTGTGTGTGTGTGTGTGTGTGTGTGTGTGTGTGTGTGTGTGTGTGTGTGTGTGTCTCTCTGTCTGCCAGCTGTTCTGATGTTTGACTGGGAGACGAACTAGAGGATGAGATTTGGAACTGAAGAAGCTGTGGTGTCGGTCACAGTGGGATTTAGAAATGCAGTTCATACAGAGGTTAAATGCAATCCAGAGTAGTTTTTTCTCCCTTGTCGCTCTTTGTTGTTGTCCCTCCCTGTTCAGGAAGAAATCTGTTGACAGTGTTTCTGTGGTTCTGACTGTTTATGCCTCGTTCCAACAATATAAAGTATAAAGTTTAATAGAAAGGTTTCGTTTTTTTAAATGTCTCCTTGCCGACAGGAGCCGTGAGCGAAGGCATTATGTCTTCTGCTTGACTCTCCGTCCGTTCCTTTCTCGTGAGCCTGATATCTCCGGTACATCCTGAGGGAATTTCCTCAAAAATGACATGCAGCTTTTCTTCAACTCAGCGTTTGCCAGGCGTCGCTCCTCTACAGCCCCGCCCTCGTCGTCCTGGACGGATCGGATCCATCAGAAATATATATCTAGACATTTTACTTTCATTCCAGCTAAATATATGTAAAATACTGAGTGAACATGATCTGCTTGTGTCATTTGTTTTCACAAAATCATCCCGTCGTTTTAGTTTTACATGATTAAAAGCAGGGATGTTGTTAATTAACCTCTAATATGCTGAACTTAAATGAGACATGGTTCATTGCCACGGCTGGTCCCATGGTCCTAATAAAGGTCTCGGGTCCGGGGGCCACGGTTCCCCACTGCTCTTCCAAATATGGTCACTTCTGGTGCCAAAAAACCAAGATGGCGACGGACAAAATGCCAAACTCGAGGCTTCAAAATGTTTGGCCCAAAACTGATCGGAGACGTCATGGTGACTTCCACTTGTTTTACGCAGTCTATGAGACGGACCTAGACATTTTCTTGAATATGAGGGGTTAACGTGGAGTTACCCTCAGCTAAGCTGCTAACACTGAACCTGCTTCATTCCCTTCCCCTTTCATCCGGTTCCCTGCGAGTTGTTCCAACAGTTCCAGCTCTCCTCTGGAACTCCCCTCCGCCGAGAGGAGGGGGAGGGGGAGGGGGAGGAGGAGGAGGAGGAGGAGGCAGGGGGAGGGAAACAGGAAGCAGCGGAGCTTTTCTTGGCCCAGAGAGTTGGATGCCTAACCTCACCACAGCCAGAGATGGTATTTTACTCAAACCACAAACCCTGGCACCGACTGCAGAGATAGGATCAGCGTTCGCCCACAGATCCCCGAGGAGAGATTACACAACGAATGTGTAATCTCTAAAGAACACCACAAAGTATTAAATCAATGTGAATGAAACTTATTTCATTATGAATCTACATGGTGGTGAGAGAAGGGGGGGGGGGAGGGTGATGTGGTCAAAAATATTGGTACTGGTGTAGGTGCGTGGAAACTTTGGCTGCACCATGTGGCCGTTTATTTCCATCCATACCAACAAACATCCATTCACTTCCTGCCACCTTAACCCCCCCTGTCACCAGGGTTACGCCCCCTTTCCTTAAAGGCCGAAACTGCATGGTGAACGGCACCTTGTAGCCCAAACCTTGCGTGGTAATAGCACAGGCCGGTAGCTCCCTGCCGTTGGCTCGCTGCTGCTGCTGCGGCGGCGACGATCGTTGTCTCCCCTGGCCACGCCGCGGCTTGGGCCGGCCTCAATGCGGCCGTATAGCTTTGTTACGCCCCTTTCCTTAAAGGGGCCCCGTGAATTCGGTCGTTCCCTACACTGGTACATATACTGCTGGATTTAGATTTATTATGGCAGGCATTGTTCGGTAAGTACACAGAATATAAATTTTATAGTTATCAGTTCAACTGTCAGGGCATAACGCTTATTTACAGTTGACAGTTTCCTCCTTTGACAGGTGGTCGTCTGAATTCTTTAATAATCAGAAGTGGGCGTTTGTCTGCAATATATCTATTCGCAAGCTTTTTCATTTTTTCATGCATCGCCTCTCCTTTGTTTATGATCATTATTTATTGCTTTGGATTAGCGGCTGCAACTAAAGGTTATTTTCTTTATAGATCAACCTTCTTATGAATCATCAGAAAACAGAAACATGCTTATCACAACATTGCACAGCACAATCATCAAATATCCCATTACCACCGCAAAGCCCAAAGAATATTCATCGTAACACCAAGAAAAGCAGATTATTCTCACAACTGAGAAGCTGCAACCATCACTCTTTCGACAATTTTGATTAATAAAGGATTAAAGAATACATCGACGAACAAAAGAGATGATTACTTTTCTTTCAACCAACTAAAAAAAAGAAGATTTGTCTGATCTTTGCAGCTTTGATTAGAACACTTCCACTTTCCTACAAAAAGCTTGAGATTAACATGAAGGTGTGGACACACTTCATAAGTCTGTTCCTGTTTGAGCCAGCTGGTGTCATGTAAAAACTGGCCAGATGTGTCGATCAAACCATAAAAATAGTGCGGGGAGCCATCATTGAGGATTATGTAGTTATCTCTGTAGTTTTCGTGTGGTGCGTTTAGTGTCTGTTGGAACGTGGCCCTCAAAGAGAGGCAGAGATGCGGCTGTGAAAGAGAGGATCGGGTGTGCTGGAAGTGTCAAGATTTTTCTTTTTTCACGCTGGAATAATTACAGCCACAGCTTCCAGTGAGAGTCCTTGGACATACGTCACAGACGGTGTGTCTTTTAAGTTTCTATCTGTCAGAGTCATCTGTTCTCATGGCCATTCATTAAGGTTCACAATGCAGATGAGGGCTTTTCCTCCCCAAAGGCAGAGTGTGTGTATGTGTGTGCTTTCTTTCAAAGATTCTTTTACCGTCTGATCAACTTTGAATTGTTTTTGTCCTCAAATATGTGTCCAACGTTTCTTCGGATAGCTGAGTTACTTTACTTCCTGTCCCTGTGTTTCTGTCTCCAGGCTGATCCGTGGCTGAAGAGGATGACGCTCTCCTAGAATCCCCCCGCTCACAACTCCCCCATCATCCTGGTCCACACCTCCGCCCTCCACCATGAACCACACCCCCAGCCCCCACCTGTCCGACGGCGGTAAGTCGTCCGGTGGCGGCCTGCTGTGCAGCCTGGGTCTGGGGTCCGACAGGGGGATCCGCTCCCCGGACAGCCTCATGCAGACCCCGAGCCCCACCGGAGGAACCCCCAGCTCCAGCCCCCCGCTACTGCTGTCGCCGGGGCTGGGAGGCTTCGGCCTGGGGTCCCTGGGGGCCATGGGCGACGGAGCCGGGGCCGACTGGGAAAGCAGGGAGGAGCTGAGGCTCCGGGAGCTGGAGGAGGCTCGGGCCCGAGCGGCCCAGATGGAGAAGACCATGAGGTGGTGGTCGGACTGCACCGCCAACTGGAGAGAGAAGTGGAGCAAGGTGGGCTTGTGGGTAATGAAGTCAGGAGGGGGAGTACTGAAAAGCTGTGAAATACTGTAGCAATACAATATATTTTATATTCATCAATATTGTATGTAATAAGTTAAAATTGTCAGAATATATTTGACTTTAGATGTACTCATTCAGCTGAGTGGTGAACCTACTGCTCCACATTTTACATCAGCAAGTAACTTAATGAAATGTTAATATAACTCAACATTAAAATGCAACACAATGTGCCTGATATTAAGCATACGCAGAAGTACTAATTTAATAAAGATTAACAATAAACAAAACAAAAACGAGAATAAAAAAAAACTGAATTGAATTTTTTTTTTCTTTAGTTACTTACTAAGTATTGAATGCGTCGATGACCAAAGTAATCCTTACTCAAGACCCACTAAATAGCTTTTTCAGCAGCTTTTAACCCATCTCACGACTCCAACTGCTAATGAAGACCGTGAGGATGTTGAAAGCTCTGGAAGAAGCTCGTAAGTGGACCTTGAGTGAGGATTTTATTTTGTCAATTGTTTATGGCAGTTATTACAAGGGACTTACTATATGAGCTATGTCGACTCAGCTGTGCCATGTTTAGCTGCCTCCCACAAATTATGTTCATGTACATTTCATTTCATTTAATTAGCATTAAGAAATACGATAAAAAAAATTAAAAAATGCAACATAAGGAAAGTTTTTCCTACAATAAACACTCAGGATGAATGTTTTCATGGGAAGACGAATCAAAGCACTCGGTTATGATTTCATGAAAAATGGTGGTCAAAGTTAAATACCAGAAAATTGAACACTGAAACGGATCATGTTGCCTTTTTATTAATATTTAACCAAAGACCCAAAACCAACAGTGTATCTACTACTGTGTATCAAAGCCTGATCTAGAGCACCAAATGTGAATTAATCGGCCATTGAAAATAGTCCCCCACCAATTACGTATTTCCTCCTCGTTGAGTAACATTTGCGAATAAACAACAGTCTCCATCTGTTTGATAAATTACTGAATTGTTTTATTACGAATGAAACGGTATATTCATGTCTTGTTTTTGGAGATTAAAGTCTTCAGAGAAACCAACAGGCCCGGGGCTAATATGTTTATCTTGTATTGTCTGTGTTTTTTTCCCCAGGTGCGTGCGGAGCGTAACCGTGCGCGTGACGAGGTCCGCCAGCTGAGGCAGCGGCTGGACACCCTCACCAAGGAGCTGACCAGCGTCCGGCGGGAGCGGCAGGAACTGGCCTCTGAGAACGAGACCCTACGGCAGGAGACGCTGCTCCTCCGCGGCGACCACACTCTCGACGCTGCTCCTCCTCCTCATCCTCATCCTCCATCCGCCCCCTCTCCATCGTCCTCCCCCGCGCACCCTCGCTGCGCTTCCTCCTCTCCATCCATACCCCCCTCCTCCCCTGCCTCCTCCTCCTCCTCCTCCTCTCAGGTACACGCCGACGGCAAGCTGGACAGGGTTGGGGAGGGACCGCCAGGGTCACCGGAGCCAGAACCAGTGAGGGACGTGGACTTGGACGGACAAAAGTTGCATCAACAGAAGGTGAGTCAACAGTGGACATTTGGATTAGAATGCTTTTTCTTTTTACCAAACTGGTATTGAGATTAAATGTTTTTTTGTCTTCACTTTGGTCCAGACTGAAATATCTCAACCACCTTTAGATCGATCGCCACGAGATATGAATCCTCCTTTGGAGAGATCCTGATCTCTCTGCGTTTTGTCATCATCTATATTCAACATTTTTTCTTCACAACCTATGAAACCTGCTGATGTTTATTAATCAATGAGGATGTTCAAAAGCATAATTAATTCACCCTAATTCAATTCAAGTCTGACGATGTCATCATGTTTTGTTCTGGGACCAGGTGAAGGGCATCTCGTCCTTTGTCCAAAAATGCTGAATCAATGACGCAGGTTCAAGTTTTCATCCTTTTTTCATTTATCGTGCGATTGTTTATTATGCTAATGTGAATTAGCATTTGGCCTCGTGTTCTGTGCTGCTAAAGTGCTTGACGTCAGCGTGCTCATGTCCTCCTCTGCTGCTGCACGGACAAAGTGACCCGAGCCTCAGTGAATGTAGGCCAGACTGGCTGCTGTGTCTCCAGCCCTGTTAGATCGCTCACCAAAAGTGTGTGTGTGTGTGGGTACCTTAAATAGGACACCCCCTCCCCAACACACACATGTTCTCATCATGCCGTCTTATCCCCGAGGGCTCTGTGTTGCTGCAGTACTTTTTCTCTGTCAGCCTGTTTTTTTGCACCCCATCCTGAACATAAAGCATATCTAGTTGTGTACAGACCTGCTGCTTCGCTCGGCCTCGTTCATACCGACAGACGAGACGCTCGAACGCCACTCTGAAATGCTCTGCGGAGGGCCATTTCATACTGAAAATACAGAAACAGGAAGTGAAAAGGGAACTTCTGGAGAGTCAAGGCCTACAATATGACCCCACGTTCACTCTATTTGTCTAGACAGCACATTTAAAAACAATATATACCCAAAGTAACATTATTGTTAATGTCATATTTTGTTATTTTGGTGGTCTTTAAAGCAAATTGCGTATAAAAATGTCCGCATCTTCATACACAAGACGCTTCTCTCCCGATTCCTCCCAGAATTCACCGGGAGCTCCCCATTGTTCATCAAGCAGCTTCATACAGCTCAGTTGTTTCGCTCAAGTTGAAACATTATCAACTCGCAACTTGACATGTGACGGCCGGGGCAAATCTCCATCTTACTCTCGCGTCTTTCCGTAAATGAAAGACGTTCGGAAAAAACACAGTTACTCTCGGATCTTTTTTTATTTCGCTAAGGTACCTTTTATGAGCCGAGTCTCTTGCATATTAGTTGTGGAAAATTGACTCGTGAAAGCATATCAATGCCCATACATGTTCAAAAATACGACTAAAGCTACTATACTTCGTTTATTTCCTGTGGTCAGCATATCCCCCAGATTATGTATTTGTCCTGTAATATCCTCCCAACAGCTGGTGTAGACCTGTCCCTCTGGTCAGGTGTGGAATCATGTGGGATGACTTTTTTATTTTTGATAATTGCTTCTAAGTGTCACCGCCGCCGGCAAGGCCCTAATTTCCAGCGGGGACAAAACTGGACGTGTCCCCCTCACTTTCCTTTTTTCCCTCAAAATCCCATTTTTGTCCGAAATAGTCTTTCTAATGACGTGTTTTCTTACGTCTTATACCTCAACAGATCTACGACAAACTGCAACATTCTTCACACACAACATCATCTTTTATATTGATGAAACGTCAATGTGTAAATAAATGCACAATTCAAACTGGATCATAAAAATGATTTGTGTCATTTATGCCCACAAGGTTAACCTCTCCCTATCATTGCATATGCATTTTAGGGAGGTTCATGCAAATGATAGGAGGAGACACGCTAACAGAGGTCAATTACATTATGTATTCTATCTTTACCACAGAGGCATTTTGAGTCATAATAACAGATTTTAACAGAGGCTAAGTTGGACCGTGGCCAAAGTAAACATTTTCTCCTCTGAGCTTATCGGTCTTGCGCTGCTGAACTGAGCGGCTCTCCTTCACTGGCAGCGTGTCTCCTGGAGTACCAGCACCGGCTGCGTAATGATCTGCCGTCTTAGCCAATCAGGTGCTGAATACACACAGAGTGTAACCGCAAACTCAATGAAAACCACAGTGCACATTTTGGCAAAAAACATCTTATTCTTTCGGTCACTACTCCAAAAGCGCATGCCTGTAAGGGAGGGTTGGATCATAGATGCACTGCTGTCTGACTATATGATTATGAATAACATGATATCAATATTTTATTTCTTAAATGTCACAATCACTGTCGATATCAGCAGATGCCAACAACCCTAATCCCATCTGACAGCACTGCTTTGACCTCTTGGTCTCCCAGTGTGTCTACAGCAGTGGTGGGCCCCTCTGTTTCTTTGCAATTGTATGCTGTCTCACCACACACACACACACACACACACACACACACACACACACACACACACACACATACACACACACATACGTGAGCATGGGAGCTGTAACCTCATAAAGGAGCCTGTGCATCAGTGAATAGAAATCACTGTCACTGCCTGTCAGACTTGACCTTCAACTAGCTCAGGATTGGGGTTTCCATGGTAACACACACACGCACACACACACACACACACACACACACACACACACTGGGACACAGAAATACACACAGAGGCTGCAGCCTTCCGAGTAAGCCATGATAATGTGGCCAACTGGTAGCCACACACAGCAGAGCTTCATTTCCTGTCTCCGTCCATTGTTCTGGTTCTCACACACACACTGAGTGCTTCCACATGTGGCTCAGGATGCGGGTCTGGCTCACCGACGTCTGTTACACACCGGGTCCCTCTGCTGGGGAGGACCTGTAATGACAGCAGCAGCATCGCAGCTCTGTCTTCCTTTTGGCATGCCTGCAATGTAAAGCTACTAAAGAAGAATGTTATGTTTGTAGATTGACCTCAAGAACCATTTCTAACATTTCTAAGCGTTCTTTCATATTTTATTGTAATTTTTTCTATTGTTTCTTGACTTATGAAGTATTTTTCTTTCTGTGTTTATTGTTATGCACTATTTCCCAGCGGTATGCGTTTGGATGAAGGGATAACTCTTTTTCGTTCATAAAACTGTGCTCATCTCAAACTAGACTGCTTGTGTTTCTTGCCCCGTTGGATTTAGTTGGAGTGACCTCACCTTGATATCTGAGTTTCAGTGATACCCCGGTACAAAGCATGTCCCTCATATCATTTTCTCTGCCAGGACTTTGAGGTGCTGGAGTCCGTCCTGCGTTCCAGGGCCCCGGACGGTGACACTCAGGAGGCGTGGGAAAGCCGCGGCGGTGTCCACCCGTCCACCTCGCGCTCATCATCCGGTCTGAGCCGGCAGGAGCGCAGCAGGCAGCTGTGGGAGGACATCGGCACGGTGGAGGAAGACTCCAGCAAACTCAACGCCCTGCAGCTCCGCCTGGACGAGTCCCAGAAAGTCCTGCTGAAAGAGAGAGAGTAAGAGACGTAGATGTGAAGTGTGCAGTAATGTTCAGTTACTAGTTATTTGGCAGATTAATACATAACCTACAAAAACATCATTCCACTTCTTAAATGCAATACATTCTTAAACGACCCGACAATATGTTCATCAATATGTAAGAAGTCATCGTGACGTCACCCATTGGTTCGTGGACCGCAGTTTTCAAACCTCGAGTTCTGCGATGTGGCTGTCGTCATCTTGGCTTTTTTGTGCAACCGACGAACGGAAGTGACCATATTTGAGACTGAGACCGTAAACTCATGTTTACAATGTTTACTGGGGAAATAAATCAAGTGAGAAGTAGTCGTTTTCTCATAGACTTCTACAATCAGACTTCTTTTTGCAACCGGAGGAGTCGCCCCCTGCTGGTCAGTAGATAGAATGCACGTTTTAAGACACTTCTGCATCGGCTGCACTCTTCAGAACCTGAGGTTGCCGCCTGGTCAGGATATCGCAGCCTCTGCTTCGATTTGACCATTCCTCTGCTTTTTTTTTCTTTTGGGAGTCCAAACATTTATGTAAGTATAATGCTAAATAGCTAAAGTACCTCATTAAATACAAATGCAAGACTTAAAAGGAACTGGACGCTACTTCCACCACAAAAAGAAGTATTGGTGGTTCTCAGTTGCTCAGTAGAGGTTCCTCATACTGTATGGGTTTGCATCTATCGTGTTTTCTCCTTTATTACCTCGTTAAGAATGTTACCAACCTGTAAGGACCAGTGTAACTACACCACTGCTTATTCTACACTCGGTCAAAGTACTTTATGTGCACTTCCTGCTGACAGGAAGTGCAGAATACACTTTTCTTTATTTCCTGTGTGAGACGTTTTCAGCCACGTGAATGCCGGCAAAGCACTGAAATGTGAGTGTCATGTGTAAAATGTGGGACCTGACTGGTAGGCGGTGGTTTGGAAAGGAGATGATAGATGGTGCAACATGCAGTAAAATGTGAAAAATCCCATTTTGTTTTCAAACACGTGTGACTCAAATAATAACCCGCTCTGGCTCTAGAGCAGCGTGATTGAGTGTGTCGTGTCTTTGTGTCCCCCCTCCCCAGAGACAAGCTGGTGCTGAGCAAGAGCATCGAGAGGCTGGAGGCCGAGCTCACTCAGTGGAAAGTGAAATACGAGGAGCTCAGCAAGACCAAACAGGAGACCCTCAAACAGGTGAGACCTCCACGACCACCACTCCGCCAGTCAGACAGAATGCATCTGCGTAACAGATACAAGTAGTCGCCGCTGAAACATTTTCACTGTTTACTAACCCTGCTTCCGTGACGTCAAATGTGACACACCAGGAAAGAAATAACAGGTGACACACCTCTAATGCATGGTCCACTGTCAAACGGAAAGGAGTCTATCGCCTATCCGTAGCAGGTTTTACCGTGTTTAAAATACCTGCATATACGCTCTAATTCTGGTGGAAAAAGGGGTAAAAGAGTGACGAACCTCGGCATCCTCCCCCTGGATGGAGGCTCACTCCTTCAGCTCCTTCGTCCTGCTTATGCTCAGCTGCAGATGGTTCGATTCCGCCCAACAAAGGCACGACAGCCCAACAATGACATGTTGAATGCATTCAGCTCAAAGCACCGCTGTGCCTCAGAGCTGAGCTGCTAGAGAGCACTGACCAGATACCATTTGTTCTTGACATTTGTTTGCGATTTGAGGCCACTGAAACCTTTAATGTTGGAGAGAGACGGCTTTCATCCGTCAGCAGCCGGGACGGGGTCTTTGATTCAGGTTTGGTCGGACTTTATTGGTCTCAGGGATTTTGGAACGCGTTTCTTAAACAAATCTGAAGCGAAAAACTGAAGCTGTAGCTGGCAGCTCATTTAACACAGAGGCCTGCGTGTCCATCCTTAGTGCACTTCTCTGGTTGCCAAGAATCAGACAGCTCAGAAGGAAGTGTTCCACATGTCCACGGATCTCTGAGGATCAGCGCAAGAACCGCACCTTTAAGATCCGTTCTTGAGTCACTTGTATGAGTGATTCAGGAGAACTTCCACATTCACCAGTTTTTTCGTATTTTCTTGGTACAAAATAACAATTTATTTGTCCCAAACCTGTCGGAGGAGTCGATCAGTCTGCTGTTATCCAAGCTGAAGTTTTTCACTCACGGATTGTATATTTCTTTACTTTGAAGTAGTTTTGAGTTTGTCTTTAAATTACACATTATCCGATTGGACTCTGCTCCTCAAATTCAAATACAATTCTGATTTGTTTCATATAGCCTAACAATACGACCATTCACCATTCGTTTGAATTGGCTTTTGATGCCATTTTATAACGCCACAATATCAATATGAAATCTTAAATGATTTGACCTTCTCCATTGCATCATTTAAGGCTCTTCTTTATTCTAGTGACAGTTGGACACAAGATGGCGCCGGCGTCTTGTTGACGACAGATATCATTGAGTTTCATTCCATATTCTCAAATTTAAGAGCCAAGTCTAATGAATTTGAGATAACAGAATACAGTAGCACGGAGAAAGATACATGTATGTTTGTACAGTAGGGTAGCGTAGTACATCTGCAGATACACAGTAGTATTAGAAAATAACCTGCTGGACATGGACAGAAATACATTCTCTTTCTCTGTCTTCTTTTGGTGCTGTGATGGATCTTCATAGATCTCACCGTTGAGTTCCTCGGGGGTCAGATAACCAAAGTGGAACCCACAGAGCGTAGGCCTCAAACATGGCCGATGTTCTGGCAGTGTTCCACCACTCGAGGGCAGCCCAGGCCTGCAGAGAGGAGAAAGAAAAGGACACAGGTCTGAAGTAAAGACTCACTAACCGTTTGATAGGAGGGGCAAAGCAGAGAGAAAAGGAGGGCGTGGGGGCCGAAACATATAAGAGATGTGTAGATGACGTGACGGTGGGTGTTTTTGAAGATCGGCGGGGTTAGAAGAGATGGAGATGAAAGCGGGATAGGGTGAAGTGACGGAAGGTGGAGACGGGGCAGATGAGACACGGGGCCGAGATAAGATAAGGACAAGGAGAGATGAAAAGGGACGGTAGAGGAGGCCGGGTCACCCTTATCTACGCGCTTGTTGTCCTCGATACTTCAACATCACAGCTGATGTTCGGCTCCACGAACGGCTTCCTTTCTTAAGACGGGAACAGGAGCGTCTCTCCTGACAAATGTGCAGATAACGCTAAATGTCAAGCTGTTGCAAAGTTTGAAGGAAAGCTGTTGTTGAGATGTTGAATGATTGAATGATACTTTGTCTTTTTGGCACTAAGCAAGTATGAAAAATGAAAGGAAATAAAAGCAACGGTTCGGTCATTGGACCTTGGTCCTGTCTCCGCTCTCATCAGCCTTCTTTCAAGCTTGGATTAATGGGAGTAAATTAAGAGCTGGTTTACCCGTCGCTGTTGTAATCAGTCAGTTCACCCGATAGGTCGGGAGTCAAACATACTTACGGTCTGTGCATTGAATAAGCAAAGATCAATAAAGTGGATCTTCGCAGCTTCACGCCAGTACTCTGCTGTCATTGTAGAGTCGCTGCTCTGAAAACAGTGAAAGTCAAAGGAAGGAGAATTTCCAGCTGATTTTAATACTGCTAGATTTTAATGGTCCCCCAGTGTTCTCCCAAACACATTAAAGGGTAACTTTGGTATTTTTCACCCTATTTCCCATGTTGTTGTGTCTAAGTGAGTAATGGGGACATTTTCTTTAAACGGGTCCAGTGTTGAAGGAGAACTAAACAGGCTGCAATGTGATCGCTCGGGGCTGCTCGTCACCGTTAATGTACGGCCACTAAAAGTGCTTGTTTTTGTCACTGACAGGCTCAGGCTGTGTATTGTAAGTGTGTGACGACATTATGGAAAGTACAGAGAAATAAAAGCTTTTTCTTTACCTGTTGCTTGGTCAGTTTATTGCTGTGCGTCACGCTCGGAGAAGTCTCGTTCTGAAATCTCGCGTCACGTCCACACTGTGGAAATCGGATCAATACATAGCCACGACACCGAAAATCTTTCAGATAACACTAAGCTACGCTTTCTGTACTCCGAACCATCAAACTCTGACAACACCGGCGCGCCTGTGTCCAACTCCGGCAACAAGTCACATGACACGATAACAAACAGCCCGGATGAAGCGAAGGGTAAAGAAAAAGGTTTTTATTTCTCTGTAGGACACTTATAGTAACAGTCTGAACAGTCAACAAGCACTTTTAGTGAACGCTCATTGACGGTGAGGAGTTGCCCCCCTGCCGTCTGCAGTGGTCTCAATACTGGACCGATTTAAAAAAACGTGTCTGTCACCATTAGTCACTTGGGGGAAGGTGTTGAATAAATACCGAAGTTACCCTTTAACAATAAAGGGCAAGATAAAAAACAACCCCATGATGCTCTGTCTTATTATTCCTTACACCATCTAGCTGAACCTGCTGAAGGACATGCACCAGGACGAACTGGGCCGCATATCTGAAGACTTGGAGGACGAACTGGGAGCCCGGACCAGTATGGACAAGAAACTGGCTGAGCTGCGAGCTGAGGTGAGAACACCGGAGAGCGGAGAAAGTGGCGTGGGAGGGAGGAGGCGTGAACAGCAGCACGGAGGGGAAGCTTAAACCATCTCAAGGCGCACACCGTGGCAGCAACGCCAGCGTAGTGGCGGATCTTCTTCACGGCAGCCTTCTGGAATCACTGTGTAAACAGAAGCTTGTGTCTCTCCGTCAGATGGAGAGGCTGCAGGTGGAGAACGCCGCAGAGTGGGGGCGCAGGGAGCGCTTGGAGACGGAGAAACTCGCCCTGGAGAGGGACAACAAGAAGCTGAGAGCTCAGGCCGAAGACCTGGAGGAGCAGCTGGCCAAGAAGCGCCGGCAGGCCGCCTCTGCGCTCGACACCGACCTCAAGGCCATCCAGACCGAGCTGTTCGAGAAGAACAAGGTGGGCAGGACAACCCTTCTTTTTATCGATGTCTCAGTGCTCGGTAGGCCTTGGAACTGTTCAGCTGTTGAAGGAAAAGTCCACTTTATTACAACTTTTTTACAGTTTTACCCATATTGTCTATTGACTATCATGATAACATTACAGTTGTAATAAACCTACACCATTACATACGCACTGATGAGATCTCTTTACATGCAAGGAGATTGTGCCCTGTTGCTTGCTTGAAACACGTGTGAGAGTGTGTGTGTGTTTGCTTGAGAAAAGAGAAAGAGAGAGAGATTGATTGTGTTTTGTGTCTAGTGCTGAAACCATGGTGTTGATCCGGACAGAGGAGGAGAAACAGGGCAAGAGATTAAGACACTGGAAACGCACACACACACACGAGCACACACACACGAGCACACACACACAGGTTGATTGATAGGAGAATCATCTTCAGCCAGGGCTTTTGGCATCACTACCACCGCACAGATTGATGTTCACTATCAAGCTGCAACGCACTGTCGTGCACGCACACAAATACACGCGCACAAACACAGTAATAGAGGGTGAGAGTGCAGAAATTGATATTTTGCGTGGACAGTGTTTGACCAATCGTATAGGCTGGTAATAGATGAAATGTGTGTGTGTGTGTGTGTGAGCGAGCTCATCAACTCCTCACTGATATATGACATTGGGGTCCCCTTTGTGTCGCTAAGGCGAAAGCACACAACACACACACACCCGATATCGCGTGGCATGAAAATATTAATTTTTATATTTATATTTATTTATATCCCGATATTTTATATTTAGTCTAAAAGTCCTCGTCTTTGGAGAAAAATGCTTTTTTACTTCCTTCTCATAGGATTTGATCTCATCATTATCTGATGAGAGACAGATGGAATGATTACGAGTGTGTTGCTGAGACAGAGTACAGGTCCGGAACAAAGTACATTTCTCCTGATTTCTGTTTGGAAAAAAAAGCCATTTCAGTTTTCAATGTTGGGAAGATTTGTGGCTCGTGAAGAGCAATATTTCCATTGGTCGACTATGGAGCAAGAGAATCGGATATAATCTGTGTTGTCACTTTTGCCATTGGAGTTAATAGACTCCAAAATAATAGAATATAATAGAATAGAATAGGCAGTGGTTTGTGTTTGTGTAACGTCACATCTATGAAAATGCAGAGCGACATTGTCCACAGGTCAGGCCTTTTGGGTGTAAATTAGCCTGTTTACACATTTGGTATCACGTTTCACAGAATCATATACAAGATGCTGACTGTTCGTCATTCAAAGGCAAGGCAAGTTTATTGATGTGGCATCGTTTAATACACAGGCACTAGAACAACATTTTAAATGTATGGCCAGCAGGTGGGGTCGTTTACCCAACATGCACCTCTCTGGCAGGCTGAAGACGGTCAGTCTTCAATCTTCTGAGGTATGGAGACGTTTCTGCTGCTTGAAAAGCAGATGTACCTCATGCTAAACGATAACCCACGGTGGCTGTGGAGTTGTTTTGTCCCACGATGAGCGCTGCCTTGACCTGAGGTCAACTTGTCGTGTTTTCGCGGGGGATTGCAGCAGCTCTAGTCTTCTTAAATGAGGCTTTCAGTAGCGGGGTGGGTGGCACGGCCGAGCACCGGCAGATGTGTGTGTAAGTGTTGGTCAACGTAATGGCCTCCATTACCAGGGTTATTTATGAAGCTCTCAGGTTTATTTAATGCTGCAGTTAGCAACACACACACACACACACACACGCACACACACACACACACACACACACACTCAATTCTAACCTTTCAAATGGAGAGCGAGAGAGTAATTATTCCAACCATTAAGTTTGAGCAGAAACGCAGCGGGGTGAATTAAGTCACATCAAGGTGTGTTCACACCAAACGCGCGCGAATAATTGTGAAGTTTGGTGTGAACACACCTTCAGAGGTTGGAGGATGAGTACAGCGAAGAAGATGAGGATCAAAGAGGAGAGAAGGGGAGATGAAGAGAGGGATAGAGAAAGAGAGAAAAAAGAAACTGGGAGAGGGGCTGATGGAGGCAGAAGGAACCAGCATGGCCGAACTCCATTCAGTGATGTGGATCCCAGGCTGGCCCTGGCCGGTTTGTGTGCCGTTTGCATGTTCTCCACGTGTCGGCATGTTTTTTTTTTTTTTCCTCCAAGTTCTCCGGCTTCCTCCCACAGTCCGTGAACGGTAGTCTGTCCCGATGTGTCACAGCCACAGCGACATTTCCAGGCTGTACCCTGCCTTCGCCCAATGTCACCTGGGAATCGGCTCCACCGCGACCCTGAAGAGGGTCAGCGGTTACAGATAAGGGATGGACGGATGCTCTGCCTGGATGTTGTAGTAGATCAGCTGCTCAGCAGCTCAATCAAGGAAAAGTGCAAACAGGTGTGCCTCATTATGTCCTGTTAGCTGGGAGGGGCTGTAAATTAAATTCTGTTATATTTTGGGTTTGCTCATTGACATGGAATGAGCACCTCCTCATATGGGTTTTATATGAGGTTGCGACACACACGCGTTAAAGTGATCGTCGGGATTTTGAAATGAATTTAGCGTTTTATTTGATCAGAAAACATGGATATGCAGAGATGAATAACAATCTCCTCATGAGGATTCATACTGGTTGTCATAAGAACTAAATGCTGACTCAAACATTTGTTTACAGATGCTACACAACACGTTAATTGTTGCACGTTGTATATGCACACAAACTCTAGTATACTATACAATCATATACTATGTATGCGTTCATGTCCGTTTCCATATTCATGTTTATTCAGGCTTTTATCAATCTGACCTCTAATATTTCTGTCCTCCGTTGTGTCTTATCTACGTCTCCTGTCATTGTCTGCCTCGTCTTTTATTGAGCTGAACTGTTCCGGCCAATTAGGTCGGTGCAGTGCCCATAAGTCCCTCCCCCACTGTATTGCTCTGGGCCAGCCCTGGCTATAAACCCAATTGTGCTATTTGCCGTGTGTGTGTGTGTGTGTGTGTGTGAGGAAGAGAGACTTCACTGTCTTAATAAATGCTAAATTCAGTATGGCAGGGGGGGGGAAGGGAGATTCTATGTGTGTGTATGCAGGAATATGCAAGTGTGTTCCTAATGAGCTGCAGTTATGTACATCAGTTATTTCCACATCTGATTCTGTTTTTCATTTTTATTTTTCTTCAAATACCTTCTTTTTTTTTCGATCGAATAGATGAATGTGTAGATTATATTCCGGGCATAAGCCGGTGTTTTTATTTGTGTCTTTTTGTTTTTGTGGAACAGATGTAGCAGCAGACTTCAGGGTCTCTCCAGTCAAGGAGAAACATCTAACAGGCAGTGTGGTGTGTCTCACACACACACACACACACACACACACACACACACACACAATAATTGTGCTTTTGTGTGTGAGCATACAGACACAGATTTGGCACAATATACCTAAACCCATAACAGAGTATAAGCGTCCTCTCACACACACACACACACACACACACACACACACACACACACACACACACACACACACACACACACACACACGTATGTACAGAGGCATGGAGGCACATATTCACGCTCATAGATCATTCAGTAATCCCTCATGTTTAATAGAGTCAGGGACTCCCAGCCTCTCGCCCTCCTCCCATTCATCCGTCAACCCCCACCCCCCACTTCCTCCCCTGCCCTCTCAGACATTCATTAGATGGTCTTGAAATGATGAAACTGCGAGGAGGAATATAGAGGTTCCTGGCCCGAAAGTAGAAATCCTGCTTCATTTCATTTCACCAGGCCTTTTGTCCGACGGATCACAGCCCAGGGACAGCATGTCATACCATATTTACACCTTTTGGTGCTGTGGGGAAAAATGGCTCAGATATCTGTATGATATCTAATATTTATTGTAATTTATCATGTTTTTTTATTTGTTTTTTAAATTTGTTTTCTAACCAGCAGCCTTTTTTCTAGGTGTCCTATTTCTCAGGAGCGTGGATATTTTGGGATGTCCTGTTGACCAAAAGAGGAGAGTCGTAAACAGACCTGTAGGGAAACTGGTGAAGCGACCCAGAAAAATATAGGAAGAAGATGGGGCAAAAACAAAATAGTTGAAACTAGGGATGTCACGAGAACCGATGCTTCGGTACCAAGTCGATGCCAAAATTCTGAAAAATGTTGAGGTACTGTACTGTACGTACTGAAGTCGTCCCCATAGAAAATGTGTTTAGGACGAACAGAGATCTTCCCCAGGACGCCTTCGGGATGAAAGCAATTTTTGTATGCATGTATAACTATCACTCTGCAAGAGACAGACTGAACCCGGCGCTGACGCATTACAACCCAAAACATGGCAGTTAACTTATTATCAACACGTCCAGGGGACTCAGCCCATCTTTTCCCTTGTAATGCCATGAACACGACTACTCACAATACGAAAGCTATATGTTTAAATCTATTTATCCGATTGTATATTTAATTCATTCATTGTGCCTCCTTTCATCATTAATTTATCTGTCTAGATATTACTTTACAAAAAAAAGCAGCATACCCTGGCATTCTTGTAACTGTAAATGGAAGTCTATGGCTGCATACATTCCATTTTAATCATCGAACTGAATTAGATTTTCCATTTGTTTGCGCAGCAATGTGTATGATTTTTCTGTAATCCAACTCTCATTGTCATTTTTTTTTAATGAAAAAGCATAATTATTGTTCAGAAAAATTTAAATGAATGTAAAAAAGACTTTCAACGTTTTCATTGGATTTTAAAAATGTAATTGTAATTGCTGTCATGCATTATGCACACACAAATGGAAGAGGTAAATGATTTTATTCCAATATTGTCAGCCACAGACTAATATAGGGGACCCAGTGAATGGTTGCCTTTTCTACTCGTTGGATGACACGAACGACTCAGATGATCAAAAGTGATTTACTTTCAGTCAACCAACAAGTAACCAAACAGCTGATGATCATTTCAATGTCGGGGTAGAGGATAGAATACTAATTAGGTTTATTCCCTTAAACTATTCCTTTAAAAGAAAAGGTGGGTGATATTCTGAATACCTGCAGTTCCAAATGTGTATTAATCCACTGCTGAAAATAGTCTCCAATACAAGCACTACTTCCTCCTGCTTGAGTAACGTTTGATAAGAAAAACTACTGTGAACTGCTGTTTTTAAGGAAATAAATTAGCCTTTTTTAGGAAGTTAGAAAGTAGAGAGACTGATTGAAACATGTTTTTTTTTGGACAAAAACAGAAATATAGAATAATGCCAGACTTATACTTTTTATGCATAGCTCCTCTTTCTCCAGCTGGCCAAAGCATAACATGTCATGTAATCTCATGTGCAGGCTGCTCTCTCCGTCTCTCGTCTTTGTTCTCATGCTTACCTTTTATTATCCTATAAAATACCACCCTTCCAATTACTACCTCCCCCTTCCTTCTCCTCATCTGTCTCCTCATTCCCTCACCCCTGTCTCAAGACCCCCCCCCCCCTCCTTTAATTATTCCCCTCCGCATCAACCCGCCGCTCTCTTTGTTTGATCTGGCTCTGGGCTTACAGTATTTTTGTGGCATTCAGGCATTCAACAAAACCTCGAGAAGTTAAAGCTCATTCCGTGTTGATGGGTAGAAGCATCAAATATTTAATAGATAATAAAGATAAAGGGTGGGTCAAATACAGATAGCGATGAATAAATAAATAAGTGAAGGGCACTTCCCACTCCTTGGTCCGGGCTCGGGGTTTTATTGTTCCTGGAGATATCTCACTTCTCTCCATCGTATTGTTGCACGAACGAGGAAAAGGCTTTCTTGGAAGCGTCTCCGTCTGGGGAGCCATCAAGGCTTCGGACAGCCGAGAGGCAGGCCGAATCAACGGCATCAAAGTACATGGAAGTGCAGTGAGTGACAACGGTCCATTATTGATGAGGCCATTAGCTTCGCAAGTGCAGAATTTCCCCAGCTCATCCTCAAACTAAAGAAACCTGTGGAGTGGAGCTTTATTTTGTTGGCTCAAACTCAACCACAACCACGATTACCTAGAACTACAGCCTGACAAATGGAAGGGGAAAAAAACTGCGGTTTGGAACGCGACCAAATGTTTAGAGGCCATTACACCTGCGCGTGGCTCTCAGCAGTGCATCGTGGATGCTGTTGTACTGATGGCGGTTTACTTGGCTGGCGATAAAGGGCCGGTCCTAGCTCCACTCTCTGTCCTGTACAACACCACAACTGGCTTTGGCAAAGTGCTTCCGTCCTCACTGACTACAGCCTCGTTTCTCTTGAATTACGTGAAGTACCCTAATGCACAACTTCGTCTACGAGACTATTTCGTGTTCATTGGCCCTAAAAAGCCAGTGTACCACCTGCACAAGATGCTGTTAGCTGGCAGCAGATGCAATTATTGTAAAAGTCTGAAGATGCTGAATGGGAAGTTTGGTGGGAGTTACCCTTTTTGATTTCACTGGATACAAACACAATGATTGAATTCATATTGGACCATAAGATGTTTGGAGTATTTAGTGTTCATATTATTTATTTTCAAGCACAGAAATGCCACACTGTGTTGACCCCATTATTTCTTCTGACCAGAGAGCACTGACACATTTATTTTTCAACTGTAAAATGTCCCACGAAGTACATATTGCAGTTATAATTCCAAATTTTAAGAGTAATTTAATCCAGTTATTTGCTTTACTCAGAAGCTCTAGTAATTTGGTACTTTGGAGAGAAAAGGGGGATATGTCTATGACAAGGACTTGTAGTCCACACCTCAAACTACAAGGCAACCTCAGGTGCTCACGTTGGTCTTAGTTGTCTTGACTATAAATCCCAGTGAAACAAACTGCAGAGCGTCAGATCAGTAAATGTTTGGTACTTTTACTTATACAATTAACCGATTTCATATATTTCTCAGTAGTAAATGAGACAGAAGAGTCTGTTGACCAGAATCCAGGTCTGCCTCGGAAACATGAGTCCCTGAACCCGTCTTCTCCGTCTGTCTGCTCCGTCCTCAGGAGCTCGCCGATCTTCGCCATGTTCAAGCTAAGCTGAAGAAGCAGTTCCAGGAGAAGACGGTGGAGCTCGCCCACGCCAACCGGCGGGTGGAAAGCCACGAGGCTGAGGTCAAGAAGCTGCGACTGAGGGTGGAGGAGCTCAAGAAGGAGTTGGGACAGGCAGAGGACGAGGTAGGACCACGCCTGTGCATGTAGTCGTAGTTGCAAAAGAGACCGTCATTGCCGTTGACTGTTCCAGCAATCCAAATCTCTTCCAATCATTCCAACGAACCAACCAACAGCTGCACAACTAAAGACAAAAAACAGGTCTCTTGTGATTCTGACAGGAAGTAAACAGGAAGTAGCCCCTTTGGATCAGCTGGCTTTGCTAACTGTATCAGGATGGGGTACCTGCTGGCAGATCAAGCTAAGCCAGTTAGCAAACTACATATTAATCTTCAGTAATAACAAACAAGTATTCCTTATAGTTTCATATGTAGCGTGATGCTACTTCTTCAGAGATTACAGACATGGTATAAATGTCAGGTGTGTGTTACCCTTCCGACGACCCAAAAGCCGTCAACCTCAATTCATAATTTGGTGAGACTTATGAGATTGCCTGTCACAAATAAGCGTGTTACTGTGTATCCAGTTGGATGAGTCTCATAACCAGACCAGGAAGCTGCAGAGGTCTCTGGATGAGCAGGTGGAGCAGACTGAGAACCTGCAGGTACAGTTGGAACACTTACAGTCAAGGTAAGATAAACACACACACACACACAGAGTGAATGCAGAGAACAGATTTCAGGTGAATGTGCCAAGTACCTCTTCACGTGAGGCCTTGGCGATCAATTTGTGCATAACATGTTGCTACTTTGAAGCAGAGTAACACTCTGTATCACATTTGATGTCACTTCCTGCATCACATCCCTACTTGAGGCTGTCCGTTGGCACGACTCGGTTGTAACGGAGGCTAAGGTAAACACGGCACAAACATGCCTGGCTCAGCCGGTTGAGTGATTTTCAAATGAGTAAAAAAAAAAACAACATCTGACAAGCGGCATCATCGCTCCCACTTCTAATGGAAGCCGTATCGCTCCTAGTGAGTACCAGAGACATCAGTTCACATTAAAACTATAGGTGGTATCTGCCAAGTGGAATATTTGCTGTACGTTTAGCAGGTCTGATCCATGTGCATGTAAGGTAACGTGTTGTGCATTTAATATTACAGTTGGTATTACATCATGGACACATGCTGGGCTGGTTTCAACACGGTCTGTTTTAAATACAAAAACCAGACAAGGAAGTGTGCAGCAAGTGGAATTCTGAGACAATTAGTCCCCATTTACACCTGGTGTTAACATGTGATGTGTATCTGGGTGATGGCATCCGACCCACGGGTCTTTATAAACACCTGGTATTAAAGTGCATACTTGTTGTCTCGATTAGTTAGCAATTAGATCATCAGGACTGTCAACAAGGTAAGACTGGCTAACGTTTCTGGCTTACTTGAGTTAGGTTAAGTAGCCTTTCTACTTCTGTATTTTTGGTATTTTTCCTTTTAATACCGTAAAGAAGCAGATATTTTCTTCACTCTAGGTTTCTAGCGCCACAAAATATTCTACACTAGTATGTTGTTGTCGAAATCCACAAAGAAATTGGAATATCTTAGAGAAGGCTTATGCCTAAATGGAATTTTTGTTCTGTCAGCATGAGTGGTGCTGTGTTTAGCAGCAGCACTCGCACTCCAAAACTCGCCCAGACAACCATGAAGGCACTTACTCAAAACACACCATGTTCAGGTGTCTGTGTGTGTGTGTGTGTGACGTGATGCTGACGGCCTACTCGTAGCTGCCAGGCTCACTGTGAGCCTCAGCACTCACTTCTCTTACTATTCAGAGGTTAGCTTCGTCAGATCCTTGTGTGTGTGTGTGTGTGTGTTCAGTTTAGCTCTCCCACTCTATCAGCTTTGCACAGTCCTCAGCTCTCTGCCTCTCCCTCTGCATTCTCTCCATTTTCTCCACGTCGTCGCTACCGTCCCCCCCGACAGCCAATCGCAGCGCTCCCAGTCGCGGGTTACCCTGGTAACAGAGAGCTCTGTTGCGTTGCTTTGCTCTGTGGAGACTTGACGGACCTGTCGGCATGGTAACGGCTTCAGGAACTGACACAAATGTGAGTGTGTTCTTGTGGAGGGTGTAATTTAAGAGACTGCTCGACTAGGTGTGTGTGTGTGTGTGTGTGTGTTCGCTTCATATTGATGGATGGCTCTGTGCTGACTACGTCACCTTGTCCTGTCAGCGTGTTTTACACCATGTGCCACTGACACATGTTAGCATACACGGGAAAGTGTGTGTGTGTGTGTGTGTGTGTGTGTGTGTGTGTGACAGCCTGTACTGTACATGCTGTGTCATTTAGTGTGTGTGTATCCTAAGCCCCTTTTCGCTTGCAGGAACTTTCCCCAGGGACTAGGAACCTTGTGAGGGGCCGCAAGAACCGTAGGGACCTGGGTCTAAATTAAGTTCAGGGACATTTGCCTCCCAAACAGGCCCAAGTCTGGGGTTGTACTTTCTGAATGTGCAGGAACTTTCGGGGTGGGATTTTGTAGGGATGACCGTCTCTGAAAAGAGCGCCGCTGCTCATGTTGAGGTGTGTGTGTGTGTGTGTGTGTGTGTGTGTGTGTGTGTGTGGGGGTGTGTGAGAGAGAGATGTGAAACTGACGACCTCTTTGCAGCTGTCAGGCTCACTGTGAGGCTAAATTAATTGTGAAATTCAATTCAATTTATTTTTGTATAGCCCAAAATCACAAATTACAAATTTGCCTCAGAGGGCTTTACAATATGTACACGTTTGACGTCTTCTTGTCCCGGGACCCTCACATCAGAACATGAAAAACTCCCCAAAAAAACCCTTTAACGGGGAGGAAAGAGGAAGAAACCTGTGGGAGAGCAACAGAGGAGGGATCCCTCTCCCAGGATGGACAGAAGTGCAATGATGTCATGTGTAGAACAGGATAGTGAATTACAACACAGTCAATGTAATTACAGCACATTCAATGTATGACACAACCACGACAGGAGGAAACACCTGGTCCAGGTAAACCCGGATACACAGGAACCTGTGAGGCGAGAAAGCACAGAGACTCTGGTGAAGAAGCAGGTCAATAATGTGCATTAATGGTATCGGTAATATGAAATAGTAATGTGAGTAATAATAAAAGTGATATTAGCAGTTGGAGTCAGCAGGGCCATGGTAGGAGGAAGGACCAGGGTCCAGATGAAACCATGCTCCATGGAAACCTGTGAGGAGAGGAAGCACAAGGACTCCGGGGAAGAGACAAAATCAGTACTGTGTATTAATGGTATCGGTAATAGGATTAATAATGTTAATAATCGTAGTAGGTGTCAGCTGGGAAATGAAATGTTGTTGCAGTGAGACCAGACTTAGGCCTGTGCCAGAAGAGAATAAAGGCCCCTGGAGCAAAGCTTGGGTATTCGCTGTGACGAAAAGCTGCAGCGGTGTGGCGCGAGCTGTTGGAACTATTGGGTTTCAGGGTCATCTCCGAGTTTTAATATGAAAGCCTGTGTTGTTGACATTGGGCGTGGAGTCTTGAGAGTTGTGGCTGTTTACCAGGCAGGAGGGTCTCATGACAGTTTGAGTTGTAGGATCCAGTGCCCTGCAGCTTGAACTGCACTGGGGACCATAAGGTTACCTCGGCAACCGCTGCATCGATTTTGACCATTCTTCTGTAAACGGTCTCTTGTATTTCAGTATCGGTGACAAAATATTCCAAAAGTAGCTTTTCCCAGGCCTTTCAACCGTACGGAGTTCGGCAAATGGAATTTGTTAAACACCGACATGATTTCCCACGGTTATTTTTCGCATCCACTGATTACGGGTGATTCTACTGAAATGACCATCACTCCATTTTAAATGCTGCCATGACTGAGCCCTACTGGAGAGACACAGCTGTCCCTTGTGGGAGCACTAAAACTGTTTGGCAACCGCAAAGTCCACACACACACACACACACACACACACACACACACACACACACAATGCCTTCCAATCAGCAGTGGCTCGACTTTCCATCAGTGGAAAATGATCTGGTGCATCGCGGCCACACTGTCGCTCTTTGCAGGTGTTTTTTTGTTGTTGTTTTTTTTGAAAAAGCATTGATCCTCCTCATTGCTCATTGACAGAGTAACCACAACACAGCTTGAAACAAATGGTTGGTGGGCATCTCTGTCTCTTTCTCCCCCCCCCCTCCCCTTGACTCTCTGTCGCTCTCTCTTTCCTCCTGTCTTTCTCTACAGATTGACAGTCATTCGTGTCCGTCGCTTCGCTAAGTGTTTGTAGGCTCAATAGAAAAGCTTTTAGTGGCTGGGCTGTTATTGTGGTCCAAATGTTACAATGGTTTATCTACCAGTTGCTATGACCCTGACCCCGGGCCGCTGACTGACAAACGTCGGACAACAGTAGAAAGAGAGGGGGGGAGGGGGAGGGAGAGAGAGAGAAAAGGAGGGAGGAGATTATGAGGGGAAGAAGGTCAGAAGATCAAAAGGTGCTGTGGGGGAGGAAATATTGGGGTTGGAGGAAACCGCAAAAAGAAATGAATGAAGAGATGAATCAAAGGAAAGTGGGAGATCCAATCTATTGAACTTTGGGTGGATATGAATGTCCTCCCTGATCGTCCTCCACCCGTCCCTTGTCTCCTGGTGGATGGCCTTTGACCTCTCTCCCAGTGGATGCTGTGACGGTTTAGGTGTTCCTAGACAGCCGATAGTGTTTCTGGTGTTTATTCAGTCTCCTGTCAAGGGTTTCTTAGGCTTTCACTGATGTAGTGTCCCACACATTGTAAACAATCTAACTCAAGTGTAATTCAAATTGATTCAATTCTTTAAAAGTCTAACACAGAGCATGGCCTGAGTGCAGACTAACATTATGTTACGTGGAAATCTCTGAATAAGTAAAGCTAAAACAGGCCGGTTTCTTTGAATTGCCATATTTGTTTTAGTCCATGGCCTTTGGGCCCACTTCAAAGACCGCGATGCAAATGTAAGATGTAAATCTGTAAGTCTGATGTGAAGACGCAACAAACAGAACGGTGAAATATTGGCTTCTGTGCCAAGAGGTCAAGACAGAGATAATCTCACTCAATTTAGACTCGTCAACTACTGGTGTTTTAACTAGCATGTGCAATTTACATCGTGCAATTTATAAGAAATATGTTGAAGCCATGTTCCAGTTTATTTTTGTAAATTCACCACAGGCTATTCAGAAACAGGCAGCAGGCCAGAGTTGGCCTGCGAGGGCACTTTATGTTTTTCATCCCCCACTTTATTTATTTTTTATTTTTTTCAATCATGGGAGCACCGAGGGGGCGGTCCCTTCACCCCTGAGTCCACCAGTAATTAAAGCTTTCCTCTGAGGCAGCAACAGACAGCCAGAATACCGAAACAACAATACCCTTCAGTTAGCTCCTCTTCACACAGTTTCCACTCTCTTTATTTCTTAGAGCTTCATCTCCATTTGTGCAAAGTTATAAACTTAAAATCAGACCAGTTGTTTTCCAGGGACCACTCTATCTGTGGTTAGGGTAAGGTCATGTGAGGGAATAAGGGAATCTTGTCAAGAATGAGTTGGGCTACATTAGCATCTTCAGAGAGCGTTCAAACAGTCTTGGATCAGGGAAGACGCCAACTGAAATGCATAAGAGGATTTGAATTGACTCTGCCTTGGCTTGCCTCAAACCATCCTGACGATTCGTGCGTTCGGGGAAAACGAGGGCAGCAAGACAAAAACAATTGATGCTGGGAAGAATCAAGTGTGGCCAAATCTATCTTCGGGGTCTGTTTCATAACAGACCCAGCTTGCATCTTGGAAAAAAATCAATCGTCATTGCCTTTTTTAAATCAATTGGAAATGCACACAGCTCAGGGTGAAATTAAATCTTTTATTTTTTCATTTTGTGGCTCATTGAAATCAACTCTGGCATGTAGATCACATATTGCCTGGTGTTTTCATTTTGTCCTCAGCATAAACAGACCCAGAGAAGTGAAAGATGTCAGTTACTTCAGCTTTAGTCAGTCGGTAAAGTGTATTCTCCATGTGTTTATATGATGTTAACCTCTAATGCTGAACTAGATTCAGGACTGATTTTCATACCCTTGTACCGATGCATTGTACCCCTCTAAGCTATTCGAGTGGAAGCCTGCCATGACTCTGGTATTACTTGATAACAGTGGGGCTCTAGGGATGGCAATGCAGGTCGGACGGTTGGTCGGTTGATCAAACCGAAAAATGTCAGCAAATATTTTCAGGTTGCCATGAAATTTTAAAAACTGTTCACAGTAGAAAAGCGTCAGAATTGTTTTGGGAACGAGGCAGATTTTTCTGAGCTTTTGCGAAGCAAATAACGGCATCAACCAATCATGTTGTGTGGAACGGGACATATTTAAAAATACAAGAACACGGAGGCTCCGTAGTGCGAACCAGGAAGGCAAACTTTATCACGCCTTTCAACCTTGACAAAGGCAGCGCAGACCAGATCCACTCCTGCTGTTCTTACCCTTCACAATTAAAGTTTTTTTGTTTTTTTCCCTGGGCACAAGTACTGAGGATCAATGGGCAATCAGAAAACCACTGGGCCGCACTCTCCAGTTTGTTTTGATGATGATGACAGATGACAAAAAGCACAAACGCTCTTCACAATGCAATCAGTGTTTATCCGTCAATAACACCAAAACTTCACAAACAAACTTCCACAAAGAACATGTTGTAGCTCCAGTTACTCAGAGCTACCACAGCTTCATGATGATCGACACAAGAAGTGACTTAGAAACACTAACAGAATTATAAAGGAATATTTATACCTGTAGCTTTAATTATAGAGGTGCAATTATCTGGAAACATTTTTTGGATGTTTTCTGAAGCAGTTTCTGTGTGCAGTAAAAGTTAAAGATATGTCCCTGGTATTAACAATGCACAGAACAAAATACGGTTTAAGTCCTGCACGTGATCTGTGGTGAATGTGTGGAGATTGGTCTTGGTTGAGGTTAGAGACCTCACCTGAATAATTTCCCCAGTCCGGCTCTGACAGCCGCGAACTGAAGGTGTTTCTACACCTGTCGAAGTGTGAGCCCAGGGCTGGGGCATCTGGAAGTACAGTTCATGGGGATGTTTCGACTCGGAGACGACTGTGATGAAGTTACTGCTCTTCTAGGGAGTTGCTCTGCGTCTACGCTGGGTAAACAGAACAGTGGTGCATCCAGAACCGCCGACCTGCGACACTTCATTCGCCCTCTGATGCGTGTCACTCTTTACTCTCGTTACATCTTGAAGCTATTTCGTATTTGGCTTTCCTTTCTCTTGCTGTTCATGCTCGTGTAGTTGTTGTGTACATTCACCCACACACAGACACAGTGTGTCTAATGTAAAAATAACAGGCAATACTGTCATATTCTTCAGCATCGTAATGCTATTTTAACAGCTCTTTCTCTTTCTCTCGCTCAGACTGCGGCGGCAGCAGCAGAGTCCTGGTCTGTTTGGGAAGATGCGATTGGCTCGGTTCAGTCCGGAAAACCAGGACGCTCCGACCAGCGACATGGACGAGGAGGAGGAGGAACTGCAGCTCCAGATACCATGACACACACATACACACACAACCACATAGTGATGCAGGATATACTTCTACACGGACATCAGCAGTCACATAAAGAAGTTGTTTACCGTTGGTCCTTGGGGGGGAAAACTTTGAATCTCCAGAAATTGCAACGGGAAGCGGCCGTCTTCTGCTCAACCAGCTTTCTAGTTCTTAAACATTCTCCAACATTATGGGAGTAATTTACCCGGTGTTGGATTCCATTGTTAGGGAATTGATTGTTGGCCATGTTAATGATCAACAATCGGATTATCATTAAAAAAAAGAAGCAAGCTTTGTCAAAGAAACAGACTCAGAGAAACCACTGAATTGTTTATCTGGCGTTCAAACATGAAAGAGGTGACGGACATTCTCACATACACGAAGACACACAAATGTTTGGACATACTTGCATGAACAGGCACACAGCAACAAGATCAAACCCAGCAGGCGTGTGCCTAGACATTAACGGGACGTCCGGACAACGTAATGCTGAATGACGAAGATCTTTCTTCAACTTCCACCAAACCACTCTAGCAGAGGCCGACACCCATTCTTACCTCATATCATCACAAGCATGACACCTGTATCACACCTGTCCCATCTGAACTGTGCTACTGTATCCAATCAAGTGTCAACCCCACATCTACATCACCAGTATTAATACTTTCCTCACAGCTGTCAGCTGTGAAGAAGCTATGAGCTTGAAAGTGTTATTTCATCACAAGGGAATATCATTTTGAATGTTGTTTTAGGAATTTCTCCTCTAATATCAAAGATTCAAATTCTATTTCCCATGTATTTAAAGTTCACAACCAGTGCTGGGAGCACACTACACCACTTTTAGTCTCATTATCGCGGCAAGTTGGATAGAATTACAGCAGCAGTACGCGTGGAGCAGCATCCTCCGACTCGACCAGGTTTCCTATTTGTCGCTCCGGAATCGGTCTCAAACTGAGAGAAAACCCGAGACCTGAACCCGGCTCTTTCAGATTTGAGAAACAGAGCCGAGATGGAGGCTGTATTTATAAAAACGAAGTTATATGCTTGCTTTGGAAATGCATTCACACGCATAAAAAAAAACTAATCTTAGACCGACTAACACAGAATATGGCAGCACCAGCAAGCTTTAGCAGCTGAACCGAATATAATTCAATTAAAATTCGAGGATCCATCAGTCATCTAATTTGATGACCTCATCACCCTAAAGAAAAACAAAACGTTTCATCTTTCTTGGTATATATTATTGTATATAGTATGGTATTGGTTATATAAATATAATTTATGGTGCTGTTAGACCCCTTTAATATATGTGCGTGCAGCAAACCTCCTGTTGTATGCAAGTGGAAAATTGAAAATCGTTTTCTGACCGCAGTGTTTTTGAAAGACTAAACACCAACCAATATAGAAGAATATTTTGTTGGATTAAAAAGGTAATGTGAATTTGGGTCGTCCTTTTTAAATGGATTAAAAAACCCGTTGTGATATGTGTTAGTCAGCCATCCAAACCCGACTCAACCCGCAAACTGACAACTTAATGCCTTACTGTAGCATATTGTCAGGAGTGCTGCGGCGCTGCGTTCTGAAATGTAGGGTGACAGAGAGAGAAGAGAAGGTGGACTATTGCACGCAATGTTTCTGTACGTTTTTTTCAATATTTACTTGTTGCTTTGTCACATTTTCCCCGCTCAAACCCATGATATTTTCTAGTAAGCTTACCCAAACCCGCACGACCTGCAGGTTGTGGCTCAACCATCGAATCACTAATACGCAGCCTACACTGGAGTCTTATTCTACAAATAGTATAATATTAATAAGATGTGGCCTGATCTTTATCTGCATCTGTGCCGAAATAACAGGGTTAAACGGCACAGATGCCCCCCCCCCCCCCCCTAAAAGAAAACAACAACAGAAAAGCTGCACAGCATTGAAACGTGAATTTAAAATTCAAATGTCAACATTATCAATGAAGCGTGCAACTTTTTGGGACAACTCTAGTGGCAGTACACACTAAGAAGCCCATAATCTGATTTTAGGTCTTCGGAGCCAGTTCTGAAAAGTATTGTAATTGTCAGTATTGATCTGCCGACCCCTCACACTGATAGTTTTATGGGGAGGGAAAGGGATTACCAGCCTGCAGTGTTTGAGGGAAATGTAACCTGTTGTAAAGTCGTGGGCCTCACGGTGGTTAGCACTGCCCGAAATAGGAAGATCTGATGATGTAGTGTGTTCCCAGCTCGACTGGAGCTGCTCCTCGACAATTAACAAATGTAACAGTGTTTTTTAGACAATATGTACATAAACATGGGCTAATTTAGAGAATGTAAAACATCCTCATGAAATGAAGAGATTGCGGGATGCAACGGATCAGTGTTTCTGTGAAGGGGGATATGCACCACTAAAGGCCCGTTCACATCAGCCTTTTGAACTATAACATTTTGTGACGAAGTCCATTTGTTCCAATGTAATCTGAACTATCAGGAGATTCTCCGTGGAGGGCGAAGTCATTCCGATCAAATCTGATAGGACTCTGTTGACCAATTGCAAACCGTGTTGACCTTGGAGTGACAATCCACTTTTACTTTACTCTTCTCTGTCGGAGTGTTAACTGCCCCTCTGAAGTGGGAGGGTATGTTGAGAGCAGACACAAGAAATGGCACAAAAGAAACTGCGTTACCTTATTGGTGTTACCCATTAGCAACCAGGCTAAGGAGCTTGCAAACTGACAGCTAGAAACTTTGCTTTTTCCCGATTCAAAAACTCTTGACTGAATGAAATGATGGTCATTCTTGATCACGACATTTAATGGGGAAATAGCTAGCATGTTCCCAGCTGGCTAGCATGTCAGTGGCTCGCTGGCAAGATGCAGTTGTTCACCACTTAACCCTGCAATCAGGCCCTACACCGCCTATTAGAAAAATGACTTTCTTCAATCGCTCTCTGGTGTGACCGGTTCTTAATCATGTACATCATATTCAAACGCAGGAAATTAGAGGCATTGTGTGTTAAGAGGAAAGGATTCAAAGCTCAATGTGGTTCCTTGATTCATTCGAGGTTCAACAAGGAGAATTCCCCACCTTGTTATGTGGATGTCCAATCAGTATCGATGGTAAATGTATTCTACTGAAGTAGGCGAGCAGGAGAACGCCGCTTTTTCGGTCATTATAGCACTGAGGAATGTTTTGCTTCCATTTACCATCAAAACTGATTGGACATCCACATGAATATGGCGAATATTAAAATAAAAATTCTGTATTAATATCCGGTTATTCCCTCGGGACTGTATTCAGTTGGGGTGGAAACGCCCCCCAAAGCAGCATTTAGACATAATGAGATAATGAAACTCTCTGAAACCGATGCCAGTAAAACTATTGCAGGCTCGATACTCCCGGGCTCTTTTAAAATGGCCCAAGTGTTCAACAGTCGGAGGAGTTTTGGATACACTGGGTGTTGGACCGAAGAGTTAATTTATTTGTACAAAACTTGGCCCGGGATAAATCTCCCGCCTGTGAAACAGCTCCAGTCTAGCGGAGGATACATGCGGTTGTGAAGGCAATACAACTTTCATTTATCTTCCACCACCATCAGCAGTCACTCTCTGCCTCGGCCTCATCTCTAACGCTGGAAAGGGGACCAAGATATTTTTACTGATCAGGACTCTGAACTATTTATCTTGTGGTTGTTACGGTTTAGTTTTTATAAATGATCTGTACCACAGTGGTTTTATATTAGCTCTATAAATGTCAACTGCACATATAAAGACATTTGAGTCACTGTGTCTTTTTTTGTCTCCATACTGTATGTATTCATCATGTATAATTGCTCTCCTTAACGTTTCTCTAAAATGTACAGTTGTCCTAAATAGGCGAAGTCAGGGATTTCTCAGAGACCAGCAGGAATTTGAGGAAGTTGCCATGGTAGTGCTGGTAATGTTCACGCTCACGTTGATCAAATCTTTATTGGACACTTGTTGTTGTCAAGACATTTTCCTGTGTGTTCATTTGTTCTCCGGTGAGCAACTAGTCGACTCGTCTACTGAAAGAAAATCAATACTGTAACGCTATAACTGTAACAATACTGTTTTCAAACCTTGAAGTGTAAATCGCCAGAGGTAAAACGCCAACGTCAGGCAGTAAACAAACGACACCCCGGTTGCACAACTTCACTTCACCACCATGAAACTAAAGACGAACTTGTGTTTGGCTTGGTGGCGTTTTGTAGTCTCATTTGGCCGCTTGTTAGCAACCGCCTTTTTTACGCCCTTCGGCTTGAAAACTAAAGAGCGGGGTCGTTAGTGACGTATTTTCTATCCCAGAACAAAGTTTTTAAATCTCTTCAGCTCTGTTAACCACGGACCTTATTTCAGGCATCTAAACAAAAACCCATTCAAAATACCCATTGACTTCAAGCCTAGGGAATTGAAAGCACAAAAGTGCTGACTCATTTCTGGGGGTTTTTGGGGGTGATATGTCTTTTATGTTAAATGTTAAGTGTCTTTAAAGTGTATTTAAAGTAGACTATTCTGCAGGGATATGTAAATGATTGTCCTGATTCCGAGTCAGTGTGGGGGTTCGGGGCCTCGTTGATGACCCCAACTGCAGTTGGGAAGAAGCTGTTTTTCTGGCTCCTGCCAGAGGGGAAGTGACTCAAACAAGTATTGTTTGTTTGTGTCAAGGGTGAGAGGGGTGGGCTCACAATCGCAGCTGTGTTAACACTAGCGGGCCCCTAGCAGTCGGGGGCCGATTAAGAGTAGTGAGTGATGAGTCAGCAGGCAGTCAATGGCTGTATATGAAACGGGCAATAAAACTGTGTTTTGAGAAAGTGTGAGTCACTGCAACCACAAGAGGTCCTTGAGCATGCAGCCATAACTGGCCACCCAAAATATAATGCAGTTTGCTGCAGCACAACGCCAGATCAGCCGTGGACAGACACTGAGGTGCTCACTCTCTCGCTCACTCACGGACACACACACACACACACGACCGATAGCATGATCCTCCTGGCGGAGACAATAATAATAATGCAGGCTTAGTAACTAGAGTTTGACGATGCTTTTTAAATGAGAAAACATAACCTCTGCGGTCTAATAATAGGCAGAATGATTACTGCAGCGTGAGAGGAGGAGTTGTTGGAGTGAGAAAGAGCACTAAACTCGCGCACGCACTCTCTTGTGGTGCGTTTGGCAGCGCAGACTTTGGTGTGCTGCGCAGAGGAGACGCAGTAATGAGATTGAACCTCAACCCGATTCCCCACACACACACAGCATGGGGGGAACGGCTCACGTCTCCCTCTGCGATCACATTCATTACTCCGTGCATGTGTGCGTCTCAGCGAGAAGCCAAGGCATATAATGAATGTTTTACCCTTGTGCAGGCTGGAGTCACAATGACTGAAATCATAAGACACGACTTTGGCCCCTGCACTTTGTGTGCGTGCTGACGTGCTTACTTTGCATGAAACCGATATTGACAGCTTAGACATACAAACTTGTACAAGTAGCCACTATGGCGCCCTTGGGGTAATGGCAAACACAGTGAACCCCACACACCCAAGCTGTTAGCTGTGTGTGTGTGTGTGTGTGTGTGTGTGTGTGTGTGTGTGTGTGTGTGTGTGTGTGTGTGTGTGTGTGTGTGTGTGTGTGTGTGTGTGTGTGTGTGTGTGTGTGTGTGTGTGTGTGTGTGTTAATGTTTAGCTGGATCCAATGAGTGCAGTAGAGAAGATAATTCCGAAAACTGTTGGCTAAGCATGACACGCGCTGTAATGCGCCGAGGGGATGTGTGGTGTTCAACGTATGTGTCGAGGGTGGTTGTTTCTTCTGTTTGATTTCCACAGATGTGTGTGTGTGTGTGTGTGTGCAAAGCCTGGAGCTTAGTTCATTTTGTTAATTTTCTCAGTGTCTTTATTAGGCCAGTAATAGCTGACAGCGGGAAGGCAGAACATTACATTGATCCCCCTATAATTATTCCACAGCTACCACAGCACCTCCTTGTATGTACTGTATGTGTGTGTGTCTGTGAGCGTGCATGCTTATGTGTCACTACAAAAGAGAAACAATGTGGAAATGATTCCATGTGTTGTGAAAAGTAATTCGATCGTGGCGCGTTTGATTTCTTTTATTTCTCTGCATCGACTGTGATGACAGGCTCCCTCTTCTTTTCCATATTCATTTTTGTTGCACTGAATTGGTGTCTCTTTTGTAATAAACTAAACTAATTAAGCTTGACTGCATGTGAACTAGGCCAATAAATGATCCTGACACACAAACGCACACAGGTCATTACCGTCGGTACCGGCTGTCTGATTGCCAGCTGAGAGACATTTAAGGACAATCGAGCTTCTTTCAACCTTTGCTTTTTCTCACATTGGTCTTTTTCTCTCTCTCTCCATTTCCAGTCTGAGAGTTCATTCTTCACCTTGGAAAGCAACCGAAACATTGCATTCCCACACAACTAAACTGACTTCTCAAATATGCCCTACGTTAAGAGGGAAACATATTTTCTCCTGGATTACTGTTTTAAACACGAGGTCAACGTTGTGAATTGAAAGAGAACAAAACAACAACAGTACTTGGTAATGATTCGTAAAACACCGATTTCTGCGGACCTTATTGGAAACCGATTAGAACCAATGAATGAATAATGAATTGATCCGTTTCCCGTCGATTACGGTGCAGAAATGGGCCATGTGTCTTCAGGCCTGCGGAGCTGCATTGTGTGTAGAAACGCTGTAAACCGCTGTGGCCGAGGGCCGAGTGCCTCCAGCATGGCTGGCGGAGGCTGAGTTATGTCACCTCTTATTAGGGAAATTACTTTTACCAGTGAGAGATCTTCACACGTGGCAAATAAAGAAACAAAAACCTTGACAGCATAACACAAAGGCTTGTACATAAGCGTGTGCATGGGGATGCAGAGCTGGAACTGTTCCATACTCAGTTCAGGGTTCACAAGACTGGACTTCATCTATTCTTACATACTGCGGAGGGGACGGCCAGCGTGAACATGAATCATCTTTATAAACACGGCTTTGGGTGAATGAGTCGAGACAACGCGCGGAGGTGTGAGGAGCCCATTTTTCTGAGGCTGTTATGTCTTGACAGAGGGAGGAGACAGTCTGCTGGGATTTCTCCACAGATGCCGGGAAAGGATGGAGAAGGGAGTGCAGGCAATAAAGTAATTGTCCCTTTTACCGCTGTCAAGAGCAGGGAGGACGGCGTGTCGGGCGCTAACAGGCTGACGGGCAGATGAGACAACAAATACAATTGCTTTTCTGACAGCTTTGCTCTGTTTCCATGACAGGATCCTGTCATGTATCTGTGAGACACACACACACACATGCATTCAATATAAATAAAACAATGTAACAGCCCAAAAAATATGACAGTACAGCAATGTTCCGTGGCTATTGGTTGCTGTCTCTTTAATTGCACTGGTGACTTTTTAACCTAAGAGGTCTTGGGCTTCTGAGAAATGGTGTTCAAGACGCCGCGGGCGAAAACATTGGTTTTCATGCACGATTCAATTTTGAGATTTTGGGCTATTTTGCTTCCATAACACGTCTTCTTTCAGACTAGTGGAAAGAAAACATCCAAAGTACACATTTAGTTTCATTTACTACTTTGTCTTTTAGCGTCTTTAGATTTCTACTAAATTCACCAAAAGTTTGCATCATAATTTACATATTTAAACATAAAAAACGTACAAAAAATAATTCAAAAAAGGAATCGTCTTAAAGGGGACATATGCTAATTGTCAGATTTATACTTGTATTCTGGGTTTCTACGGGTCTGCGCTGATTGGCTTGCAAGAGCGGTGTGCCGCACCTTTTGCTAAGGTAGTTCTCACACCTTGGGGGAGATTTATAGAGTGATATAAAGAGATATCCAAAATTCCCCCGTTAAAAACATTTGAAATGTATACAAAATGAAACAATCATTTTGAACCTGGTTTTACCGAATGTGCAGATATCTGTTTTGGGAATGTATGCAAATTAACACACGTTTGAAAAGACAATGTCTCATTTGCATTTTTAATCGTAACTTTTCAGAATACTTGTAATACAAAAAAAAATTGTCTCAATGTGAGGAAACTGTTAAATGAAGGTATCTATTAGTTACATGTTTTATTCACCTGGGATTTGTCTCCCTTTAAAGTCAGCTAATCACAGAAATATTAAAGGTACCCCGTGGAGGCCACTCTCACAAACACTGCTACCAGTGGGCACAGGACACCTTGAAACAGAACGCTTTATGTGTGAGCGAGTGTGCACCTTTGTGTCTGTCCACGGCTTATCTGTCATTCTTATTGCTTTGGAACGGTGTCTTTGGCTCACGAAACTACCGGTACACACACTGCTGAGTGCATCGCCGCCGCCCAGCCGCTGCTACCCGGCCAACAGCTTGGTGAATTTAATTTTGGTTTTGGCAAGACTGTAGGACTGCCTTATATAATGACTTTGAGCCAATTGCCTGCATACATCGCAGCTTGTTTTGAAGTCTGAATGAAGTGTCGTTTACGAAGCCTTACAGCCCATATCAGTGTCTAGACGGGAGGTCACCCAATCGTGGGTTGTATTCATTCAATCACACAATACAGCGGTGGTTGTTGCAGACACTCTGGGCGGAGATCTGCACACTAATGTGTCTTTATAGTTTAAATATGTATCTTGTGATTACAGGGCTGTGCTGACCTCCACGTTCAACCATGTGAAGGCAATGAAAACAATCGGAAACTTTCCGTTCATTGATTTGAACGTTTCAATTGACTTTGTTCATACAGGCGCACAAACACATCCATTTGGCCAGTGGGTGTGTGTTTTCTGTCTCCTCTCTTCTATCCTGTCTCTCTCTTTCAGGGAGAAGACAGGCTGTCTGGTCTCGCTGGCTGTAATTACAGGCCCTGTCACCTGGCTGTGCTAACCCTCTATTACCACACACACACACACACACACACACACAAAGAGCCAACAAAGGCTGGTCACACAAATCCATACTTCTCAAACTCTACTATCAGACTGCTGTTGCAATACAGGACGTCACAGTTTCTCTCTGTGTTACACACACACGCACACACATACGCACATTTTGCTCGATACCTGAATGATTCAAAGCAATATGTGACGTTTTATGATGTAAATAGTTTACAAAAATGACATTTCCCGCTGTTTGAATAAACTCATACTGAAGTGAAAGTATTGCTAAAGACATGAAACTTTAATGAAATGCTGTAGAATCATTGCAGCCGCAATGTTATACAATGCAAACATTTCCCGTGGTGCAATTACACACGAAGTCAATGCAAAGACGGTCATTTGCGAACGGGGTGACGTGAATGAAATATTCAAATTTGAACGAGAAATTAGCATGACGCTGTGTCGCGATTCTCCTCCTGTTGTCACTGACATCCTGACAATGTTGCATCAGAAATGGGGGGGGGGGGTCTTGGTGGCTGTTTGAGGATTCAATAAGCATACGAGATTTCCGTGGAATTTGTTGTGGATTTCCCTTGTCCCCAGGAGATGAAATATGTGTATATTGAAAAAAAGAAAGTTAAACTTCTGAATTCATACAACCGCAGCTACATATTTAGTATGATATTTAAGTATTGATGTCTATACCTGCCAATAATTGACACCTAAGTGTCTTTCTCACCGGCCAAAATTGAGATTAGAAACAGGGTAAAGTGGACAGAATTAGTTTTTCTCTGGAAAAAGGGAAACTACTTCAGTTACAATAAACTATATAAAGAATGTCACCAGGATCAATGGTGACACGTGCACACATGTGCACAAGTATGTAGCCTCCTGTGAGCGGAGACACACATCCAAGAATAAGGTTTAAATATTCTGTAAAAAATTTCATATGACAATAAAGTCATAACTTCAACAATAAAGACAATATAAGATAATATGATGGCATCATTTTATGATTTATTTCCCAAGCTTTAATGGTATGATGTGAATTGAAGTTGCAATTTTATGAGAAAAAAGATAATTTAAAGCTGTTAAATTCGCGATGTGAGGATAAAACGGTGTCAGTAGTTCCTTCTGAGGCGCTGCAATTATTTACTGTCCCTCTGTATGGTCCATATGTCATAATTACATTCTGTAATTATTAATAACATACTCTCAGCTGCCCTCAAGCTGACCTTCTGATTGGCCACCAGTAGAGGACTGTGGTCACACTGGGCAGCTTAGTCTGAATGTTTGTGTAAGGCATGAGGGTGATGGAAAAGAGCATAAAGCACAGTCAACTTTGCCAGGAAGAATAGGAAGAAGCATTGAAACACGCAGATAGCAGGACCTCGGAGGCCATTCGCTGCTTTTTAGGGTCCCTTCTTGCTAACCAGGCTGCAGTTGCTCGTCCATCTGTTCACCGAGGATGGGATGCGATCCGACTCCCAGCACTGCCTCTGTGTTTACTCTGCTAGAGAGCATTTAATGGCAGCCTTAACGCCACTCTGTTATGCCTGCTAATGTTCCTGTGTGTGTGTGTGCGCATGTGTGTGCGTGTTTCATTCTCTCCATTAAAGCCCCATGCGTCTCAGCACTTAAAGTCTGCGAGAGGCTTTATGATTAGAGGTTCATGTTTGTGTGAATTCTACATTATGATACTAATTACCTCGTTCACCGGCTCTCCCTGAGCTGTGGGCTGTTGGAGCGAGCTGCATGTGATCCGCTCTGGAAAAAAAGAAAGAATGCCCACTTTAACAAGCCCTTTTGTTGTCAAATCCAACATTCTAATTTGATTTAAAACAAGTTAAAAACTCTCAGCAGGGGGTTATAATTCAACTAAAGTACAAGACTGTTTTCTAACTTATTCGAGAAAGTATTTGAAGGTAGGAGAATAATGCAAATCAGTGCTCGGTGCTTTAAGAAAGCTCCACTGTTGAGACCAAATTCACAACAGAAAACACAGAAACATGAAAAACAGCTAACGCTCAACATATGAAAAAAAAGTATTAAATATGATGGTACTGCATCTCTGAGGCATTTAGGTTACACTTATGGGAAACATGAATGCATTAAATGTATCAACAAAGTGGCTATAATAACAATAAATGTACACTCAACAAAAATATAATGGATATATAATTCTCACGAGTTGAAATATTCCAACAGAAGACGTAATTATCTCAAAGAATGGGGCACATCAAGATGATGAATCAGCCTCGTTATTCCACAGGTTCCTACAAGACCACTTTTATCATAAAACATAATGCCACAGATTTGGCATGTCTTGAGGGAGCGTGCCGCTGGCATGCTGACTGCGGGAATGTCCACCAGAGCTGTTTCTCGTGAAATGAATGTTCATGTGGCTCGAAAAAGTTGACTTTTCGAGTGGTCCTTGTGCTCTTAGGCCACTCTTCTGACTTAAGTCAGACTGCCTGGTCAAAAATCATGCGAGCAGCTCCTCTGCGTGTTCGGTTGATGCCGGACTGGTATCCCTTCCGCTTGCAGATAATGGTCATAATGCAGCTTAAAGGAACAACATACGTTGGTCAACAATGTTTTTGTGAAGGTTTTTTGGGGGAGCTCTTTGCCTTCACCCATCACGAGATATTCCTTGAATGACAGCTTGGAAAAAACCGATTTGTTTATTTTGCATTAAAAGGTGGATGTTCCTTTTTTTAAACAGTGGAAGTAGGAACCCACCAAGATTGACTAACCCAGCTGATTCTAATTAGCACATGTAGGAGAACTAATCAGTGGAACCAGCTGGGTTAGTGCTTTTTCTTACTGCGTTCAATTCTTTTTTCCTGTGTCATTCCACTTTATTGCACGGAACTTTTTTTATGGATTAGAATGTTACAATTTCTTTGTGTGTAGTTTTATTGAGTTAATACCAATCTGTGGTTTAAGTTTCATCACAATGCCATCGTGATTATCTTGATTTAGGCGTGAAACATACAATGACGGTATGTTTTTACGCTGGCTTCCGCATTTCGAGTCAGCCAGCCTGGTCACTTCCAACGTTCGTAACACCAGCAGACGCTATTGCATTTTCACTCGCTGTCGCTGCGACGTTAGCCGCATTGTTTTGTGCCATGATATCCCTTAGTTGCTTACGCTACCAACTAAAAAAGGGCTTCAATACATACGTTTCAAGCTGCATCCACAATTTCAAAGGTACGGCATTTAATGTCAGTCCTTAACATGTTTGTTTGCTAGCCATTAGCAAAAGCTAGCGACAGTGCTAACGATATGTGTCTAATGTGTCGGTCGCTGTTGTTCTGTCACGTCTTTTACACACGTTCTGTGTTCCTTGTTATTTTAAATGAGTAAGATGAGATTGATAATGATTTGGCTACAATTTTTGCTTTTACGCATCATTTCGTGTCTATCAATGGTAAAACTTTGGTTCATATTTGTCTTGTTTTGTTTTTTTCTAGACCATCTCACTGTAGTGAGATGGTTATAGGATATTGCAAATCTTATAGTTATAGGATATTGCAGTTATAGGATAGTTATAGGATATTGCAAATCTAACTCTGCTCTGTGTGAAATAGTAATTATTATATTCATATATGTGGGTATGATTGCTAATTGCCATACATCGGCTGGAATTTTGCAAGTGTATGTGAGCAGAGAATTTAACTTTTTACCCCCCAAACAACCAGCAGCACCCAGTGTTTGCAGCGATGAGATAGGGTTGTTAAAACGGTCGGGATCAGGTTCAGGAAAGCACATGGCTAATTTACCAGTGTTGGTGTCAGTTTTACACGATTAATTTACCTACAAACATTACGTGATCTTTTGTATTCAAAGAATGTTATCCAAAATGTGTCAGACAGTTAACAGCAGAGTTAAAAGCAGAAGTGGACATCGACACTGCCGTATGCATTTAACCTATTTACATCAGAAATTATTAGGTACGGAGCATGAGAACCATGGGCCTGAAGGGTCTAAATATATAAACACAACAATCGCTGAACATTCAGGGTTACTGTTTGGTTTGTAGCCAGTGAGTGCAACATGCTGGGTAGCAGAGCGGCAGCATCTCTCCGCCCCGTGTGGTTCAGACACTCTCATACAATAACAGACTGGCAAATAGTGATCTTTTCCTGAAAGGCAGTTGTCATTTTTCTGTTGTGTTGTGTTTTATTCCTGAGAAGCCCCAAATTACCTCATCTGACAGTTGGATGGAAACATGGCTTTTATAATCAAAGTAATGAAAGAAATTCACAGTTCATCTCACCAGACATCTCTTTCTCTCTGTGGTTTGTCTCAGAGCTCAGGAGAGAGAGAGAGAGAAAGAAAGAGGTAATGGCAGAAGAGAGACACCTGAGAGGAAAAGGGTTCAGTGATGGAAGTGGTGTGCAGTGAAATGAGAAAGATTTTCATTACGCTGCCTGAATATTTTGCAGTTCTTTCTTCTGGATTTGAGAAGTTACCAACCAAAGGCTTCTTCTTTTCCAGTCTCTTCAGGGACGTCTGAGATGAATGACTTTATGATGAAACCTACCAGGATAAACCATGCATTAGAGAAGGCAGTTATCCTGAGTTAATGACACACTGATGCGTAATCATGTTACATCTCTTTATCTCAAGACAACATTATACAGTTAGCAGCTACCCAGAGCTACCATTGAGCCCACACTGTCACTAACTGCTCTCACTGCATAAATAGTATCACATTTTTGGAAAAGGAGAAATTTCAGAAGGAAGCAGACAGAAGGATCTACAATCAGCGTTTGAAGGATATATCCAGGATGTCAAACTTATTCAGCAGAGAAAACGGTTTCTAAAGATGGAGATATACGCGAATGACAGTGTAAAAGTGAACCACCACATCACCTGGCGATCGAGACGGAAGACAATGAAATTAAGGAGTTACTCAGTTCTTGTAAATCCAGGAAGGTCTTTTTTTCACCGTCACAATCACTAAAAAGCAAAAGCAGCATGTGTATACATTCACCACACCGTTAGCAGCTAGCGGCACATACAGGTACTTACGCTAGTTAATGATGTGCTGATGTTAGCTCTACAGGTTTTTACGTTGAAACGTAACATCTTATATTTCCTTCCAACTTCTCCAGGTGTCGAGTATCACTAATACACAAGGTTTAACCATGACTAGCTTTAAATCTTCTGATAATGCTACACGATGATTGGCCAGTCTGGGATTTTGGGGCGGGACTTAGCAAAGGGTCAAATGTCTGAGGGAAACAGCCGAAAACAAGACCATGAGTCTGCAGCCATGCTTGCAGTATGTAAGACAGTACATAATGCAACTACAAATGTGTTAAGTTAAGTTACCAGTTCTGATGTTTACCATGTTCACCACTTCAACACCAAGCAGTCTCCAGTAGCTGGCTACTTCTTTGTAATTCTGATAAACTAGTAAAAACACAAACTTTCCCCACTCCCTCCGGCATCAGCCACGCTGCATGATGTGTCCTCGCGTGTAATGAAGGCGTGCAGCCACAACAGCTTGCAACCTGGACAGCTGCTGCCACAGCTGTGACATCGCCACCTCCATTTTTAAAAACACCTCTCTCCTCAGCCTTATAAAACTTAACCAACTCGAGGTGTTCTCTCTGTTTTTCCTTTGTTCGTTCATTCAGTTTCATTCATTAGTAACTCAACATGAGGTAATATCGTGTTATGGATCATAAAATATTTATATTATTTAGTGTTGAACTAGTGTCAATAATCTTAGCTCAGTCACAGGGTGCATTCAATTTCCCTCGTGATAGTTTTTTCATTGTATTATTTTGCGCTGGAGTGTCCTTTCACTCAACATTTAATCTCCAGCTTCTCTTGATGACTCATGGTTTTCAAGAATAAAGTCATTTCTTTTTTTAATTTTCATTCACACATATTTGCTGATTCCAGCAGTAAATCTTCAGGATACTACACTGTCGAACACTATACTCGACTATACTGTGCTAAAGCATACTATTCTACACTATAGTATACTATACTATAGCATATTATAGCATACTATACTGTACTAAAGCGTTCTACACTATATTATAGCATACTAAACTATAATATACTGTGCTCTGCTGTTATTTCATTAAAACCCTTGCTCGACATGACGTTGATATTGTACCATTCAGCAAATTCAGATTGCGTTCAGTGTCAACATTTTTTGTAAGTTCAGTGACAATATTGTTTTTGCATTATTTATTCCAACAAAACAGTCCCCACACATTGCAAGTGCAGTACAGTGCGAATAGGATATGGTTAAACTAAGCCTCCTAATACTTGGTATATTAGGACAAAATAATGGTCATAGGTAAACAAGCCAACATGAATTGAAGAAAGAAGACAGGTTGTGAATACCTTGATATACATTGTTCTGCAAAATTCTGTTGGGTCGACGCTGGGAGCCAACATCGACGCAGGAGGGAAGGGATGTACGGGAAAACCAGAAGTAGGATTGAGCTGGGCAGACTTTCAGACCCTGGTGCAGTAAAATAAAAGGGTTTTCTGAAGGGACAATTTTCACAGGGGCCGTAGAAGAATAGAGATTTGCAGCATTTCCATTTCCGCTGAACAGCTCTCAACATTGGACACCGGGTCCTGCGGCTCGTAGCTAACGGTGCTAACAGCGCTAATGTGCTGAGAGAGCTAACGGTGTTTACCTGAGGGAGAACCGGAGGGTGGCTGTCACGACGCCGTCTATCTGGATGGTTGTTTGCTTGTTTATCAATGCTCTGAATGTTGTATGTTGCTTCTTTAAGGTTTATGGCGTCCACATGAATGGAATTGACCCTGTGTTTCTGTGCTGTGGACTCCTGCTTGCACAGCCTACTGTTTTGAATCAGCATGGTGACCTTTGCTGAAGCCAATGTTTCTTGCCAATGTTTCTTGCATAAATTCAAGGAACTGGACACTTAATTACTTATTCTTATTACCATATCACATTCATCATTTTCTATTTAAATCCCTCGCTCTCAATGTTCCGCAGCGGTGCATCTTGCCTAAAGTTTCAATATTCCCTCAACAACAGTTGAGCTCATGCAACATGCTCTCATCACAATTTCGTATTATCGTCTCGTACGCCGATCCTTTCAACTTGCAATCCATTCAGATTAGTTTTATTACTAGTCTGGGTATGTATGACTCTGCTATTTGCTCCCCTTTGAGAGTGCAGGTTTGGGGTTTTGTGAGCTCAGGGAAAGTCTGTGTCAAGCTTACTCAGTTTTGTTCCAGGACATCACATAAGCAGAGCCACAGCGCCAATCTAAAAATGCATATTGCTGCAATAAATGGTTAAAAATACATAATATAAATATATGCAGGCCTAATTTAAATTACAGCTAACTTACAGCGAAATAACCCCTATTGCTGCTTTATACACGTTATAGAAGTCCCCGATACGCCGGCAAACCCAATGCCGTTGGGTCTGGGTTCATAGCATCATCCATAACATCAAAAATGATGCCAAAATAACTGCACAATGATGGCAATTTGTAAAATAAAAGTCAGAATTCACATTTTGTTAGGTCTGTCTGCAAGACAATAAGCAAACAACTTTTAAAATGCTTGTTTTCTGAATGAAGTTAAGATTGATCGGTGCTATGCTTTGCTAACCTTGTTGTTGATGATATCAAGGTATAAATATAGCACATAGATTCAGTACAGATTTGAGTTGCCGTAGAGCTCTGGGTGCCCATTGATGGCTACTCTATTTTTTCCTTACCACCACACGACTGAGAAATGCAGGTAAACTAGTAATGCCGCTACTGGAAGCACCCCTCGGCCTATTTCCCAACACTGATAAGTTCTGCGCTTTGAATTGCTTTGTTGCTGAAATGTGCCTTTGCCAAAGCGGGATTTGAAAACCTTGAAGTGTTTTTTTTATATCACTCTTTTTGAGTTCATCAAATGAAGACTGTGTACTGAGCTTTACAGGTGTTTTTTAGAGGTTGTACTTAATGCTCAGGCATGAGATTGATATAAATCTTCTCATACTACAGGAAAAAAGAGAAGTACATTTTCCAAAAAGGTTTAACAATTCATCAGACAACAACATCAGATATTTGGCGTGCATTAAAATGTTTACTCTTACCTCTATTTTATACATTAACATTATTATGACACAACTGAATCTCATAGGAATTTTCATATCAATGATCTTCCTCTCTCTATTTTCTATCACTGTAAAACAAAGGACTGTAAATACAGTAGAAGAGGGCCCTCTGTACTGAATCTGGGTTTGTTTACCAGTGAATTACAGCCAAACCTCTACTTCTCTCTCTGTTCCACGTCTCGCCGCTCAGCTTTCCTGCTGTGGCTCTGCCCAGTATGGAAATGTATTTCTGTTTTGAGAAAATCAATTTGGGGATACTCCAGCCCAGAGAAAGTCATTGCCACCATCTATCATCCACACAGCGAAGCACGAGAGGGCAATGAGGGAAACAAATCAGACAATGACGGTGGAGTTAAGGTTACTGCAAAAAAAAAAAAAAGTAAGAGCATTTTTTTGATTGCCGTCTGTTACATTATTGCAGAAATTGAAATAAAATATGTTTTTTCTCAGCGTTCCCAGGAATGAACTAAAAAAAATGAAATGCTGAGAGCTGCTCCTCCATCTCTTTACTACATCCTACGCACAGTGTCACACTGCCCACCTCTTCACCCTTCAGCCTTGCTGGTGCTGCAGAGTAGGAATCTGAACTCGGGCTTTTCATTTCCCCTCCTCTCCTCTGCAGGAGCTCTGAGGAGCCGTGTCGCCTCAACAGAGAACAATGAAGGTATCACGGAGCGATTCAATAAATAAACAAATATCACATTCAGGATGGAAAAAGCTAAACTTTAAAATAAGATCTGTTGAGGTTTAAAGCAATCTGATATATGGATTGAGAGTATGTGAAGTTAAAAAAAAGCTGACTGGCAACTGAGTTTGCCTCCCTCAATCCACAATCAGAGAGTGCACAAGGCTGTATGAAATAATTATCTAAATAATAGATGATGATGTGGTCTAAGGCAATTTAAGGGGAACAGCTTGGACTTTACACGTCTAAGTTTGTTTCCAGATGTTACTTTATCTGTGAATTAGTTGTATCAGGCCTTAAGTGTCTCAAGCGGCCACTCTTATAAATGGCCTCAGGCGATGTCACTTGAGTCAGCGCCTGTTCAGTGTGAATAATACAAGTTCGAAATCAAAGAAATTCTGGGTGTCATGTCCCGCTCTGCTCCGAGCGCACCTTTTTTGTAATTTATTCATAGCTTCCCATACTCACCTTTCTCTTATTTCAGACATTTTAACTTCCTGCCCTCAAGTCTTTTCCCGCAGTGTGATTGTCTTTCACCTGTTCCTCATTTGCCCTGCTGTCACCTGTCCCTTGTTATCTCCCTTATTTCCTTGTGTATTTAGTCCCAGTGCTCCTCTTGTCTTTTGTCAGTTCGTAATCGTTGGACCTATTGCTTTATTTGGAATCTGTATGCATTTCTCTACAATAAATCACGGCATTGATCCTGCTGTCTGCACTTGGGTCCAGTCCCTGTTCCAGTAGTCACTGCACTGTGACATCTGGGGGTGTGGAGTTAGAAAGAATTGAGCTGACTAGACCTCTGTAGCCCACTCCAAATCTCTGCTTGAGGCTCCAGGCCAGCATGTAAAATACAAGGGGTTCCGAACCTCCCTGAAAGCCCTTGTATTTCACTTCATTGGCACCTCAGAGGAATTATCTTGAAAAAATGATTTGTAAGTAGCAATTGTCACAGAACAATCTTTGAAATGCGTATTATGTCCAGCAGTCAGTCTATAGTGGAACAGCAATTCATCAAAAAAGTACTCTTCCTTTCTTTTTTTCCATCTTTAAAGTGGAAAAAACATCATGACGACCACACAGGATCGTTTGTTTGACCAGAGTGAGCCCGTTCCACACTCGAAACAAACAAGCGACGCAAAAGGTGAGATTTATGCTTTGTTTGAAGATCTGTTGTGATGTGGAATATGTTTCAGTTTTACAATAAAAAAGACTTTCAGGATGAAGACGAAATGTTGTTTTGGTTAAGTTACCCAACTCCAATGAAGTGCAGCGCACAGACACTTTTCCTCGGCTTCTCCCTCATAATGATAATCCCAAACAAGGGTTAGGTGTGGAGCCATACTATTGTTCCGACGGCCCATTATTCCGAAACCACAACATTAAAATGTTCTTTTGGGACCAAAAGCCCATTGCTCAAAATAGATACTCTCACTGCAACGAACGGAAGCACATGGCTAACTTTTATGTAGAATAACATCATTAGACCTACTTGGTCACAATATTTTTCCCACTGCTCATGCCTAAACCTAGCCAAACCAACCAATGAAGGCAACAAGTACGAGCCAATCAGAGTCAGAGAGACGTGGGTCATGCCTTCGCCATGTAGGGGGAAACAATTGGGATGATCTGATGTCCTTCTGCATAATAATTAGCCATGTTCGTCTTTTAGTTGCACAGAGAATGTATTTTCACAGCAATGGGCCTTTGAAAATATGGGCCTTTCTTTTTGGGATAATGGACAATCGGACAAATGGGCTTTCAGTCCAATGAGGCATATTTGGACTATTGGAATATCTGTCGTAATGGGCAGTCAGAACAATGGGCTGTCCCCTTGGGGGTATGGTTACACGTAAATGGTAAAAGGACTTTAGTGCCTTTAGTCTTCCGACCACTCAAAAGCGCTTTAACACTACATGTCGTTGACCCATTTACACCAATCATACACTGAGGGTAGGGGCTACCAGGCAAGGTGACACCTGCCCATCAGGACGAACTGACATTCACGCAACATTCACACGTCGTAGGCACAGTTTACGGAAGCAGTTTGGGGTTAAGTGTCTTGCCCAAGGACACATGGACTGGTGGAGCCGGGGATCGAATAGTTAGTTACATGTAATGAAATACCCACCTGTCTTCAGATAATCAACAGATCTGTTGCTTATGAACACCTTCAATTGTCCGTGTGTTCACGTCATGAACTCGATGGATTTTAGATACATGGTAGCTCAGACTGAAATGTCTACATGCTGATCTGTGTGTGTGTGTCTGTGTGTGCACTTAGGCTACCTGAACCAAACCTGCTACAGTTAAGTTACAGCAGGAGTGTGTGTGTGTGTGTGTGTGTGTGTGTGTGTGTCAGCCGAGTGGACCTTAGTCCCAGCCCATCAGAGCAGCTATCAGCCTCAACAGTAACAGATGGTGCTGACTGCTGCTTTTAGCCCGTTTGTTCCTGAAAGAAATGAACAGATAAATAAAAAAACATCACTACACCGACGCCTGTGAGACCCAAACAATGTTTAAAGGTGTTCAGAGGCTACTCTGAGATGTGTGTGTGTGTGTGTGATTTTGTCTGTGGGCAGCAGGATGATGGATCCTGATGGAGCATATAATGAACTGAGCAGCAGAGAAGCTGTAATGGAGGCAGTCATATATAAATGTATCTCCTTCTGTTTTAAAGTGATTTGTTTTGTACACCCTTTCGCTAATTTTTAATGTCATCATGTGGGAAACATGGTGTACAACTGCTCTCTGCTGTGACTGCCTAAAAGCCTGTTGTGACTCTCAACAGCAGTTATCCTTAGTGTTTTGGATCAGCAGCACAGTACATGGAATTGTTGTTGGATCCATTTAATTGCAGTACCATTTATACTTGTCCAGCAGGCTACACGGTCATACCACCACTTGGAGATTCCCGTCCTCACCAGGTATTTTCACGTTGTCATTGAACATATTGAAACTGTTCTATTTAGCAAGTGTAAACCACGCCAACATGTATCATGTTCTTCAGACAGAACCATCGACGTCACCCATTGGTTAATTGACCGCTGTTTCGAAGCCTTGAGTTTCGGATTTTTTGCCGTGACCATCTTGGTTTTTGGTCGTAGCCATCTTGGCTTTTAGCATTCAGAACTGACTGGGTTGAGTTAAGTACAACCGAACATAGAATGAGACATTTTGGAAAGGATTAAAGTTGTAGGGGGAAAACACAGGCAACTCCCAAACCGGACAACGCAGTGGTAGCAAACTGTCAATCACAAGGTAGCCCTGCCCTGAAGCATACTCTGCTTTATGGTCTATATGACTCTAAAAGGGACCATCATTGACCAAATGAACATCATGCTTTACACAATAATTACTGAGGTAATAAATCAAGTGAGAAGTGGGGTCATTTTCTCATAGACTTCTATACAATCTAAATTATTTTTGCAACCAGAGGAGTCGCCCCCTGCTGGTCATTTCAAAGAATGCGGTTTAAGGCACTTTCGCATTGGCTTCACTTTTCAGCTCGAAGGTCGCCGCCTGGACAGAACATCATTTTACAGGCGGTGCGATTGCACACAAATCAATAGAAATTTGCGTTCAGATACAAATTACAGAGACAACAGTATAAAGTGGCACCAGCTTGTCTTATGGGTACATAGAGCAAAAATGCATGAATCCTTATTTAAAAGTACCCCAAAACTACAAAAGCAGATGACACATGTTCAAGATAGGTAAAAAAAAAAGAAGGGAGCTGTGTGTAAAGATAAATAAATAATGAAAATGTGGGAAAAAAAGAAAGAAAAAGCTTCCCTTGTATTTTATAGGTGAGGAACAAAGTGCAGAGAAAGCTGCAGACAAGGTTAAAGAAAGCTGTGGTGTTACAGAAAGTTGGGGTTGTTTATTCTGGAGCGATGCTGACTCTGAAGGTTCATTTCAACTCCAACCTTTCCGCCTTCCTCTTCCACCTCCCCTTATGTCTCCCTCATCTTCCTCCCCCGCTGTCTTCATTTCAACTTGCTGACTTTAAAGCCACCAAAGAACAGAAGGAGTCAAACCTGATAGGACAGATGGACTTCTCCTCTATCGAATACATTTCTTGTTTCCATCTTGTTCTGATATTCAACTTCTATCCCTACACCACCACTTTCTCCTCCTCCTCTTCTGCTTCCTCCAGTCCAATCCCTCCATCCCTTTGTGTGTTGTTCATTAGATTTACCTCCTCCCCCTTTCTCTCCTGGCCGAACTGACTCATTCTCCCAGAGAGCAATAACATCTGTTTACATGTGTGTGTTCTAACCAGGAATTAGACACAATGCTCTTTATTACTCCATGTCAGTGCAGCTCTAAAGTGCTGCAATTACTGCACTCTTCAGTAGGAAGCTCAGCCTCACCTCCCTCGCTCCTATTTGTTCTTTGAAACGGATAATAATGGCAGCATTGTGTGAAACCTGGAGACCATCTAAAGCTACATCCACACTACTATGTTTCCATTTTAAAACGCATACCTTTTGCTACGTTTACACTGAGCGTCCACATTACTCCAGAGTTCTAGAGCACCGAAAACAAAAGAGTTTGGAAACGCGACCGAATCCAGATAAGTTTGAAAACTCCGGGGTTACCTCGTAGTGTGGACAGCCGTAACCGCATAGGTTTGAAAACAATGACGGAGATACACGCTTTCGCTACTTGATCGGGGCTCAGCAGTAACGATGAGTCCTTCCCTGATTCGTCACGCCCCTATCACATGACCCTTTTCCGGAAGTAAACAAACCAGTGATTCGTGTCAACATGGATAATGAATTACAAGCGTTGCTGACCTTGTTGCCTATACAAGCAGCTGCTGAGCAGTTCAATTCTGCATTTTATAATTATACTACTGCTGACATGAGGAGGAAGCAGCTGTCATTGGAGCGATTGGCGAGCGACGTGTCCAGCGGCGTTATCAGCCCTACGGTGCCGACGTCTGAAGTACCGGTTTGCAGCTTTGAGGACAGCGATGGACACAAAACGGAGGACTTTCCTTTTCTTAATCATGCTTATTTTGTTCTGCACAACTATTGTGACGTCCACAAAGAAACTGTAAAGGATCAAAGGCACGAATGCTCTCCAGTACAACTTCATGTGTTTTGACTTTGATTTGTAAGTGTTCATTTTAAAGTAAATTTGATGTGTAAGAAAGAGAAAGCGCAAGACCTGCAGCCTTGTAACTAAGTTTTGTCCACTCAATCTGCCTGTTTGAGTATCGAGAGAAGATTTCAGAGTAAGATCTTAAGTATAAAGCCTGACCTTTTATTGTTAAAAAGTACTGTAATACTCTGTCGTTTTCTTCTGTAATTAAACAACCAATTTACTTTGTGTTTACACCCACATGCCAAGTGTACGTAAATAGTCATGTGATGTAAATAGTCAGTGACGAAAATCCTTTTTAAAACAGTGCTGAAATGCTCGTGTGGACGGAGATCGTTTTTGTTTTAAAACCCCGTTTTTTAATGGAAACACATGAGTGTGGATGTAGCCTAACTAATGGAAGACCGCATTATTGATTTCACGAAAACAGCAAAAGATGACGTCAGTTGACATTGACTTAAAGAGAGTCAGAAATGGATGGGAATCCATAAGAAAACATAACATTTGTGTTATCTTTCGCTGAGCAAATGTATTGTTTTATACTGTAAATATCTATAAAGGGAAACGTCCCCTCAACTTAATGACCCAGATCATATGTCTCAGGTGTAATAAACTTGGACTGCACATAAGTCACAGAGAGGTGGTCATAGTGGATGATGGGCATTAAAAGACTGGAAGGAGAAAAACGTGGTTTTGAATGGTACTGAGTAACTCAGACATTCATATAATTCTGGCCTAATGCTTGACATAAAACGGTTAGTGGCTGATAAAATGTGCCCAGAGTGTGGAAAGACAACAAAACGTGTGCCCAAAGCCTTTGGGCAATCAAATCGGATGGCACAAATTTGATGCCAAGTAAGGCTGATTGGCTCTTGCCCCGCGGTAATTTAATTGGCTATTTTCGAAGCACTGTAGTCATTTGCTAGTAGGCCGAAACCAAACCGACCAAGCTGATCGTTGTTTTATTGAACCTATATAATTAATGAAACATTCAAAAGTTTTATGAATTCAAAACTATTTTGATCACAGAATATGAGTTTACAGAGCAAACATTTTCAGGAGAATATAAGCTACTAAAACACTTAAATCTGAACTTTCCCGAATGTGAGATCACGTTGAGCTCGGCAGACTGGCTGCGGTAAAAAGTAGATCTTGGTTTTAAAAAGGGTGGGCAGCCCTGCTCCATGTGAACTCGCAAAATAACAATGAATTTGATGACAACCATATCGTTGATTCTGACATCCAGCTGCTCGCTCACTCAGTCTACTCCACTCCCGGGTCTGGTCTTGCAAGATTGCCCTCCAGTGCAGAATGGTGTGACTGTTGCAGAATTAAGTGTATGAAATATTCAGCAAGTCCTTTTCTTGTTAAAAATCTCCCCGAGACGGTGAGAGTCCACTCCCTTTGTCCAAATGCACAGAGCTCCTTGTCCTCCGGCTGTCAGGAAGCCTGTGTGCAAACGTTAGAAAAGCGTCATCAAGTATTCTGACGGCAACATTTTGTTTGTTGTTTTGGCTCCGTGCTGTTTTTACTTTGATGGGGAAATGAGACATTCTGACATGCAGACTAGGGTCTTTATTTTCAGTTCTGCCAGATCTTTGGCACCCTAAAATTGGCCACACTGTGTATAAATCAGCTGTTTTTTTGACGATAATTATTCGTTGTTGTCCTTTTATTTCATGGAAAAAATATGGACAACTAAACAATTCAACAACAATTGATCTTCCAATATTATACTTTAAAACTTTGTAATTTCTCATCTAAAGTAAGACAGGTATATGTGCAAATGCAGTTTGGCAACGGAAGTACGGCGTTGTACAATAGCTTAAAAGTATGTCAAATACCAGGACAGAGACTCAAGAGTTTTAAAATGGACGCTACAAACGCAAGCATTTCCGATCAGTCCCGTGGTAACGTCAGTCAACACATTTAATAGCTTGCAGCCGTAGACGCCACCGGTGTTTCGGTTTATTATTTATTGATTCATCCGTGTTCATTACCTACGCCAGCCGTTTACTCACATTCGGCTTAAAGTCAACAGTTACTGTAACGCGGTCACTCGTTAAACTGAAACATTTGCTGCTCTGTAACGGTCGTGACCTTGTCGGAATTCTGTAGAACTTAAGTCCGTTGTCTGTATATCGATTCTGACAATCGAACAGGCAGCAATCAGGCATTTTGATGTTGGTACCACTTTAAATTCAATGTTTAAAGCTTGCTAACTCTTCTCGGTGGCTCGGGCAAAACGTTACTTGCGTTGCCAACATGCTCAAATTTTTGATGTCGGCTGTGAAAGGGTCTATAGTCTCCTGAAAGCTATGCACATAAATTCTCCCTCCTCTGCTGATCTCCATGTCATCCGAAGGGACTGGGCCTGGTAATCTGCTTATTTTGTCCATGCCCATTAAGCTTGACAGAGGCATCCAGCTGCATACGAATATACTCTGTGCACTCTGACAGAAACATAATGTGGCCTCAAAACCCGAATAGGGTGCATTCATACAGCTCACACCATTACTCATGCTCAAGGTCAACTTGCAGTCAAAGCTAATGAGTGAAAGTGTGTTTTCAGTAGTTAATAGATTTGAGAGAATAGAAAACATGCATCTCTTATGTGTCGTTCTGGGCAGAGAGCTTACTGGGACCAGAGCTATCGTTAATGTTATTAATGTCACCTGTGCTTTTCCTGCTGTAAAACGGGTCCGTTGTTATCACTTACTGATCACCTGACCTCTCCTCTGGAGCTGTCATCGGTTACATTTTTTTATTTGTTCATCCTCAGCTATACTGTGTTCAGCGCTAATTAGCAAATGTTAGTGTTTGTTAAATTTAGCATGCTAACATGCTCAACTTAGATGAGTGATGAATGGTAAACAGAACATAACACACCCTGGTATTAGCATTTAGCTCAAAGCACCACTGTGCAGCCTCACGGAACCGCTATCATGGCTGTAAACTTATAAGATCTTTACACACTGCAATTAATTCGCACTTCAATAAATTTTTTCATGCAGCAAAAAACAGCATCATGTTTTTTTGCCGGAACAAGGCAGATTTTTGTGAGTCACATCAATCAATCATGTTGTGTGGAATGGACGAATTGAAAACATACACTGTATTGTACGACAACAACAGGGAGGCTTCGTAGTCCCGAACCAAGACCGCAAACTTTGTTACTCCTTTCAACCTCGACAGATAGATCCTCTCCCTCTGTTCTTACCTTTCACAATAAAAGCCCTATACACTGTTGACCAGAGGGAATTTGAATTTAACACCATGAGTGTGGAGAAATCCTCTGCTCCTCTGTTCTGGCTCTGGAGACGCACTGCTCTCCATTCCGCTTTGCGTCTGTCACTGAATGTCTTGATTGTTTTTTATGCATTCTCATCGATTCACTTGTCTGCTTCCATATCTACAAATGCATGTGTTGCTCTGCCACTGTCATGTGACAGTTCCTTTAACAAGCACTGGTTATGTCAGCCTGCGGTTGTCCATTTTGTGTGTGTGTGTGTGTGTGTGTGTGTGTGTGTGTGTGTGTGTATTTGAGCCTTTGTGGTTTCTTGCTCTGCCCAGTGGGACCAGTTAACAACTGACTAGCTCTGATAGCAGACTGTCTAGAGTCTAGACTGTCCTTCCACTGACGGACATTGGAAAGTCATTGACATCGTGAGCTTCGTCAGGGGTGGGGGTTCAGTTTGATAACCAGGGGGTTGGTGGAGCACCCAGCACACACGGCATGCTATAATGTTCTTAAATCGGCTTCACAAACAGCAGAGGACCAGGCTTGGAGGGGACAACACTCACTGAAAGTCGGGATCTGCATGACGCTTAATTTGCTTCTAGGATTTTACATGTGAGCATCCGTGGTTGATGTGTACGTATGTATTCTATGTGTGTGTATAAGTGTGTTTGTTGAACTCATTATACATATTGCATGTGCACAAAAAAAATACACGATGACACATAAGCTTTTGTTTCGTACATAATACTCTTGTTTATTATCTGTTTTATTGTGTGTTTATTTATGGGACATTGGTTCCTATTTGTGCCGTGTTCATTCTTTTAACGTGTCCTCATACAACGGTTGGTATGATATCCTGCGAAAAGTTCCTCCTCCTTTTTCATCTGTTTTCCTAAGACAGCCAGCAACACGTGTCAATTTCCGCTCATCACATGCATACGGTCCTCTCAAAATAAACTTCCGTCTTCACAAGAAACTCACGCTCCTCAGCTTGGTTTAAGCAACAAAACAACTTGGTTAGGTTTGGAAAAGATTGTGAAATATGTAGTTCGGTTTAGGCAACAAATAGACTTAGTTAGGTGTAGGCAGAGATTGTGAAATACTCAAGATCATTGTTTGGTATGTTGATTTATTATTGACAAATAAATCAACATTGACTTCTTGTTGACTCGCGGTAACGAGAGCCAGCGAGTGTAAAACCGTTGTAGCGCCATTCACCTCCTTCAGATGCCATCCTTACCACAATAACGTTCCTTTAGGAGCAGCAGAATGCAGACAACTGGTGTTCCCGTGGTTTTGCGCTCTGCCGCTCACGTTGACCTACAGTGGCTTTTAGGTACCGTGAAAACATGAAAGGCTCTCTCTAGAACCATTTCTGGATTTTTAGTTGAGGGATTTAGTTTTTCTTTAGAATATATTAGTTTTTTGGTACTTTTTGTTTTGGTTCATTGTTAAAATATTGAAACTGGTAGACTGTTTCCGTGTGTCAGCCCTGTGATTGACTGACGACCTCTCCAAGGTGTACCCGGCCTGCCCTCCAATGTCAGCTGCAATTGCCCCAAGCCCCCTCCCCTCGCGACCCTGTACAGGATAAGCTGTCCCACATAATGGATGGATGGATTTTTGGGTCAATAAAATCTTCTTTCTGATGCCTGCCACTTCAGACCCTGGGGCTTCAATGCCAGCAATGCATTTTGTGAACCAGTACTCAGCAGATACCCATCACGGGTATCTTACCTGGAATAATGGATGTTGCACTGATAGAAGGTGCTGTAAGCACCAGTAATGAGAATTTGATTCAATGCTCGCCTTAGGCCTGGTAGATGGGACAAGCAACAAACAGGTCCCCCCCCCCTGTGTTGGTGTTGCCTGCCGCGTTAGCCTCGTGTCTCCAGCACTGTGTGAACAGTCATTAGCCCCGGGGCTGATGAGGATAATAAAACACGGAAATTGTTGGAAAGGGAAGGGATAAACAAAACAAACCTTGTGTCCCTAGGCAGGTGAAATCAGGGAAGAGTTTTTTTGAGAGTTTGTTGGCCTACTTTCTACCTGTCATTAACAGGACAGTTGATTGTGTCAGAATCCGATTAGATGTATTACATTTGCACCTGAAGATAAACTCCCATTCATTTTTTTGAATCAATGATTGATCAACGAGTTCCTTCACTTTAAAAATATTTATGTCCACAGTCTTGTACCTTTGCTGATGGATGTGGTAGCGTAAAACCATCTGATTGCCAGAGTGTGTGTAGGTGAATAAGGATTTCCTAAAACATCAGTAAAGTGAATGAAAAGTGAATTTCCCTCCTGGAACCCGAGCCAATGAAAACATGGACCTGCACTGCTGAGCTCTATTAGCATGTCCACACTGTCAAAGCACTATTAAATTGATCCAAGCTCCATTCAGAAAATAAGCATTTCAAAAGTTGTTTGCTTGTCAGCCTGCGGACAGAAAAAACTTTTTACAAATCTACACCATTAATTAGTTATTTCTGCATCCTTTTCATACATTTATTGCAAATAAATCACAACAAAATTGTTTATTTTTGGGTTCATACAGCTGTAGTAAACCAGCCGACATGTAGCATGCTCGACACAGCACCTAGCGCCACCGGATGATGTTACGAACCCGCGTTTGGTTTCAAGTTGCATCTGGGACAGCAGCATGTAGAAAGCAGCGATGGTGGTTATTTTGACCATGATTGATAAAACGTTGTTGCTGTCTACATGGAGGCCCGCCCTCCTGTGAAGCAAGTAAACACAAATTATCCCACGGTCAAACTCACGTAACGCAAGGTCAACATTTATGAAAATACAGCACATGTTGTCCATAAAAAAACATTTTTAGGTCACAATATGTCAATGTTGTGTTTACCGCTCTTGTCAAGACAGGACAAAAGAAAAAGCAGAGACAAAGCAATGAGAATGACAAAGAGAGAAAGTGTGTGTGTGTGTGTGTGTGTGAGAGAGAGATGTGTAAAGCAGTCAGTGCCAGTAAGGGGATATTGCTCTGCAGCCGAGAACCTCTTTAATACATAATGCTGCAGAAGTCATTTTCCTCCTCTCTCGTCATCGCTACGCACACACACTTCCTGAATTACACACCACAGATGCCCTTATGATCACAAGACAGAACCTCGGTCACAGAGACCAGACTTACTGACAAAGACACAGCGTGTAGAGAGAGAGAGAGAGAGAGAGGGAGAGAGAGAGAGGGAGAGAGGGAGAGAGAGAGAGAGAGAGAGAGAGAGAGAGAGAGAGAGAGAGAGAGAGAGGGAAAGAGTTTTGGGCCCGGCTACCAGAGCGGACCTTTATATGGCTGATGAGCTGCGGTGAAAGCTGCTCTGTCGGGGCTGGCAGCAGGACAAGACTGAACATCAACACCTGCACTGGCAGTACAAAATATCCAGCGATATCTTCGCACAAGCATGCCTATAGACCCAAAGTTTTATTTAATACAATAAATAGACGACTCAACCCTGCAGTTACAAACTTTTTTTTAAATTTTATTCTTTTGTCCCCTTGTCCATCAAAGCCCTAAATGGCAAGCTAGCCAGAGCTTAACCCTGGAACACCGATTTGTATTTATTTTAACATCTTAACTGTACACTACTGGTGCGGTATACAATGGGCAGTGTGAAATGTGTGTGTTAGCCGGTGGCAGTCTTTTGTAAGTACTGTAGGTACTGTGTGTGCGGGTATGTGGACTGGCGACAGTCTGTGTATGTAATCTATGTCTTGTATTGTTTTTTAACAGCAGACACTACACTGTATGTGTTTCCATGACAAATTTCCTTCGGGACAATAAAGTCTATCTTATCTTATCTTAAATTGTCATGAAGCAACGTCGGATACCTGTGAATATTTTCGAAGACCCTTCAGAATTATGCTCATGCATCTCTGTTCTTAACAACTTTGAACCGATTTCTCGCTCCTCTTTGACACATTATCTCATCTATGAACCCTAGCACATGATATAGATCCCTCACGCATACTTATGGAGGTGCTGGACCCCATCGGGCCCAGTGTTTTATCAATAATAAATAACTCTGGTTAATGGTTGTGTCCCAGCTTACTTCAAACATGCTTTCATACACTCTGATCAAAAGAGCCTATTCAGCAGACAACTCATCTACAATCAATGCCCTCAGGCCATATGTAAAGTTATCTTTGATTTTTTAAAATTTCATAAACAATTCAACTGCCAAATTGAAATCATTCCTGCCTGTTAAAGATTTGGAGACTTTAGCTTTTACTTCCTCTCGCCTCGGCGATCGCATTTCTTTCTATGTAGGAATCATTCAGTCAGCCATATCTCACCTGCAGCTTGCTCAAAATGTAGCAGCGGGAGTTCTCACTGGTATAGAGTGCTGCAGAAGACATATTTCTGTTGGACAACCAGGGAAGTTAGCATCACACTGGTTCCCTCACCAAAGAGCCAATGAACGAGGTCATCACCAGTTGATTGGTCTGATTTATTGATCTTAGCATGCCCATGTGTAAAATTGCTCTTTACATTATTGCAACATATGAGTCCCCAGTCCATAGATATTCATATCTATGTGTGTCTTTATTTTTATTTTCGGCATGATCATTTCTTGTATTGTTGTTTTTCTTATAGCAGTATCGTCAGTAGGAGAATTTCAATACCACCCAACCCTGTTTTCTAAAGAGTGCAATCCTTAGCTTGTGATGAGTGCCACACATAACAGAATTTTACACTTGATCGTATTGGATGTTTCTGACTTCAACGAACCTTGGGAGTCATAGTCCTCTTCTCAGCATAGGTTGTTGTTGATGTGCCCAGGCTTGTACTTCCACTTCGGATCAAATTTGCGAACAGAGTTGCTCATCTTTTGTGCTGATGATTTCACCTGGAGAGTTTCATGCTCTCCAAGCCTTGGAAGTGCTCCAACTGCCAGTCACCTGAAATTACCGATGCAGAAAATAAATTTTCCTCACCAGGATGCCAAAATAACTTTTCCCCACTGGGCTTTGCCAGGCGCGCTTTCAATGATAACGAATAATCAAGACAAAGAAGATGTAGCCTATCTAACCTCCATTTATTCAAGTCAAAAGAGAATCAAATCTTTTGGCAGTAAACCCACAGCCTTTTACTGTGGATGTAAAGAGTGAGAGGAAGCATAACGCCGGAGGTGGCAGACCAGCCAATGTGTGGAAAGAAGAATTGACTATACAAACAAATATTGCATACACAACTAATCTCTTGGTGGATTGACTTGGCACGGCTGCTGATATAAATGGGATTGATATCCACCAGTGCTCCTGGAATCTATCTCTCTCTGCTTTCCATTTACAAAAGCCCATGCTAGGCAATATTGCCCTAAATGAGGCATTGTGGAGATGGCATATGAAACTGATAGAATATGCACAGTGTTGGGATCTAAAGGAGCGTGTTTGGGTTATCAGCATTTAAGAAACTGAATTCTTGACATCAATAGAATTATTGATGTATGTAACAATTATTAATGATTATTAATATAAACGGGGCACCACCCTGCGAACAGGGACCAATAACCAAACGATAAAACTAAGTCTCATAATTAGTAGTCACTCATAATGTCAATAGTCTGCGTATGACTATACATTCAGTGACAGTGAAGGGTTTTAAGTTCGAGCACAGGCTACTACATACAGTCTTATCAAATACATATGCACAAGTAATCACAGACGACTGCTCCTGAAAGTATAACAGAGTTTATTGAATCAAAATAATAAATGATCAAATCAATTAATATTGCAACCAACAAACGTTATCATACAATTTTATATGCCTAAACTAAAGAATGAATAAAATGGATGAGGGTGTATGTCTGTGTGTGTATGTGTATGTGTGTGTGTGTATGTCTGTGGGTGAACAGGAAGGAGTCTTACAGCTACGCTAAAGACTACAAAGATGGCGGCGTCGAGTGACGCTGGCCAAAGGGGAGGGGCCTTAAGAACTACAGCTAGAAACTACAAAGATGGCGGAGTCGAGGGACCCGGACAAAATGACAGAATGGGGCTGCTGTACGTAATTCACGTTTGCCTGGGCAGCACGTGATGTGAGGCGCTCGTTTGAACGAGGTTCCCCAGGGGTAGAATTAGGAGCTGTGTGTGTGTGTGTGTTTCGTGAAAGGAGGAAAGAGAAAAAAGGAGCGAGAACTCGAAGTGAATCACGCTTCGGCGTGCGATGTGGTAGGGAGCCTGATTGCTGGCTCTATCATGCATAAATATACCGCTGTCGTCTTGGAACTGCCGGTAACTTATGCCGTGATAAGCCACGCACCTCAGCTCACTCACCGAGTCGAGTTAATGAAAAGAGAACTTCCACCCGGAGTGGAAGACAATGAATGAAAAGAAATCAAATAAATCCAAGCAAACAGTCACAGTTAATACACGAATACAGCGGAGCTTCTCTCGTCCGCGAGGAGTTGCGTAATATCTCGATATCACGCGACAGTAATTTAAACACACAAAAACACGGGAATATCAACATATAAATGAATGGCCTGAATTAAACTTAAGTTAATTTAAGCTAAGCTATGCCCAAATGCCAAGAACCTTACTTGTAGATGCTTCGTTGCAACGTGGAAGTGTTTGTGGCAAAGCTGTCCGTTTTCCTCGTCGGGAAGGGGGACAGGGGGGGGGGAGCTTGCGGGTCGGCGCGGCTTTGCAGCGGGCGCTGTGTGTCGCGCGGCGGTGAGCTGGCGCTGTTTCGGTCCGTCGTGGCGCGGCTGGAGCAAACGCAGACGTGGACTATCCTCGCTGCAGGGAGGACAGTTTAACTTCGGCTGAGACGACGTGGTCCGTAGGTCTCCCGGTAATCATCGGTCAGAGAGGAGCGAGGCTTCGTCGGCTCCTCTGTGCCGGTTTGTGCACAAAATAAAAAGAAGCAGAAAGCACTGAACGAATGCTGATGCAGATTCGTTATCGCGGGCTGTTTCGTCCAGCGAAATGGCTCGTGACCTGACAGGGTTTGATGAGGGTTCGAGGGGCTCCCTCGTGGGGGGAAAGCTGGTTCTTCTGTGGCCTGGACGGGGGTGTCCGAGCGAAGAGAGCGTTTGCGTGTGCTCCCTGTTCGACGGAGGTCGACGGGAAAAAGCTGGTTCTTCTGTGGCCTGGACGGGGGTGTCCGAGCGAAGAGCCTTGTGTGCCTCCTGTTACCCCGGAGGGAGAGTTGGAAAAAGCTGGATTCTCTGTGGCCTGGACGGGGGGGGGGGGGGGTCCGGGCGAAGAGAGCGGTTGTGTGCCTCCTAACTCAACCGAGGTCGAAGGGGGAAAGCTTAGAAGTGTGAACTAAAAACAGTTTTATAGAACATCGGCTGAACCACAGGGGTCCTGGGGTCTCCTGGCCTTCGGCCAATGAGACTGCAGCGGTTACCATGGTTTTTTGGGGGGGGGGAATTCACACCTGAGTGTGAAATTCCTTTGCTCTCCTCAAACTACAAGTCAGGATGAGACCTTTGCTTGAAAAAGCGAAGGCCTGATTGTCTTTGTCCACAGCACATGTTGAAGCCATTTATCAGACCCCAACAACAGTGTGTTTTATTTGCCTCGCTTTAGTATTGCTGGCTGGCCATATGATTTGTGAGCTGATGTGTTTGCACCCGAAAGCTTCCCGAATGCTTGCAGGTTGGTGAAAGATGGCCGTGGTGAAGTGTGGTCTCTGGGACTCCCCACTCTGAAGAACTGAAGAAAGATCTTCAAGAATCAAAGAGAAAATATAACAGCTGTCTTTGTCTGAATGCTCCTACATTTTAAGGTGAGTTAGATGTTATTCCTCAGATAGAACAATCAGGATGTACAGTAGCCTGTGTTTGTGTAACTGGCTCATGTTACCATTTAAGAAATTGTTGTCGTGAGTTTTGTTGAAAAATATAACATTTTAATTTAGCTTTTAAAAGATAAATTTCAGTTTTTTACAACTTGCGTTTTAAGTAATAGCAATGTGAATCTCTATAGACAGATATCTGCATATGACTGCAGAATCTGTGGCAACGGGTCAAGGTTTCGGGATTGGAAGCTTTCTTGTGTCCGTTTTAGTCCGAGTAATATTGACCAATCATGTTTAAGCTAGCTGTGGTTGTGTAAAAATTAACAGTCCTCTTAAAAATAATTACATCAAAATGCTGCATGTTTGTTAGTCGGTTATTGTCGAGACTTTTAAATTGGATTAGTGTTCATGTGAAATATTAAATGTGTCTTATATCATTGGACAAACTGTGATGACTTCTCATTCACACAGTCTGATAATAGTAATTTGGCTCAGCTGATTTGATATGTACAGTTACATACAGTTACATATAGTTTTTTTGTGGGGGTTACATGTTGGTCATCCAATGAAAATAATGCAATTAGAAACACCTGAACATTTCATTCAGCAACATTTAGTGTCACCGCAATTTTTTAAATGGCAATTCAAGGAAATTCTTTAGAATATTTGAAAACACAATGAAGAGAAAAATAATGAATTAGAATAAAATATAGCGATGATGTCTTGACCCCTCGGGGCCTGCTGGCCTCTTTGGTTATCCATGCATGCCTGAATGGCAATAATAATCCAGGATACATTTTCAAATTGTATTATGCAGCATATACTTGTTTCTTAGTGTCAGTTAAATGGTGGCTTATGCACTTATTAAAGCGGTAAAAAAGAGATTAAGGAAGTGGAACAGGGGGATATGCCTGCAGAGAAAAGAAAGCGAGGAGAAAGAAAGCCAAACAGAACGAGGAAGAGATGGAAGCTTAGAAAGAGAACATTTCTTAATTAATCAGTGTTATACATGATGTGAAGCCACTGTATCTGCAGATACTCAGCATTAGCGCCATCATTACAACTCATAACTTGAACATGGCACTTCAAATGTAACCAAACTTATCAGCTTTTCTTGGACAAAGAATCATTACAGGGCATGGGTAAAAATGTGGATGACTCGTAGACTCAGTGAAGGTATCGCGGTGGGAGGGTGTTCGTCCGTCCATCTCTCCCTGCCTCACCTGCCTTAAGGGTTGAATATCCCCCGGGGCATTCCAGCAGAGTCTTAGGTCTCTGGGGAGAACGCTCCTCAGTCCTGACAGGCTCGGCCTCCAGCAATGACTGATGCACAACAGCAGTACAGAGTACCGAGGCACTGAGTCCCCAGAAGCATCACCACCAGCACCAATCCCTCCTTTTTCTATCTTTTTCTATCTTTTTCTATCTCTACCACTGGTCAGAACGGGCGGAATGCTCGGCCTGTGGTGTTTGTTGCCAGACATACAGAATCGCTCATACAGACATCTTCACATTTAAGGCTGCTTCCTTGGGTCCTACACCTGCCGGGACATAGTTGCGTCACACACCCCACTCACAGTTAGAAACACCAGAAAAATGCACTCTGGTTCCGGAAAGAACACCAGGGGCAGACTTTAGCGTTAGGCAAGAACGACAACATGGGCCTCCAAATACAAGGGCCCCAAACAGCTATGGATTTATTATGATTTGAAGATATGAATAAGTTATTTGACACCGAAATAACTTATTCATAAAAAATATGTCACTCAGCTGTATACTACTTACCAACTTTTAGTTAATAGGAAAACCCAACAGAGAAACATTACCGGTGATGTTGCAGATCCAGAATGGACCCGCAAAATATGAAAAATAAAATATGATGCATTATTCTTTAAACTATCCCATCACATTAGAACTGAAAGCTACACCTTGAATAGAGTGAAGTCATGTCAAGTATATTGTGCTGATAATGCCTCGACCACAATGCACTTCAAAAATAATTGCAATGCCGTGGGTGTGGTATTGAAAGTTTTACTAATGTAACATATTCATTTTTGAGTACTTCTTCCCAGTACATTAGAGTGAAAAGTTCTCCAAAATCTCGAACTCCACCCCCGAAAAACACACCCAGGTCGGGGTTTCTCGCAGTCAGGTGCATAGGAGTGCATAGAGTCAATTTCCCAATATGAAGTTAAATTGGTCACTTGTTTCATAACCACTGCGGTTATGAGAGCGTGGATTTAAATGAAATCCGCTCCTGTTGACTCCAGAGAAGGGAAGAAGAGTTCTGGTTGTGGAGTGAACTGCAGCCAATTAGCCATGACATGCTGTCTGTCTATCAGTCTGCGGAGCCATGAAGCCGCGCCCGCATGCTGAACAGAGTGCCGTTCGCTTGTTTATTAAATTTGACAAAAGCACGCCTTCGGATCCTCATAAATACACCCACCAGCAGGAGTGTAGATCAGATGAAAAGTTCTCGAGATTTCCAAGGATAACAAACCATTTCACACATGGCGCTAGTGCGCTGAGCCGGTGCCGTTTTTTGCCTCTGATCTCGGGCTTTTGGCGGGGAGCTCCAAAAGAACTCACGGCTAGAGTGACAGTATAACAGCGCGGTGAACCAATGAGCGAGCTCCATTCACATTCACAAACACCATTAAACTTATGAAGTGGCCCCTGATCCTCCAAATGTGAAAAGATCTTCCTGTCAGGGTTTAAATATAATTTTTGACCAATGGGTATGTGGGCCCCGGAGTGTAAGGAAGCAAATATTAGAATCACACAATAATAAAATGATGTATTAATTACAAGGGGCTATATGCACACGTAGTTTTGGCAAAATGTACACAAGTATTCATAATGCAGACCCTGTGAGTGTTATACATTTACAGTATATATTGAATGATTCTTACTGATGCATTAATATGAAAGTAGCATTCTACAGTTGCATAGCTGGCTGAGGTGGAGATATATATTTTAACTACTTTACTGATTCGTAGTTCTTTCCACAAAAATGCATCATATTTTAGTGATGCTGTTTTTAAAAATGTAAAACGAGTCTTAAAATGTAACGTGTAGCTAAAGCTGCCAGATAAATGAAGTGCAGTGCAAAGTACAATATCTTCCTCTGAAATATAGTGAAGTATAAAACGAAATGGAAATACCCAAGTACCTCAAATTTGTGCTTAAGTACAGTACTTAAATAAAGGCACATAGTTTTCAGCACCCAGTCTCCCGTTTCTCTCCTTGTTTCCTCGTCGCACAAGCAATAATTCTGTTTTTCCTTCTAATCATTACCATTTGACAACACGCTGCACTAACACGCAAACACCGTCTGGAGAAGCAGCATCTTCATCCCAACAGGAAGTCGTGCGCGTGTGCGTGCGTTAAGCTCGGCGGTGTGTGAAAGGAGGAGACAGGAGTGATATTTCTCCCAGACACACTCTGCTCCAGCTCTTCGACTTCACCATATGGAGCCCATTACGCCCATTTATGAACGTACACGCACACACGCACACACACACACACACACACACACACACACACACACACACACACACACACACACACACACACTCACACACACACACTTATGATACGCACAGAAACAGACTCGTTTGATAGCACCACAGCGACTCCATGGAAGGAACATATGTCATGTAATAAATAAGAGTGCGTCGCCATTTACTGCAGTCTGCGTGTGTGTGTGTGTGTGTGTGTAGGTGTGTGTGTGTGTGTGTGTGTGTGTAGAGGCCTGTCAGTGCGAGTCTCCGTATCTGTGTTTTGTCCCATGAGCCTCACTGTGTCAGTGCTATCACACCCTTATCAGCTCACTGGCACCAAAGCTCTCTGTCTTATACACACACACACTCCTGTGTTTCTCTCTTTATGTCGTAAACACTGAGGGATGGTCAAGCTGGCATTAGCTGATGCAGCGTTTTATAATCTGTTTGTGCGTATTAGGTTCATGCTTGAAACTTTGTGTTTGTGTATGTTTGTGTTTGTGTGTGTGTGTGTGCGCGCGCGTGTGTGTGGGAGGGCGTTGGGTGTTTGGGGGGTTGTTTTGTCTGTTTCCTCTATATACTTGTGAGACTCGACTGCTCTGTTGCGCTTCACTTCCTACATTTTAGGTGCCAAGGAGTCCCAATGCCAAGCTGTGTGTGTGTGTGTGTGTGTGTGTGTCTGTGTGTGTGTGAAGTTTCCACTGTGTCATCAGCATACAGTTCAACAGTCACCTGGGGACACACATGAATACAAGCTCTTGCGCGTGCATGTACGCAAGCACACACACACACACACACACACACACACACACACACACACATACACACACACACACCACAGACAGCCTGTATATACTGTAGAGATGATGGTTTGTTATTAACCCTACCGTAACTCTTGTAATACAACACCCCTCCCAGTTTAAGCAGGGCTGTTAAAAACCCTGCATTTTTATTCCTCTGTTAAAACATTTAAGGATTTATCCTTTTATTTTTTATTCTAAATTTAAAGTTGACCGTCTTTCCATTTTTAAAAGATGGGCTCAACATTTTCAAATACGCCACAATACATTAATTACATGCCATATGCACGAAAGGTATTGTTTGCTGTAATCATTCCTTCTCTTCATAAAAGGGATGTGGACTTGAATCACGTGACTTTTCAGGTCAGACTGGAGTCATGAATGTGATGACTTGACTGAAACTTGACTTTGACATCAACACAAATGACTTGTGGCCAGGGCAGCCTGGAATATTGGTCAAATTATTTGGGAAAAACACATATTTGTAAAAACGTTACAAAGCATTTGTGAGTCATATAAAAACATGTTACTTTATTTTTTTTATCTTCCTAATTTTCCTTGATATTGCGATCAAATACAATTTTACTTTCCCTTTCTATAATGCAAAAAATAGTTTGGTCTGTCGAGAGAAACGAAAAAGAAGAAGAAGAAAGAAGAAAGAAAGAAGAAAGAGCAAAAAACAAAAAGAGCAACCATTTCCCAACCTCTCGCGTCATCGGGGGCATGTGTCGTAGTTTTGCTCACATACTTTGACCTCGGCAAAGCAAGTAGCGATTCCGCTCTGTTGCTGCTTTTTAAATTGCGTGTTGGAAGTGATTCGGAGTGTTTATTCCCCTTGTGGGCGCAGGCAGTATGTTGATGGGAGTCAGGCGTGACAACAAGATTTAGAGATCATCTATTCCCAGGGGTGAGCGAGAAACACAGAGCCTGCTTGGACTTTAACCTTTTTCGTCTTGGAATGGCTTGACATTGTCCCAAAAGCTCCCAAAGCGTGAGCAGTGAATCAACTCTTTCGTTTTCCTGACAACGGATATACACTTTGAATCATTCCGGTCAGCAACTGGTTATAAAACAGTGCGAACAGGAGGTTAAAGGTGCGTTTGTCAACACGGACCAACAGACTTTCAACAAATCGGACAGATTGATAGATGGATAGATGGATGGTTAGCATCACCTGGAGACTGTTATCACATACATTAAAAATACTCATCATTTCCCTTTATGTCTCTTGGCATGTAGGGCAGCAACACAAGTCTTCCACTCCTGTCTGTGGGCGAGTCGCTGGATGGTGCCCCATGAGTGGTTTAGGCTCTGCATCTCCTTCTCCACAGTTCTTCTCCATGTGTTTCTTGGTCGGCCTCTTTTTCTTTTCCCTTCTGGTGTCCAATGTAAGGCTGTTCTTGAAATATCAGCAGGATCTTTTCTCAACACATGTCCTGTCCATCCCCATCTTCTTCTTATTAGGATGGTCTCCATGCATTCTTCTTGGCATTTGTCATACAGTTCTTTATTTGAAATGGTGTTTGGCCAGAAAATGTGCAGTATTCATCTTAAACTCTTGGTGTGGAAGGTTGATCGTCTGTTGAGGTCTTCTTGTGCCATTCACCAGCATTCAGAACCGTACAATAGGGTGGATGAAACACAGCTCTGATACAATTTAAGCTTGGTCTTGACGGTGTACTGCTGTGACCTCCATATGTTATTTAGTACTTTCAAAGCGTTCCTTGCCTTATTAAGACGATACTTGATGTCTTTATCTGTGCCCCCATCGTGTCTGACAGTGCTGCCCAAATATGTGAACTCGTCGGTTTTAGGGAGATCTTCTCCATTAACCTGAATTGGTGAGGGATTGTGGGAAATTAAAAATACTGCCACGGATTAAATTATGAGTTGAAGAGAAACTAAAAGTTTATTCCATTCAGTTGAAGTATTGAATCTAAAAAGGATAAAATCAAAATGAAGTAGTTGGACAAATATTTAGGCACCTCGTTATTTCTGTCTAAGTCCCCACTTGATTAGTTTGACTCTTTCTCCAACTAGAAGCCAATGAATAAATGTTCCCGGTTTTATTTGTGAAGGGTGCATGATGTGCAGTTTAGGACTTAACGCGAATTGAGGACATAACTTGGTTTGATGACTGTAGAAACCGCTTGAGACCAAGAAGTCGTACAGCGACATTCATGGAATGCATCCAGCCGGCAGCAAACACTTGCAGAGTCTGAATGTTTGCGCAGCCAATTTGCTTCCACAACCTCGCTTACCAATTTCACACATTTCCCAAATTTTAGATCCAACGTTACAGATACGTCATAATTCTTATCAGTACATGGTCCTTCAATCTTTATTGGTTTGTTTCCACTGCTGCTTATATTTTTGTTATTATATTTATTGTATTATATTTTAGTTTTTTTTATAGTTACTGTTAATTTTGTTCACGCATTTGTACTTGAATATAACCGGAGTGACAGCAGACCTCTTGAATCTTGCATTTATTTTTTTTGATGATTGCACGCCCTTTGCTGAAAAGCATATTGACATTGTAACGTTCAATAGTCTCAGCGCTTCACACTATAGGATGGCGTCCATTGAATGATATAAGAGACAGGAGGAAGGGTCGGTGGCGTGGCAGTTATAGCGGCATTTGTCAGCTCTAAAGAGATCCGCCTGGAACAAGAAATCGATGTATGAGTTTTCACGAAGACGACTACACACACCCCCACAGAGGCTGAAGCATCTGCGGCCGAACCTCATCAGTCGACAAAACTGAAAAAAACGCAAACAACAACAACTGTAAAGTCCTCTTTTGGGAGACGTTCACATTATTTTGGCCACACCTCCTGTTGTACCACAGCAACATATCAGGTGAAAGCTCGCCTCCTTGTCTGGTTGCAGAGCATGAGACCTTGACATTGACAGCCCTGAGCTGTTCAGTGCACAGCGGGTGTGAACACTTTCAGCACCGCTTAGAGTCATGCCATTTTTTCACTCGTGCTCTCACCTGATTGGCCGGCTGATTGATCGGCTGTCAGGGTGACTGATGGCGACGGCGCTCGCGTCCAACACATCCAAGGTAACGCAGCGATGCGACAACACCAAAGCTCCCCAATCAGCGTTTCCTCGGCGAACAGAGCGCGGAGGAGAGTGTCACGTTCATCTATTATTCTGATAGTAACTGGTACGGCTCCCACAAGTCTCACAGTTGACCCCATTCAAAGCGTCTATTTGTAAAACTGTACTGTCGCCACACACGATCGATGTGTGGGCTTCTCTGACCTCATGTAGGCGAATGGAACTCTGTAATAACCCGCCCGGCTATTATGCGGTTAGTTCACGTTGATTGAAATGACAAAAGTTATATTCTATCATACTCCACCTCAATTGTGTCAGCTGCCATGCTTCATGTATGTATTCCTTACAGAAAAAAACCCCACTATTTCACTCAATATTCATGATTTACATCATGCTGAGTGAGTGTAATTGTTGTTTTCACCAATCCGTTGCAGGTATTTTAGTGTCCTGTTTTACATTTTGACTTGTAACGTTTTTGAATTTTTAATGTTCTTTCTTCTACAATAACCCTTCAAATATGGACATATTTACACATGTAAAAAAATATATTGACACATGTAAAAAAAAAAGGGAAACAAAGCAAACAAATAAAGTCAGTGGAAGGCCAAAATGATTGTCAAAAAACTGCAAAAAAACAACAATGTTGTTTTTATACGCTGGTTTTTGTACAGATTAAACAGACGAGATACAACACCTTAAAGCTACATTTAGTATCTTTTTTTATCATATTTATTAAATTATTAAAAATAACTTTTTACGATAATCATAAAATGAGAAAGTTTGTGAGCCGGCCACCATGTTTACAAACAGTCAATCCAAAACCAAGTAACGGCCACTGACCGGTGCACATCACAGATTATCACTTATATGATAAAAAGTTATCTTGTTCATAAAATTTGCCAACTGCAGCTTTAAGAGTAAGAAGTAGAAAGATTTTTTTCTGTCTTTTGGATGGAGCCAGAAAAGCCATTTTCCCCGGTTTCCAGTTCATATCAGGCGGCAACCTCCGGTTCTGCCGAGTGAAGCCAATGCAGAAGTGTCTTAAAACTTTCATTCTCTCTACTGACCAGCAGGGGGCGACTCCTCCGGTTGCAAAAACTTGCATAGAAGTCTATGAGAAAATGGCCCTACTTCTGACTTGATTTATTACCTTAGTAAACATTGTAAACATGAATTTATGGTCTCAATCGTTAGTTTAAGTCTTATTCAAGACATGATGTTTATTTAGTAAATTATGGTCCATTTAGAGTTCAATCAACCATTAGTAAGAGGAGTATGCTATAGGGCGGGCTTACTGTGATTGACAGGTCGCTGTCGCTACCAGAGCCGTATACGGCGTCTCTACGTCACTACTCAAAATATGGTAACTTCTGTTCGTTGGTTGCGAAAAAAAACATGGCAACGTCCGTAATTCGAGATGGCGGCGGAAAATTCGCCAAATTCGAGGCTTCAAAACAGAAGTCCACAAACCAATGGGTGACGTCAGAATTACTACGTCCACCTCTACAGTCTATGGTTTATATGCTATGTCAAGCTAACCGGCTGGTAGCCGCATTCATATTTACTGGAAAAACATGAGAGGGGTATCAATCCTATCTCACTGTTCACAGTAAAAAAGCAAATATGCATATTATCCAAAATCAAATGTTCCTTTTTAAAAGTAGTCCTTCACATGAAGTGCTTGCCAGAGGGTTGAACCGGATCTGAAATTATCAAAATAACAACTTCAGCATCACGCGAATCTTCACACAGTGAGCGCTGTGCAAGCTGAGAGGGTTTGAGCTTTTCTCTATTATGTTAGTCTTCATACACCTGCTTCTGCCACAACTTAATGTCTAATAGTGAAGCATTTCAGCTTCTATTTGTCATTCAGCTACTGCTATCTACTAGCAGGGTGGCTACATTGCCTTAAGAAGTTGTTCAGTCGTTTTAGACTGAGGCTTTTTACTGAGTATTACGGTACGAGGCGGGTCCTGTTGGAGCGTGGCTGTCCGGCTGGGCGTGTTTTTGTGTATGTGTTGTCCTGTCGGGCTCCTCTCCGCTCCACCACAGCACGGCACGGCACGGCACGGCTCAGCGTCGCAGACACATACAGGGAGGAGAGAAAGAGAGAGGAGCGGTGAGCGGCCAGCGCTGAACCCTCGCGCTCCCGTCTTTGGATTTAACTGCGGCGTCTGCTGCAGCTGCAAGGTTGTTGACTGGAGCCGGTGGAGCCACTGCAGCAGGGAGGTTAGGAGCGGAGGGGTGAGTCAGCGGAGGCGGAGAAGCATCAGAGACACCCGTCCGAACACCGGGACCCCGAACCGCAGCCTCCACGCGCTGCGCTGGAGCTCACGGACGGTCGCAGCTGTCATCCAGGTAACACGCATTGAAGGGCTGAAGCACGAGTTTATGGTGACGCGATGATTGTTTCTCCGCGATGCCCAGCAATGTAATTACATAATATTATAATAGAGGTGCGACCTTACTCTACCTTTATTATTATAATTATGATTATATTGTTAACTCGCTGAACGATAAGTGCCGCTCTATTGCTGTGATCTTCATGAAAGTTTTCTGGCGTAATAGGCTACAGTCACTAAAAGACCACATCACACCAGAAAGCTCGAACCGGTGTTGTGCGTCCTTCACCCGATAAGTTTCTAAAAGATTACCGCTCAATTAGTCTATTAATGATAATGAACTAAATGTGAAATCTAGAATATTGTTATTTAAATAATAAATATTGTATAATATAACTGTTAAATTATATTCCTAATCCGTGATTGGTTCAAATGTTTTGTGGCAAAAGTGCCAAATTTAAATCAAACAAATAAGTCGATAAACTGATTATTGTTTTTGAATATTTTCTTCAGCAAAAATACCACTGCGTTACAGTCTCTGCTTTTATAAATATTTCGAAATTTCTGAATATTTCTGAAAACTGCATCTTTAGGTTTTCTAACTGAAGTCGGTGTAAACAAACATGCTATTTCCCAACTCTTTGTTGAGCAAACAATTGATTGAGTAGGCAAGTACTTACATATAATCTTTTCCCCCCACGGTAGGCTCCACATCACAAGGCATTATTTCTTCCCTGTGCTTCCAACCGTGATACAGACTCATTTTAGAGATGCAGTGAGTGCCTGTCAAGTTGAAAGTATCCAAAGTAAGATTGTTTGCAATTCCATTCGAGCAGCACGCCTGTTGGTGTCACTCTGATACTCTTAATGACTATGGATCGAGTTCAGGTAGCGACCCCCCCATCGCCTCAACTGTTCTGTGGGGAGGGAATGATGCTGTAGCAACGACCCCCTGTGTCTTCTCATCCCTCCATATATCGGCGATTCAATAAAAGCAGCCGGAGTCCATTGGTTTGGTTGCCACTGGATAAAATCACCACTGTTAGTTTGTTCGGTTTGTCTTCAGGACTGAACATTCGTCCCACGTATGTGCCGTTACTCCCTAACCCGCGGAGAAGAAAGGCTGATAATGGAGGCCCTGTATTTGTTTTCTTTAGTGAGTGAGTTTGATCATGCCGGGGAGTTGAGGGCTCGTGGTGAAGCTGTCTAGTGTCTATGCACACAGAACATTCACGCGGGTCTCCTGAGTGATGCTCATGCATGCTCTTTCATTATTTGCATTCTGGAGTGTGTGTGTGTGCGTGTGGCTCAATCTCCGGGTGAATGAGGAGAGAGGGGAATACAGTGGAGGGAGGGAGGGAGGGAGGGAGGGGGTGGAGGATAAAGGTTGAAGGGATAGTGAGGAGGAGCAGAAGAAGGAGGTTGAGAAGAGAAAGAGAAAAAGGTGAGGGGGGAGGACAGAGGAGGAGGAGGAGGAGGGAGACTTCTCTCCTGTGTTTTTCCTGCTCTAATTTGCTTTGACAGCTGCCCCATTGGCTCAGGCTCTGAACCAGCCTTTACGTTGTATTGGAGGGAGAGAGACACTAAAGGCTGGGCTGCACCAACAGGGAAAGATCTAAGATTAGTTCTAATCTGAGTTTAGCAAAACTAGGTTTAAAATGAGAAAATCCAGGTTTATAATTGAGGAGAGCTAAATTGTACAATTCAAATCCAATTTCCGTTTAGTGAATCCAAGTTTGAACGAAAATGAAATAGTTTAAACAATATGGAAATGCTTGCTTACCCCATTACAGAAAAAATCAGTACATTTCTGTGCTGTCGGGAGTTTGCTAAAAATTCAGTTAGTTAGGCTGACGTTACTCATGATAGCTCTAATTTCTCCTCCTTTGAGAAAAACTTGCTTGCTGAATTGGTGAAGCAATATGGCCAAATAATAGAAGATAAAAAAACGGACAACAATCATTTATCCTATCACGATTAGGATAAAAAAGAACAATTCTTTGGTGCAACAGAATTGAACTCCATCTCGGTTTAGAGTCAAACTAAACTGATGTTTAATGAGAGGTTTAAATTTAGTCTTTCATAATTCTGAGCTTTTTAAAGTTTTAAAGGCAACATGATCTGACTTCAGACTTAAATGCAACAATTCGACTGAGCAATACTTTGCTTTACCCAGCTTTTTACTGAAGTATTGCAGTGGAAATAGAGACCATGGTGGCATATGATGTTTCCAAGGGAGAGCACGTAGAGCAGGGGTGTCAAACTCATTTTTACTCTGGGCCACATCAGCATCATAGTTTTCCTCAAAGGGCCGGTTGTAACTCTAAAACTGTATAAATGTAACTCATCCCTAACATATTGTTGACGAACTCTCTGCATTTGATTATTGTTTATTCAAGTGTAAAAACATTGTACATGCAGTTATATAAATGTAAAATGATATTTAAGCACATTTCTGTTATTATAAATAAATAATAAATCATTTTAATTGAGGGTTAAGAAACCCACATTACTCTATCAAAGATCAATCTGTTAAGGAAAATAACAAAGACAAATATCATCAAGCACAAGTTGTTACATTCACTTTGTTCAAAGCTGTTTGTGTCACCTCTCTGCATCACTAATGTCCCCGCCGTCGTCCTGTGCATGCAGCTACATCCAAGAGCTGCTCACTGAGAGTCAGGTCTGATAAACACGGATAGATGATGTATCCGTGTTGTCTGTGCTTTCATCAACAGTTCATTAAAAACACAAGTACCTGCTCGTCTCTTAGCTGCTGTGTTGTTAGATTGCTGCTAGTTCATGAACTCGGTCTGCGATGGTGTTTCTTCACAAACTGACATTTGTAAAAGTCTGTATCTGGTCGGAGCTCTGCTCACATACCTTCAGCATGCACTGGGCTGTAGCTGTGTAAAGATATTCTGCTGTGATTGCAGTCTGCCTTTTAATTCTTGGACAGTTTTATGTTTTTCTTGGAGGCTAAATTTAGCTCCGTGTTTGGTGTCAAAATGCCGACGTGAATTGTATCCTTCATCACCGACACTGCCTCATAACAGAAGACAGACCCGTTTTTCTCCTTGAAGCACAAACATGTATTCACTTTCCCATCTTTCATTACATTTTCTTACATCTGCATCAATTGTTCTCTTCGTGGACATTTTGGGATTATTTGTCGACCTTTTTCAATTGTTGGAAAACCGCTTTTCGGGCTGTTGCCTCTCCTGTCCACCTGTTGTGATAGTTTTAATGTCGGTACACAGACAACATGCTATCTCATAATTTCAACTTTCTATCTCATAATTTCGACCATGGGGATACTTTTATTTTCAAGTCTAACTTTTATTTATTTTTCCAAAAAAAAGATATATATTTTTTTTTTGCTGGCGGATTCGCGGGCCACATAAAATGATGTGGCGGGCCGGATTCGGCCCGCGGGCCTTGAGTTTGACACGTGTGACGTAGAGGATGAAGAGGAGGGGACCGAGTACCGAACCTTGGGGGACACCTTGAGAGACTGGGGCTGTGTCAAAGTTGAATTTATTGATATTTATGAACTGGTGGAGGTGTAACGTGGACCAAGAGAGGGCTGTGCTAGTAATGTGGAGGGAGGACTCGTGACGGTACAGGAGGATGGAGTGGTTGATGGTGTCAAAGGCTGCACTGAGGTCGGGTAGTATTCGGATGTTGAGGGAGTGGTCATCAGAGGAGAGGAGGAGGTCGTTGGTGACTTTGATCAGGGCGGTTTCTCTGCTGTGATGAGATCTGAATGCGGATTGAAATAACTCGTACAGTTGGTTGGTGTCCAGGTGAGTTTGGAGTTGTAGGCAACAGGTGGGGCACAGTAGGGGGTGTAGTCGTGGGAAACTGTGCTAACATCCTTAACCTTTGGAGCACGGAAATGAAATCCTCAAACTGACAGGCTCCCTTTCAGTGTCCAAAGAGACGGCCCGCCTCCTTGGTGGCTGAGGTGATCTGCCCGCCACTGCATGATGGGAGCACTGACACCAAAATAACTCCTGTGTCCAAAATCCAAAGAATGCGGCTGGTGTGCTCAGTCACCTGCCCGTGATGACAGGCTACATTACCAGTGTGTGTGTTCGTCTCGTCCTCCACACTGTCATTTCAGCTTATTACAACTCATAGCCTGGTTTTACATGCGGACAAAGTGACAATTAGGCTTTTAGACAGGAGCTCTGGTTTATGACGTTTGCCAGACTTGTGTTGACATGTGCACAAGCGTTTGACGTGGGCTCTCGTCTAACTACAGCTGTATGTTTTTGCGATGATTTGGTCGTGTCGTCCTCTCCCATCAGCTTCTACTCAGCTTAACCACTTTCTTTAGTGAGGAAAAAGTTCTGTATCTGTCCGTGTACATTTGCACGTTTGCAGGATGGACGAGGAGAGCGCAGCAGACGAGGGAAGTATTGTGATAGATAGTCATCTCGCAGCACCCTATGGGCGTCATATGTCAGCTGTCAGCGGTGTGTACACTGTCCACCCTCCCAGCTGCAAATCTTCTCCCATAGCAATGGACAATTTCTCACGGAAATGGAACTGGATGCTGAAAAGCAAGTCCAGACTCTCAACCTAAACTGATATCAGATGACTCCTAGGTTGCCTCATGTAGATGATAGATGATTCATCGTCTATGTCACAAATTAGTTTGAGAAAGATAAATAAAACAATTGTATTCACACCTCAGTGGGCTGATTGGTTGGTTGAACCTATGGTTATATGTCACTGGTTGCTGTTGTTGTTATTAAATGTGATATTCAGATATTTTAAAAAGTATTATGAAATGGATAAACTGGGATCGGTACAAGGTTCATAATGTCGATAATTTGATACATTTTCTTCATCACCATGCTCTAAAATGGGACATGTATTATTAACCATTAATTATGTATAATCACCTGAAACTAGTGCTGGGCGGTATGACCAAACATTTGTATCAACAGCACGTAGAACGTGTGAACAGGTTTGTTGTAAATCAGTGTCAATATACTTTAGTAATGGCTGCCGAATGTCCGTTCTACAAACTACACGGTGAGACTCATGCAGTGGCTCTCCCTCACTGCTTGTTTCCATTTGGTGTCCTCATCAAGTTAACAAGCACAGCAACTTAATTAAATGAATGAGTTGGTGGTTTTGTGTGAATGGATCATAATCAGTACAGGCAGCTTCAAGTGTAGCAGCTGGAGCGCCAGCATCACTCTCTCGGTGTGTGTGCGTGTGTGTGTGTGTGTCATTTCATTTTATGACTTCTGTTCTTCATTTTTCACTCAGAAGTTTTATTTTTAAGTAAACTAATAAAAGCATGGTGGGTTCTAGGTTCTGACTGGACGGTGTTAATGCTTAACCCCTTCCTGTCTACTGGATGCAGCTGCATTGCATTCCAGGTGCACTGCGGCTCGCTCCCGTCTCTGTCGTTCAAGTGTCCAGCGGAAGCGTTAGAGAAGTGTAGTGTCTTCAATCAAGTCAGTTCTTCAGCAGCCACCAACATTTTTTTCTCCAATATCTCGTTAAAATGACTGCTGACTGGTTTAAAGCATATTGAAAACATGATCAAAGGGGTAAAATGGTAATATTAAAACAGGTCGCTCAAATCAAGTAATCTGATTGGTTCATAATCACCACATACCACTGCTATGACGTCTAATTCCTTTGCACGTTCAGTATCAATGGAAACATTTAAGGTTAAACATCTAGGAGTGGATTGAGCAATGACCATCTCCTGAAATATATCCACCTGCTAAACACCACCGAGAGCTACATTGAGACGCGGGTCTTGACACCAGAGAGATTATGGCCTTATGTGGCCTCAGGTGTGGAACCTTTCTCCAGAGCTATTGGCAACCGAAACTCAGGGACAGGGAAGCAACATCCTCCACGCCAAGCAACTACACCTCCGCCTGACAATTAAAAGTAAGCCTAGTACAAGCAGTCACAGTCATCTTACTGGCAGAATGAATGGCAACACGCAAAAACTGTAAATGAATAGCCGAATTATTGTTATTTATTCGTAAAAAATCATTGAAATTGGAGTGTGTCTATAACTTTCACATTGCCATACTTATAAATGTTTCTGAAAGCAATAGCTCACTTCACGCCGGCGCGGTTATATCACAGCTAAGGGGTGCTATCGGCCCGACACGAAGCGGATCACACCAACACACGGCCTGTCGAGAGCTGTTGCTAACTGCCTGCATTTACGTAGAGCTTCTCTACTTCACCAGAAAACGGTAGGAGTTCCTTCTCCTACTTTAGAGGAATTTATATATATTCACAACTCAAAATCCACAGTTTCTCAAATCTGTCTCTTAATACTATCTGACTTCCCTTCTCTGTGGCTCTCAGCTCCAACCGACTGGTTTCTCTGAAGACGTGAATATTTCAAAACGCCTCACACATTTATAGCTCATTTTTAAAAAAGGAAGAAGAAAAAGCTCAGTAATTTCCGAAATCAGCCGTCCCCTTTAGCGAATGCTTCTCCAACAGGAGGAAATAGTGCATTTGCTGGGGACTGTTTTCAGCAGCGGATGAATTCACATTTAGTGCTGTAATGAGTATTCGTGGCAGCAGGACGGTGTATTTGGGATTGAGTCCAAGTAAACGACAGTGTTTTTAGAATTGGAATACTAAGACAGAGTATAATCCATCTAATGAAAGAGCCCAAACCTTTGCCGTCTTGAAGCTAAGTCAGGATTTGCATATTAAGTACGGATTTAAAAGAATCGCTTTGAATATTTCCTCTGAGTAGTGGTTGAATTATTTGTTTGGACCTGTCACCCATTGAGGCAGTATTACCGAACAATTAGAAGTCAAATAAAAATGCTTCTTTCATGTGTATTTCTTCTTAGGAAAGTCTTGACAGCAGTCGTGGGATAGAAAGCGATAGCGTGTGTGTGTGTGTGTGTGTGAGTGTGTGTGTGTGTGCACCTGCAGGATGTCAGGTAGCCGGACATGCGTGGCAGCCTCACACCGATGAAACGTCTCTTGGCATACTAAAATATTTATAGCCGTTTTTCGACCAGTCGTTGCCTGTTCAGCTGCTGCCGACTGAAATGGGATTCCACCAGATCTTATGTAATACGAGGAACTGCTGAACTCTGCTGTAGTTTGGGTTTTAGAAGTGCCATCGATCTGAATTACGAGGAGGAAAGTCGTATGCAGTTTCTATTAAATGCACTTAGCATCATAAATAGGCAGACAAGGCAAATATTTGATTTCACCGTTTGGGTAAACATAAAAAAATTCTCAACAGCAGTTGCTGAAGAGGACACCAATGGAGCTGCCAAAAGTACTGTTGTAACAGTTAATATTCTGCTCTTGCTTTGTGCAGGAAAGCTTAACAGATAGCTAACAGTAAATCCTTTCAATAAAGACCCAGGCATCCGTTGAAGAGTTTCAGGGCTTTAGTTAGAAGTTCTTAATTTTTGTAAAACTGTGGAAACACAATATGAAATATGGCCTTACAAACTGTCCATATACATATACATGAATACATAACAACAATCCAGCATATAGCCAACATGAAAGAATGTTCGACTAGCTAGCTTCTAAGCTAATATTAACATTGCTGTCAATGGAGAAATGCTAATCGCGATTAGCATTTAATACAACGCAAATACTATATTAACAGAGCAAATACAATAGAATATATCTTCTCATGCTTCATGACGAAATACTCACAGACTAAGGTCTCTCAAAGTTACCAAACAGAAGAGGTGAAACATTAGTGCAGCGTGTCCTTTCATTAGAATGGAGTGGTCTCGTGTGACGTCACAGTTTAGCTGTCGGCCATGTTGGAGTACACACAAAGCCACTGGCATGCACGGCTGAGTCGCATAACCTATCGGTGGTGAACTTTTGTGCTGTCTTTGGTTGTGGCAGCAGAGCTGATAGAGACAAGAAATCATTCTTTCGTTTGCCAGCGGTCATTACACATCAAGGAAATGACACGAAGGAGCTATCCAAGCGAAGTCGCGAGAAATGGCTGTCACGCATCTCTCGAGATATAACGGAATGGAATTTGGCGTACACTCGAGTATGTGCGGATCACTTTATAAGTGGTCAGTGATTTTATTTGCAAATTCGTTTGTGAACAGTATTTAATAAAGGAAATATAAATTAAACTTTTACATGAGAAGGTTACCGAAGCTTCATCGGCCCGTGACAGCAGTCGGTACCAGAGACGTGTCGAGCGCGTACAACAGGCGAAACACAGAGATGCAGCCTCAGCATTGCTTGATATGAGTTTAACGTCGGATCATATATATATATATATATATATATGTGTGTGTGTGTGGGGGGGGGGGTGACGTTAGGAGTTAGTTTAAAGTGAATTCCTGCACACAATGACATGCACGTACAATGTAAACAAACACACGTGTCTGTTTGCGCTGAGTAAACATAGAATATTGCTAAATATCGGACGAGATCTGTATATATTTACCCTTCCAATGACGATATGAGAATTCTCGACCACCGTTGCTTTGACGTCTCGGACCCATCCACTGACAAACTGATTATAAGCGTCGAGCCCTTTGTAGCACTCCAGCTCGTCTTTTGTGTAAGGACTGGGGGTGTTCACGAGATACGTGTAGATGTTGGCGTAGTTTACCGATGGAAGATAAGTAGGATCGGCACTGAAACGATCTGCACTCATCGTATAGGGATCCAAGTTACCAATAACCTTCAATTTGGCCAGGTAGCGAACCTTTGATGCACTATCCAGTGATTCAAAGTATGGTATTTTCGCCGCACTTCCTTGTTTACGCGCCGCCATGTAGGATCTGTATGTACTCCAACATGGCCGACCGACCTCGTAACTAAGGAGATCGTGACGTCGGTGAGACCACTCCATACCAAAACAACGAGGTACTAACTACGGCGAGAGAGGAAGGCCAAATGCGAGCATGAAAAGGCAATGACATTCTACAACACAGAAATGTGGGGGCAGAACAGTTAATAATATAATGAATGTACAAAACAGTTACAAATCGAGTGACGGCTGACTCATATGAACAAGTCGAGCAGAATGCTGTTGAAACAATGGTAAAATGTGTCCTAGACATCTAATACTGACAACAATAATAGTAATAAACTCACTTTAAAATGTCTTTTGACCTCCAGATGACCAAATGAATGCTTACCGCCGTTTATTCTTTAAGAATGTGTTGCTCGATTGTTGATGGGGATTCATTTTTTGTTTGTTGTATAGCCCATTTCTAAACTACAGTAAAAGTTACAACCACGTCAAATCCAGCAAGACTCGACGGTAAATTAGGCATATAGAGCACAACTACTGCCACTGAATGATTCAGTCACTACTAGCCGTGTTTCCATTCACGTATTTCTTTTTCGAAAAACTGAATGGAAATGACAACATTTGATAGAAGTTTTTATGCTCGCTTGAGGTGTTTTTTTGCCTTTGTCAAAACAGGTTCATGCGATAAATGGATTGGACGCCTTTGCCAAATAAATTCTGCCGTAGCGAACATTTAACTCACATGGCTGATCAGCTGTTCCCGCTGTCGGCATCTTCACAGATAGTCCCTTAACGTGTGAATGCTCGTCTTTGTCTCCGGACAAAATTAAACGTGGCTCAACACTAAAAACTTGCCCAATTGAAACAAATTTAAATGTATGGAAGACCTCTCGTCAGATGTTTGCTTAACATTAGTTTGACGATCAAATGGAAACACGGCAAATGAACGACACCAAACCATGAAGATTTGGGGCAGCAGTCAAACATGCTTTTATTTTTTTAACGGATGTTATAATGCAGTGTGACCAGCTCAATAGATGGAATGCAATTCTTTTAGAAATCACCTTAAGCTTTCTGCTTTGGACCCACAGGGCTCTGCGAGGAGCGACTCTGAATCAGTCTCACTAAACAAAGTGTGGTAAGAAGGAGAGGTGTTGAGTTGATGTGGGACCTGTGACTTATGTTTGCCAAAAGCGCTGCAGCTCTGTACCGGCGGGAGCCAGGTCATCAGAACAAGAATGCACAGTCATGATCATGTAAAAGATGATATAAAGGCAAGGCGAGGCAAGTTTATTTGTATAGCACATTTCAACAACAAGGTAATTCAAAGTGCTTCACATGAAACCATTAAAAGCATCAAAACATAAGGCAAAAGAAAAGGAGATTTAAAAACAATTAAAGAAACAGGGTAAGAAATAAAATTCAGTAGGCTTCATATAAGGCTTCATATAAGGGTGAAAGAAAATGAGCTGAAGTGTGATTTAATGTTGAGGGTGCTCCAGGATGATTCAGCCGCTGAAACGGCAACCCACTGATTAAATAATAGCGTGATGACGTGTATCTTATGAGCAGGGCTATCATTATCAAACTTATTAGTTGTAATGTTTTTTGATAAAAGCTAAGAATAAGACACTTTAACAAAGCCTTTAACTGATCTGTGCAGGGAAGTGAGAGCACAGTTGTTACCTTAAGGGGCTGAATGGGAAGTCTAAAATAATGTAGCGTGTAGCACAACAGTGTATGGTCGAGGGCAGTGATCGTATTAGAAGCCAACATACCAACGCAACGCAGCATCCTTCCTCATTCGGCCGTTTCCTCTGTGAGTCTTTGTGTAGGTGTGTAAAGACGTTTGCGTGCGTTGGCGCGATGCCCAGCTGTATTTTGTTTATTCTACCCTGCCTCTGCCTCACGTCAGTGTGATTGCTGTCAGTGCTGGTGTGTCACGCCCCGTCACATCTTTGACAGTTGGGATGAGTGGGAGGGAGGTGGGCCGTGTGTTTGTGATCACTGACCTTTATCTCAGAGTCCTTTCAGCTCCTCTGTGTTTGTGGTCTTTTGCTGAAAAACTCTCTGGAATAATTATCCTGATATCACACCCCTCCGCTCACCCCTCCCTTTCCGTATGTAAATATGAGCATATTTTCCTTCTCTGGCAAAATACGACACGTCTCATGACTTATTTTATTTTACCAGTTGGTGGCGGTAATGCGCCAATTCGTCATTTGCCAACCGCCACTACACCTCAAAGGAGAAGAAGAAGCTTTCACATCCCTGTGTTGTTGTGCTTATGAGCGGCAGCGCTAAGTACCCCGTTGTAATAATACTATGAGTGAGGAGCGGAGGACCGAGTCCTGCTGCCAGGACGGAGTCATCAGAGTAGTGTCAAAAAAGTATTTCAATCGGCTCAGTCACCGAAAGGAAGCACCGAAATCTGCGTTGCGTTTCGGTCCGGTAGATACCGGACGTATAGGAACCGGTGCCATATTGGCACAGAGTTTCGGTACCCAACCCTACCTCTGTAGCATCGGTTTTGGACGTATCAGGGATGGCGTGTCAGTTTCTGCTTGCATAGCCTCTTTTGAAAATAAACTTTCAAGTTCACAGGAAATGTACAGTTTCCTTGCGCTAAACCACACAGACTTTTTTACAAAAAACTTCCAATGTTGGTGTTCTACTTGGTAGGTTTAAGAGGAGATCGTGGTTTAGGTTAAAATAAGTATGTTCGTTACCTACAAATGTGTTTTATTTTTTTATGTAACTGGTGTTACTTAAGTAACCTACCTTATCTACGCACAAAACTACGATAAAAAACGTCAACGTTGATCAAAGTCTGTTTGTATGACCTCCCAGCCCACCCCACGAGGACTTGCCCGCTCTTAATACTACATCAGTTGCTCTCTGTCTAATACAGACGCGGCTGGGTTTACATTGGAGTTACTTGAAAGCCCGACGCTTCGCATACGCTTCGCATACGCTTCGCATCTGTATTAGATGCCAAGGGTATCTCTGACACTGCTCTGCAATGGTTGAGGCCCTTACTAAAAGGCAGGTGTTTCTGCCTTGGCATTGCTGATGCTAGGTCAGTTGCAATAGGTGCTTGTTGTTGGGGGGGGGGGGGGCCAAGGATCGATGTTGGGCCCACTTCTCTTTTGTTGATTTCAAGATATTATTGGTTCGGTACAAAGCCCCGAGAGGCCTCGCCCCAGGTCATCTATCAGACCTCTGTTAGCCGTACGTCCCCTCCCGCACCCTGAGATCCTCGGATGCGTTGTTCCTTGTACCGTACCAAGGTCCAGATTCTTACAAAAAAGGTGATACAGCCTTTGCAGTGAGGGCTCCAAGACTTTGGAATGACGAGGACATCAGGGCGGTCTCATCTTTTAAATCACTTTTAAAAACCCTCTTTTTTAAAAATTGTTTTTAAGTATGCTTTTTTGACATTTAAGTTAGTTATACTCTGTGTTTTTATGTGTTTAGTTTTTGACTTTTAGTTAATGTCATTCTCTTAATGTTTTAAATGCGTTCTGCTTTTATTGCGAAGCACTTTGTAAGAGTGTAAGGAAAGCTGAGCTAAGGAGGAAAACACAGTCTTAGTTTCAGGGGATTATACTCGAATGAAGACATAGTTATGAAAACTATATTGCATGCCTGCTAAAAGATCCCCCTAAATCCTCCACACTGCTCCTTTAATTGTTACATTACGATGATGAGGAATCACATGCTGAGTGATAACAGCATAATAGGCCTGTTATATTCCTACAACCGCGGTGCTGATGAGCTGGGTGATAAAGCAGCTGCTGCCTGTGTGTCTGACTTTCTGTTGCAACTTGACCGCAGATAAGGAGTGGAATTGAAAGGAACGTTCAGACATTTTGGGAAATATGCTTGTTTGTCTTTTGCGAGCCAGATGAGAAGATAAGTAACTGTTTCATCTCCACAACAGGATGTGTTCAGCTTAGCTACGCTGAGCATAGCGGGTGGAATTAAAGGGCTAACTGTCAAAAGTGAAAAATAGAAGATGTAAGACAATAAAGGTTTGTCTAGCAGTTTGTCTTTGAAAAAAGTTAAGCTCATGCCGGTGTACATGAAGAGTGGGCGGTATACCGGTTTCGTCAGTGGTGCCATGTTCTGCCAAGACATGGATTTTGCAAGACTGTCGTTATTATAATAAACACACACACACAGGTTTTGGTTTTGGCACACACTTCGGGAGATGTACTTGTCATAACACCTATTCACATAGCAAGTTGTACTGCTTTGTACTGCGTACGTACAGGCTACAGCCTACCTTTACCGGCACCTTGCTGTATCTTGCACGCGGGGGGCTGTGGCGCTGCTGCTGCCAGCCCTCAACGGATCACTTTCGGTGTCGATTTTAGCTGAGAACCAAGGGTCATGTGGAAAAAATATGCGACACGTTGACTGCCTGATAGCAGACAGAATCGTCAACTTTGTTTCCAACTAGCTCGCTGGCGTGGGCGGATTCAAAGGTCTGGACCCAGGCAACGAATCTCTGAAAAGATTTTATTGTGAACATTTTCACCCACCCCTCATAGTGTATAACACCATTGCATTTATTTGTTGTCCAAATTACAAGTCCCTGTCTGATGCCAATAAAGCATCATATGATGCAAATTGAAACTGAGAGAGAGGGAGATCGCAACAACTGGCTTGATGTCAAAATCAATGTGGACCTTTTTAATAATGAAAATGTTTTTGTACGAGGTGAAACTGTTGAAAAGTAATGGAAAGAAAGGCGGCCCGAAGACGGGGAGAGGGCCCAGCAACATTGTGAGGCTGCGTAGTGGGGTCAACTTTACCAGCAATTACAACCGCCAGCCTGTGATTTCTTTTTGGTCCAAAATGCCAATCCGTGTCCCTGAGAATGCTGACTCACAACTGCTACCCAAATGCCTGCAGTTTAATAATCCTGAGCACCGGATTCATGCTGCTGGTATCATTGAGATGACTGATGAATGCATGTGTGTGTATGTGTGTGTGTGTGTGTGTGTGTGTGTGTGTGTGTGTGTGTGAGAGAGATAGAGACAGACTGACGTCGATAGAAAGAGACAGAGGGAGAGGCTCTGTGCTTTTCTTTGATCTCTACTCGGCTCTCGTGTGTGTGTATGTGTGTGTGTGTGTGTATGTGTTCGCAGTTAGGATTTAGAAAATACATTCATTTGCATATGAGGTGGTTTCCTTTTTCAATTTTCTATATAAGTTTGTCTAAATTAAACTTTTGTTGGAGACTGTCATGTCATTGTATCCACTTGTTTGTGTGTGTGTGTGTGTGAGTTTGTCTGTCTCCGTCTTTGACAAAAAACACACTCACGCACACTTGACAGGCGCCAGTCTCGTATCAGTGTAATATCTGTAGACAGCTCAGTGGTCCGTTCCAGCACTGGCAGATGGTGTTCATTGACTTCCCTCCCTCCTTCCTTCCCAGTACCCTTCTTTCCTTCCTCTCTTCCTTAGTCCCTTCCTTCCTACATCCAGTCTGGATAAAGGCGCGTGCCTCTCTAGCCTAAGCCCTAAGGGAAGAGCGCCATGCTTTGAAGCGAATCTTACATCGTGGCCAAATGGTGGAATTACAACTTCCTGGTCTGTCATGTGACACCATTGGGTTAAAAAAAAAAGACTTTCCCCGTATATTTTGTATGTGTCTGTAAATAAGCGGAAAGTAAAAAAAGAAAAAAGATTTGGTTCTAAAATGCACTCATAGTCAAATCCAGCATTATTTTCCTTCATTTATTCATGTGAAAGAGCCCGAAGGGCTGAACGGGGCTGAACCGAGGGCTGTGAGGTGAGGAAACGCTAGTGCGCTTGCTCTATGGGCCTCACGGATGTGGAGGATCACCGGATGATCTGGGTGATTTTGTACTCGGAAGTCTAACTCTTTTTTTGCTTCACTGAGCAACTTCCATTGGAATAAACAGGGCCCCGCCTCCAATGCGCTTTTGCTCTTGCCTTGAACTTTGAAAGCCCTCCCCAAACAGTAGAAATTGCCAAGGATTTAGTGCTACCCACTGTGCCCTGCATGTGTGTATGCATGAATGCGTGTGTGTGAGTTCACAGAGATAAAATAGTCTGCCAATTTAATCTCTGTGAAGTCTGTCTGTGTCCACGTCCAGCCTCACTGCTGAGGGAAGAAAACGGTCGGGGTACATTTTATAGAGTAGTAATTCACAATAATTAGGTGTTGTACTGTGGGAATGGTTCTATTTTATTTCCCTTGGATACTTTTCAATGTCTTTTTCCAATTAGCTTTTCACTGCTGTGAAGCTATATTTGTTCTTTATGAATGTTTCGCAACTTGAGATGAGGCTGCATTAATGACGTTCTCTGTGGTTTTGGCTTTGACGGTGCACTTAACGGGTTTAATGCAGCACTTATTCACATGGGTGTGTCTGTATCTCCCTCTTTGACGAGGTGATACGCGTTTGGATTTGTGGGCCACGATTTAATCCAAAAACAATACAGTAATAGTTACATTTGTAAGATATATGATACGCTGCCGTTGATTGCTGATTTGATACAATTCTATTATCAACTTTAATTTCAATTATGGAATCAGAAATATCCCTGATTGTAGTGTAGTAGTATGTGGTTGTTAAGCCAGTACTCAGTGCCAGCCATCTAACATCGTTCTTTAAAAAAAATCAAAGCTGTATACTGATATTTCTCCAGACACACGGTGGAAGTCTATAGCTGGGCTAAAGGTCCACACAAGAAAGAACTTGAGACAAAATTGTGTGATAACACAACTGTAATACCGAAAGTGTTCAGTAAGCATTGTAAACATGAGTTTATGGTTTCAATCTCCAGTTTCAAGTCTTCTTCAATACAGCACGATGTTAATTTAGTAAATGATGGTCCATTTAGAAAAAAATAGACCATAAAGCAGAGTATGCTTTAGGGCGGGCTTACTGTGATTGACAGGTCGCTGCCGCTACCAGAGCCGTATACGGCGTCTCTACGTCACTCCTCCTAAGTCCAAATATGATGTCTCCCTTTAAATGATTGCAAAAGGTCAAGATGGCGACGGCCAAAACGGCTAACTCGAGGCTTCAAAACGGCAGTCCACAAACCGATGGGTGGCGTCACGATGACTACGTACACTTGTTATATACAGTCTATGATTTTTAGAGACAATCTGTGTGTAACACTGACCGGTGGCTGCACGGTCCGTGTACGACAACCTCCCTGGGAGGACGGGGAGACCGGCCTTCAGTTGGCGGCTGTGTAGCAGCTCAAATTCAGCCAGAGTAAACACCAGCGCCGGGAGCTGATGCAGAGTCCAGCCCATGTAACGGCAGCTACAGAAAGTTTGCTGATGCGGCAGCGCATTGGGACAGTCCCCCAGGATCAGACCCCTGGTGCTGGGGTTTGCATTGGCTGAATATGAGTTGCTACAGAGCCGCACTCTCTACTACCAGCGAACTGGTCTCCTGGAGGCTGGGAGCATGAAATGAGATACCATTTCAAGATACAGAGATACCGCGGATTGTTTTCTCGCTTTGAATTTAATGCAATTAACCAAGAATCTGGTGTTCTGTATTGGTGTAGTCATATTACATGACATATTATTTACCAAAAAGTACCAATAACACATGATAAAAACCGTACAGGCTCTAATTGTTTAATTGCAAATTTACAGTCAAATGGAAACATTTAGTCACTGCTTCATCAGTGTCTCTTGTTTTAATCTAAATGCGTTGGCTTGTTTAGTCTGGTCCAGAGCACAGCATTCATCCCCGGGCTCTTTGTGAACTTGGAAGAGACCGACCGGATGCACTGGCTGCGTGGCCTTTATAACTGTCTGGATAGATGATGTAATATTGTACGATTAAGTGGAAAAATGTTTATTTATGTTCAGCATTACTGCAGGACTTTGGCACACAGCGTGTGATTTTGGAGAGGTGTCCACTTAGACCAATGAGGTAAAAGTCACCTCTCACACGGACGACACATTTTCAGCATAAATATTTAACAGCTACTTTCTCTTTGCTCTACAATCCCAGTAGCACTGAATATGTGAAATGAGTGATACACTCAAATGTTAGACAACTCGGCCCTTCTTTGAGCTGAACGCTGACACCGGTTTGGTAAAGTGATTAAGACAATGCTAATTAGCTCTAAACACAAAGTGCAGCTGAGGCTGATGGGAATGGCAATGGCAATGGCAAAACTAAATTTTGACCTGATGATTGTACTAGATGAAAAGTCAGATCATTACCAAAGTTGTCATGGGTCATCCCAAGGGCGACATGAAAGTGAAAGCCAAAAACGATTATGAGAGAACTATTAAGAGAAAATTAAACTTTGTTCGAGACCTTTCTTCGTCTCAGCAACACACTCTCGCTGGGTCTGGCAACTATCATTCGCAAATGTCCTGGCCAACAAATTTGCATCATTTTAAATCCGGCTGTTGACTGTGTAAATAACAAATATTTGCAAAAGAAAATACATATAAATGTGCAAATTGTACCCAATCTGCTCTCATTCATCCACACCATGTTCACAACCCTTCCAATCAAGGACCCAGGAAGTGCATACCAGGAAGTGCATACCAGGAAGTGCATACCATTTCAAACAATTGGCGGAGCTTGTAATGCGTCATCTTTAGAGCATCTTTGGTTTTATCCGATGCCACTTCTGTTCAAATGTAAATGATTGAAATATAAAAATCAAATATTTCATGTGAATGACAATTTATTTATCGTGTGATTTTGTTTTTTTGAGTTACAGCAACTTCTACACCTCAGTCAAAACTTTTTATGCAACATTTGGACTTTTTTTTCGGCATGTGCTCTCTGGTCTTTCAATGCACAGATTGCTCATTAGAACGGGTGGAAGCAAACGCACTTGAGCAGTTAACACAAACTGTAGAGCAAGGGGTTTATGGAATTTTAGTGATATTTGTGTGTGTGCGTGTGTTTGTGTGTGTGCCAGGAGAACATCAGTGCACCAGCTTCATGTGAGGCTGTTTCGTGTAGGCGGAGGCCCGAGCATAATGTTTCATATCCGCACTACACAGCAGCACCCAATTTGTATTGACGCGTCCCTCCGGGTCGGCCGCCCGCTGCAGAGCAAGCGAAGTCATGACAAACTGAAATGAACTTAATTGGCACTTTGCTGTCACAGTCACTTTACTCTGTTGCTCCATGAATATAGGGTTTCATGTAGTCTCACTGTATACATACACACGCTGCGCGTTTTTAACATGGCGGCGTAGCTCTGCTCATTCGTGGTCATCTCGACCGAATCATTTGTTGTCTGTTGTCGGTCATTGCTTTAGTTTTCCTCCGTGATGCTTTTGGATGAAGGACTTTTGTTGTATCCAATGTATCCAAATATTACAGAAGGTCTGAAGGAGCTGTTTATCATGACTTGCAAGATAACCGTGAGTGGTTATGGCTGTGAGCATGTGTGTTTATCGTGTATGCATAAGCTCATCTGATATGGGGGCTGGAGACGCAGTGTCTTGTCTGTCTGTGGCCCAGATGTCCAGGGACGTGTTTGTGGGTGAGCGTGGGAGAGTGAGTGTGTGTGTGTGTGTGTGTGTGTGTGTGTGTGTGTTTATCCCCACCGTTATCTGTGACAGATAGTTATGAGCAGACAGACTGACGCTTTCCCAAGTGTTAGCCTTGGGGCGGACTGGGGAGAGGCATGAGGGTGTGTGTGTGTGTGTGTGTGTGAGAGAGAGAGAGAGAGAGAGAGAGAAAGAGAGAAAGAAAGAGATGAGCATCTGAAGTGTTTCATCCCAAACTCCCACGGTTTTGTCTCTTCCCTTGTTCTTTACATCATTGTTTCCTTCCTTTTTCTTTCAGTTACTCCTATTGTTTGTCTTTGCTGCAAAAAATATATTATATTTTCACAAGTTATTCAGTCTCACATCCAGTATTTAATTAGTTTTTCTTTCTAAGAGGGATCAAGCCTATTTACTGCAAGCGATTTATGCTAAGCTAAGCTAGCAGTCTGCTGGCTGTAGTCTTTTATTCAACAGAGAAAAATCGACAAATAATAATAATAATATGTAGCCTAATCGTTCTATACAACTGTGTAGAAATACCATGTTTAAACAGAATGAATAGAAACAACTGAGCAGCATTCAAATGTTGATTTAGAATTTGGAACATCAACGTTATGGGTGTGTAAATAGGCAACTGTTTGCTAACACGTCAGCCATAACGATTTTAAAAAGTTATACCAGCGCCGTCTGTATAACTTCCAGTTCAGCATGTACGGGAAGGGAAAATGGCTGCGAGGGTGGATGTGGGAGCTGCTATCAGCTGCGTCAGGTTATACAGGTTTGCCGAACTGAACAATCTCAGCACCTTCAGTGAGCCCCGAGTGGAGACTGTGTCAGTCACCGGTCAACTGTTTAAAACAAGCAAATACATATATGCCCCTCAGCGCTGAGTGAGTTTGTGATTTTATGCTTCTGAGCCGGCGACAGTTGTGGCTGGAGGCATTTTGTTCGCAGGTTGTCCGTACTCTCAGGGACGCCTGGAGGGAATTTCTACGAATTTGGTACAAACGTTCACCTGGACTCCAGGATATACTGATATTTTTTGGAGGTCAAAGTTCATTGTGACCTCACAAAACATGTTTTTGGCCATAAATCATGAATTCACATGCTAATTATGACAAAATGTCAGATTAGGGCTGGGCGGTATGATCAAAAATGCATATCACGGTATTTTGTAAGACTGGCGGTTTCACGGTATATCACGGTATTTTTTTTCCGTGTTAAAGCATTAATTAATCAACGCCGAAAAGAAACGGCCGGCCAGCGAGCGGTGAACAGCTGTTTGTGTGGTGTGTCTTCCGTTCCGTCCCTTCCTGTTTTCTTCACCTACATTCCCCTGGGTCCTAAGCCCCTCCATGGAAAGAAACGGGATTAGACTGTAGGATTTAGTTGTTAGTAGGTGGTTGTTTAGCTTTATTTCTTTAGTTATATATATAAATATAATTTTATTTTATTATCAGAACAGTGAAGAAAAAGGTACCCTGAAAATGCACACTCCGGTACAGTAGGTGGCGGTATGCACTATGCAAGTTGGTTGCGATCCGCCAATGGAATTTAAAGAAGAAGCCCCTCCATGTACAGCTTCTGATCACCGTCTACCAATGTACATTTATAACAAATACCACACATATTACGGCAATCAGCGTTGCATATGTGTCTGACCGAAATACCTTTTGTTGTTCAGTCTTTGTTCATCCTGCATCGCTCTTTTCTGTTCTTTAATGTAACGTTACTGGAGCGACACAGCCTCCCCCAACTGTTAGCAGACTGGTAGGGAGCTTTACCCAGCATGCAGTTCGGTGGTGAAATTTTATAAATGTACAATTATTAGTGCCACAAATTGTTTATCTGTCACAAACTGTTTTGCCCTGTTAAAGAGTGTTAGTTGTGGGTTGTTATAAAGTTATGACCATACCGCCCAGTTACCGCCCAGCCCTACGTCAGATTGAATAAAACGATGAATGTAAAATGTAACCTGACCTATTGGCGAAGGCATACATTCTCTTCTTGTACTGGCTTCGGGCGTAATGCTTTTATTTCTACCTCCTTAAATATATGAAAGCAGAGTGCGAGGCCGTGGCTATTTCCAGGAAGCAGTACATACAAGAGCAGACCTGCTACTTATCCTACTTTAAAGAATATCTTGAGGAAATGTTTGTTCTGACTTAAGTTTCTTAATTTCTCCAGGGCCGCTGTCCTGCTCTGTGCCCCCTGAATCATTCAGGGCCCCCCTCCACCAAAGGCACCAGCAACGGATATGATCCCTCACTGGCTTCTCACCACTCAACACAGGCAATTGAGTTGAAGGTGAGTGTTTTCCAACCCTGCACCACCCAAGCACACTTTCAGATGCTTTGGAAATATTCATACAAATCAATATAATTTATTGGGTCTGCACGGTGGTGTAGTGGCAGCGTGGGTTCCCTCCGGGTTCTCCGGCTTCCTCCCACAGTCCAAAGACATGCAGCTTAGGTTATTTGGAGATCCGAAAATGCCCGTAGGTGTGAATGTAAGCGTGAATGTTTGTCTGTCTCTATATGTGCCCTGCGATAAACTGGCGACCTGTCCAAGGTGTACCCTGCCTTCGCCCAGTGTCAGCTGGGATTGGCTCCAGCGCCCCTGAATAGGATAAGCGGTTTGGATAATGGAATGGAATATAATTTATTTGTATTGAGCAGTATTTAACTTGTAAGTTCTTAAAGAAATTAAAGAGTTTATGTGTATCTTCATTTCGTATGATATTATCAAAACAGTGAAATGTGATTCATGTGAAATGTGATAGAGGGATGGCCATGAGAGGAGGGGAAATGGAAGAGGAAAGGATATGAGGTTTTTTGGTGTGTGTGTGTGTGTGTGTGTGTGTGAGTGTTTTTGTTGGAAGGTGTTGCAGGGTGAAACTGGGTACGAAAAGTTCAATCCCTCATACGGTAATAACGCCTGCCTCAATCATACACAGACACCCACAGCCACGCCGTGAAAAAAAAGAATAAATAAATAAATATATATATTTTTTTATAACTAGGAAGTCGAATTGAGATTAAAACCTCTTTTACAAGTGAGACCGAGCCAAGAAAGGGTCAAATATCAGCATCCAACACATGACAGGACATCAAATCACAGCAGCAGCATTTTATATGATAAAACACTGTACATAACGTCGTACAGTTTTAACAAGGACGCATTCTAAAATAATCTAAAGAGATAAGGGTCTCAAGGGGAAGATTGGCCTCCAGATGGATCCAGGGCCATGGACAGTTAGTATTTTAACTTTGTTGAAAACCGGTCTACGTTTCGGTGTTTTATAGATATTTGAAACCGTCCACTGGAACTATTTCTTTGCGAACAGTCGTCTCAGGAGTGTTATGGTGCCTGAGTATACATGTGTCCGGGTGAATAAATAGTTTTGAGACTCATAATTGATTTTCATCATAAGCACTTGAAAACTATTTCATCATAAACACATTGGTTGTATAGATATGAATGTAAACATATTTTTTTGATTCATATGAAACTGTAGTGGGGCCGCATTCGACGATGTTAAAATGGTCACTGAAACTCATGTTGAACAGGCAACTCCGATCAGGGGTACTTCCATGAAGTTTTGTTACGAATATTCATGGTCCCCAGAGTATGAAACTTTCCACGCAATAAGTAAGACAACATAGTCTGCAGAAAACGGCTTTGTAGAAAGAGGATAGCCATGTGTCTATTGAGCACCCCTGCACATGCACACACACACACACACACACACACACACACACACACACACACACACACACACACACACACACACACACACACACACAAATGCACACACAGATTTGTTAGTGAGAGGGTGTGACATTGAGTAGACTGCTCTTCTCTAATCAATTCCTTATAACAAGCCTCACCTTACAGGAACTGCTGCTTTGTCCCCCAAGGGAACTGCAGGCTTCACTGATTTTTGTTGGACGCTGCGTGCGAGTCACATCCTCATTGACCGATCCGCTTCACACGTCCTAAACTGGAAACACAATCCACTCCAAACAGAGATGCCCGATTGATTTTACAGATCAATTTCTCTGGTGTTTGTGTTTTGTTCTTTGGGGGTGTTTCTGACTGTGCATGCATGGGTTGGGATGTTTGATGATTTGTCTGTGGGTTGCACTGTTCGGAAATTTGACCATCGGATGCAAATCGATGAAGATTGAGGTCTACTATTAGTTCAGCTTAATTAGGAGACTTTTGTGTGTGTGTGTGTGTGTGTGTGTGTTTTATGAGGATACGTTGGAATGAATGGATGACCGCCGTGAAGAAAACCTGGCTTCACCTGTGCACAATAATCTCCTTTTTATTTTGATTTGAAGGCTGTAGCTGTTACACTGTGTATGATCAAAATTATATATTATTAATGATTGTAAAATAATGAACTAAGGAATAAAAAAACACAAGCCAAACCAAGCAGCAGGTTAACGTGGCTCCTGCTCATGTCCGAATGTATCTGGTTAAACAGGCAGACGTGCCACATCTCTGAACGAATGAATGAGAAGAAGAACGGAGGAGGGGAAAAGTGGAAGATGGAGAAGAGGGAATGTGTTAGTAAAAGGAAGGAGAGGAAAAAAAGTGGAAGAAGAAGAAGAGAAGGGACAGGCATGGAGGAATAGGGACTGATTGCCTGACTGATTTCATGAGTCACTTCTCTGCAGGCGAGAGGCTGGAGAGACAGGTGGCTGTGTGTGTGTGTGTGTGTGTGTGTGTGTGGGTGTGTGTGTGTGTGTGGCACTGGCAGTAATCGTATTAGTTGTGTGTGTGTGTGTGTGTGTGTTGTACAGAGATACTGACCAGATGTGATCTTTGATGTTCAAAAGTGTCGACCTCAGAATGAAAATACTCAGGAGAGGATCAAGGTCACAACACACAAACAATCAGAAGAACACACCTGCACACACACGCACGCACGCGCACACATATACACATGTATTTGTTGGAATTTGCAAGACGTAGTTGCAGGTTGGACTCATACACATCCATCTTTGAACTTGACATACTGTACGGCTCAGCTATGTGTATTTACGGTTGCCGGCGAGGAGGCACTCTTTTTGTGTGTGTGTGTGTGTGTGTGTGTGTGTGTGTGTGTATTCAAGCAGATGAATGACGAACCCATTAAGTCTGATGGTGCGATTGAAGCTCATTTGAAAGTAATTAAACACGCACCCAATGCAGTTTGTTTTCGAATGTGTATTTGTATCTTTCTTTCCTTTCCTAGTTCTTTGTGTTGTATTATCATTCAATTATTCAGTACCTTGCTCCAAGGCGCACAGTTCATTGTGTGTATATCCACAGACGCCAGTGATAAAAATCAAATCATTTAATCAAACTGAAATCTTCCACATCTTGTTTCAAAATACAATTTAAATGTAGAAATTCAAGCAAATTTAAGATTTAAAGAAGTTTTACGAGATATGCAGTGAAATACCGGGTGGCATACTTTTGAGGCTGAGCCATGAAGCCAATAATGTGCAATGTAGGATAATAATTCAGATTTACAATTGTCCAATTAAAGCTATATAAACTACAGCAAAACCTCTTGTACAGTACTCAAGAGTTAATATGCAGTGTCCAGGACGTTGCAAGGGATTCACAGAGGACAATGTGCTGGACAAGGCAGAGGATATACAGGATCTATTGTCTTGTTTTGTTTTACATTTTATGATTCAATTTAAAGCTGGAGTGCTACACTTTTGTCTCCCCCCTCTGGCAGTGGGAGTAATTTCCACATGGGAGAGACCACAGTGACAGAGAAGCAGCTCGGAGTACGGCGGAAAATCCTAAAAAGCTCCAGATAAAAAAGAAACGTGGCATTCGGAGGAAGAATGAAAGGTTTTTTTAAATTACACATTAAGACTTGAATTCTTTAAAATATCGACAGCTCTAGACTTCCATATATTTCTGATTAAATGTGGTGAAAGACCCAATGCCCAGTGGCATATGTATGCATATTGAAAGAGGGGTAAAGGAAAGTAATTTTTGGGGAGAAAGGCTCCGATTGCATTCGGTCCTTCTGGTCATGATGGTGCTTATCAAAGCTTATTCATCATGGCTCTTTTATGCCCGACACCGAAGCTCATTGGCTTCGTTTCAGCGGACTTAATAGCATATCATCAAACCTGAGTTATGAAAGCATAGTCAGTGGATCGTTGAGTTCTGTATGGGACACATGAGCTGAAATGGGAATACTTGAATAATATGAAAAGCAGTCAGCTGGTTTCAAGAGCTCATAATATCTGGAGCCATCAAAATGGTACAAAATCAAGCACCCATGTCAGGATCATCACCTTCCTCACGCTCCACCGTTCTGTGTGGTTTGGAGCAACAGCACACACGATGTTTTGCTATCAAAATCCATCAGGATTTCAATGAGTGCAGTTTCTCTCTAAATAAACTTTTTAGCATCACTGCGTTTTCTGACAGATAGTAGCAGTGGTTTAGGAAGTGCTCAGATCCTCTATTAAATGAACAGTGCATGGTAACATCTTCCCATGCCATGCAGCAGTCTGTCGCCCATATTGGGCTCCAGTCCCGGGTGAGCGGAGTACAGCAGCATGTCAGGCTGCTGCACGCCACCAAAGTAGGACGTCCTCCCTTGGAGCGTCATTTTGTTTACGTGTTTTGGCCAATAACAGATTAGCATGAAAAAAAGGGGATTACATTTAATCAGTATTTAACAATGGATGTTTTTCTAAAGAAGACAGAAAAAACATTTTATAAATGATACTGAGTTTAGGTAATGGTTATAGGTATCGGTAAATAGATTGTATCTCCCTCTTGCCTCTCAAATACCATATACCCGGTGGTATATATTCATGTTATTGGCATCCTATGGGCTACACTATAATCAAGGACACAAATATTGATTTATTGGGGAAGGAAAAAAAAACTTGTGAGAAAGCTTTATCGACACAGCAGAGTGAGCTCCTGGCTGTGTGGAGGCCGCACGATGCACCCCTACATAAATCGTGATGCCCCTCCAGAAGGCTACGTCATCTGCTGCTAGTACACCCTCTCCTCTTCCAGCAGCGTAACACAATCAGTGTAAAGTGTAAAGGCAGATTTTTGAAAATCGAATAGAAAATGTGCATGAAAACAGGTCGATGGAAACACACATAGGGACATATTTGACTTTAGGGAACGTGTTAACCAACAGCTATTCGGTCTCCTTATAGCTCTGCTTTGGTCTCCTCCAACTCCTGAGAAATTTGTCCAGCTGTTTAGCTGCTAAATGTTCCACTATTTTCACCAGCCGGTCGCTGACTTTATCCGTCTGTTGGCTTGTGTTTATTAGGTAGTGAACAAAAGGTTTATCAGTGTTTTTTATAAAACGGCTGCATGCTGCTGCTGGAAACAAAGTTGATATGAGCTGTGAGGACAAACCAAAAGACATTTTGGGCTGTTAAACCAAAACAATGAGCTGAAAGACATTAAAGTGCTAGTGTGTATGATTTAACGGGATCTATTTGCATAAATGGAATATAATATACCAAACTATATTTTCATCATTGTGTTTCCGTTAGCTTAGAATGAGCACTTCCCACTGCTAGATGGCACTAAATCCCACACACTGCCCCTTTAAATAGCCATGCAAATCTGAGTTTCATAATAATTCTCTGTGGGCTCACTTGAGCCACTGTTAACATACAAATATTGATAAGAGCAGGTTTAAAATTACTATTTGATATTTTCAGAAAATCCTCTATCCCTTTGGTGGTTCTCAATGAAAAATGAAGAGTCAGGCCAACCAGAGGCTTTTAGTCTTCTTAGCAATGTGCTTAAGTATTTATGTTGAACATACAAATGGCCACAAATGGAAGTGACTTATTTATATAATATTTCAGCACACCTTGAGCACAGTGCGTCCTGAGCAGCATATTTATTTAAGGTGGTGCAATTGCACAGCTCCATGAGGACAAACAGATTATTGTTGTATTTGCACAATCATACATGTTTGTTGTAGTCATTGACATCTGTGTGTGTATTTGCACGAGTGTGTGCTCTTCCATTTAGTCTGAATCCGTGTGTTTGTTTAATTGTCTTTTGTGCCTGAGCCACTTAGCTAAACCAACATTTCCATGATGATAAGCCCCTGCCCGTCTTTTGCCAGCCTTCTGTTTGTTTGTGTGTGTGTGTGTGTGTGTGTGTGTGTAGGTGTGTGTGTATGTGCACGCGCCTGTGTGTGTGTATTAATGATCCCCTTGTTAAAGTTTAATGTCTCTGTTCCGCTGTTGTCAGGGAGATTTACCACTGAGCCCTATGGGAAATGTCTGCCCCACTGCTCCTAGCCTGATGGCAAACACACACACACACACACACACACACATACTCGCACACACATACATACACATTGGGTTGCACACGTGCTTCTGCATGGTCAGTATGCATAAATGGCCGTATAAGTCACGTCACCTCTTGTATATCAGCTTCATTATACGGCGAGTGAGTCAATGAAGACGGCAGGTGTCCTCTCTCCCTCCGGAGGGGAGATGTGTGTCTGCTGTACTTTACACTCGGCTTCCTCCGGCACTAGGTCAAAGCCATCGTTGTCTCCTCATTCCTCCTCTTTTTTCAGACAAAAATGTGACAGAAATTTTGGACCATCATGTCCAAAATCAAAAGCAGATGATTTAGTTCGTACGACTCTTATCTTCCTCCTTATTGTCACTGTCGGGTGGAAACCTTGTCGGTCCAAAATTGTAACTTTTCAGGAAATAAAAAACCACTGCATGGTCAAAGTTAGTATTATGTCTTTATATATGTTCAGATACATACTTGTGTCATTATATTACTCATATTCTACCAAACATATTCATATTATTCATATTTTACCAAAATTAAGCTTAAATAGAGTTTTATTGAGGTTGTGATCAGCAAATGTCAAGGTACGCTTTTAGACCACCGATCAGGTCACATTACCAGCTAGCTACGCTAGTCTCCTCAGCAAACGCTTCTGTCTATAATCTATAACCACAATGTCAACATCACACCTAATTTTGATCAACACGCGTTCACGAGAATACCGATGTTGAATACACTTATTGTAAGTCGCTTTGGATAAAAGCATCTGCTAAATGACTGTAATGTAATGTAATGTAATGGATGGATGTAATTCCCTCCAGGCAAAAAACATAATGCCTCCGGCCACGGCTGTTGCCAGCCAAAAGGCCAAAAACAAGGCCAACAAAATTGAAATGACGAAATATCGAGATAGAAGGTTTCCGCCCAACAGCAACAATATATTGTTCAGTCTCACTGTGGACGATCATTTCTTGAACAGATCGTTTCAGGAGCTCTTGCCTCTATGAAGGAGGAAAACGTCTAACGTTGACATTTTTCAAATGCATATTCCGACAAGAATAAAGTAAGTACTTGACAGCCATGTCTTATGCCTAAACAAACCCATATGACGTGATCATTAAAGGCAGATAACGCCACCGGACACGCCAATTGTCTCAAAATCGCTCCAACAATAGAGTTCTCCGGACAATGAGCGGCTCTATTCACAGACAGGCACAATCGTACGCTGCACAGACTTTGTGCTGCAGGCAGGTTAAAATCCGTTGAAAGTCTGGTCCGACTGATTCTGACATTTGTGTTCCTCCGGTTGGAGATAATTTCAGGGTTGCAATGGATGTTTGAACGGGGCTCAGGACTACAGCGGGTTCATCCGAGCTAAAATAAGATAAAAAGTCTGCATGAAGCTGAGGGGAGCTGCAGAGATTTGAGCGACACCTCACATCACACAGTCATTTGGCTGTTAAAAAAAAGGCTTTAACGGACAACCACAACCAGCGGCAACAGATCCATGTCCGCACAAAGGTGGTAATACTGTAAGCGCGTATCTTCGGCGGCATTGCAACGCAATAAATGCTGAAAGTAAGGGATGAAGTTATTCGGGTGTTTTGAAGTGGAAATGTTTCTAGATGGAAGCAGGGAGTAAGCAGCGTGGCATGATGGGTAAGCAGGCTTTGATTAGAGAACAGATTAAACCTCATACATGTGTATTTCCTAGATACACTCCCTGCTAATGGATGCTGCCTCCTGTGATATCCTTGGTAGAGCATTACAGCTTCATGCCATTACATACACACACAAGCTCACACATGCGCTCATTTTTCTCAGACAAACGGCAAAGCATAGTGCCCGTTACAGCACAAAGTCACCGGCAGCCATCCCGCCCTCTTGCCCTCAATAATGGTGCATGCCACCCGTATGAATAATGGACAATAATGTTGTGCTCCTCACTCTCACTCTCTGAATAATATATACATATATAAACATTTGTGCCTCTCCCTCTCTCTGTACATTTCTTAGAGATGCCAATCATGGAGATGATGGAAAGACCCATCTGGTGAGGAGTGAATGAAAGAAGGACGGAGGAAAGGAAAAAACGACAGCAAGAGGTGAAAGAAGGAGAGAAACAAGTCCAACAGAGGGGAACGAAAAGGAAACAGGAGGAAAGGAAACGGGGAGGGCGGAGAAGATGTGAAGACCTGCAAGAGGAGCGACGGAGTTTGAGGACAGATAGAAACAGGAAGTGCTAGAGGGAGGAAGCACACAAAGTCCTGAAGGAGACGGACGGGATTGAAAGTGAACGGACGGAGCACAGGACAGAGGAGCTGAGAGCTAGGAGGGGAAAGCGAGGGACTGTTTGAGGGAGGGAAGAAGCATCTGGATGGTCTCCACGGCGACGGCCGGCAGGTTACCCCCCACCCGAAGATGGCCTCCAACTTCAACGACATCGTCAAGCAGGGCTACGTGCGCATGCGCAGCCGCAAGCTGGGGGTGAGTCCGTGTCTGCGTTGTCTCTCCGGTCGTGTTTCATCACACCCACCACAAAATGCTATTCCTGAAAAAGGTATTTTCAAAGACTCCTTTGATTTGTTTCTACTCCTACAGCGTGACGAAGGCGTTCGAAACAGCATTTCACACATATGGAACTCAGCAAATATATTAAGGTCAATTCGTTTTTGCATAATGAAAGTGTCATCCAAAAACCAATGAACACAGCAATCCAGCATTACTCCGGTTGCACCTGCTACAAATCCAGTGTCACTTGTTTAAGGACTTTTTTTCTTTCGGTCTCTTGATATTGTTTTGACAAGCTCGGGCTGCTTGGCCTGTATCTTCTAAATCACATCTTCACTTTGTTTCATAGACACCTTCAATTGTTTTTACCTTACCTTCGTGGTGTGCGTCTATTCATTTAAAAAGTTTCTCGATATTACAAAAAACAACAACACGGATTTGGTTTTATTTGTCCACTGTCTTGACAAATACAACCAGAAAAACAAGTTTTGTTTGTTTTGTAATTTGGGTGAACCTACCCTATGAGTAAAAATGACGATAAGAAGGAGAAGGATAATGATATTACTGTCTTGAAACAAGGTTAATACAGAATATCAGGAAGACATGTACATTAATATTAGGAAGCAGGCAGATTTGTTTTCGCAGTCTGTCCCAGTTGGCTCGTGAAAACTAATTCGAGCCAGGTTCTTCTGTTCAGCAGCTCATTTCAAATAACCCCACTCCTCTGCTATCGCTGCTCGCACACGGCGCCGTTCAGCTCTAGGAGGGGGACTGACGACGTTCCAATTACAGCACCGGCGCGGTGCTTAGGGTAATACCAAAATAAAAGCTTCTTGTCCTCAAGTTAAGCAGCTCAGTTACTGGCTTCTGTATAGACAAAAGTGTGGCCGGAGGGGAAATAACGTGCTTGCTTTTTAGTTCTTGACCGACTTTCTGTTTGTTCTTTAAATGCTTTGTGCACAAATATAACTGAGTTTTTATCCTTGCTTTTACCGGCAGAGCCAAAACCTTATCACTGTAAGGTGTGTGAGTGTGAGTGTTTGTGTGTGTGTGTGTGTGTGTGTACCACCACAGTGAATACCAAAACATGTCCTTGGAAATTGTCTTGAGATCTTTAACCCTGTTAGCAAAGTTAGCATCCTTGTTAAGGATAACAATAGTGGTTGGTCAGTGTGTCCACCATGTTTTTTTTCCTTTTCGTGGTTGTGAACAGAGAGAGAGAGAGAGAGAGCTGAAAGCAACCAAGCAATTCTATGTAAAATCTGACATTCAGCACCCCCGTATAGCCACAATGGAATGATCCTTTGTTTCACACCTACATTTTGCCGACACTTCGACGACTGTGTGAATCAGGCTCCCTTCGGTCGAATCGGCGAGACGTCGACTATTCGAGGTCGGGGTCATTTTCACTTGCAAATATCTTTTTCCACCATACCATGAGGCATAATGTGTCCGAATGACATCTTGCAGTGACAACCATGAGGTTTTAAGTCAGTGGCTTTTGTGTGAAACGACTCGCCGACTTTTACAGGATTGGATTGGATACATGATGTTCTGTGCAGACATTCATGTTCCTCTGAGGATAAATTGTACCAACTTTGGTCATCTTGAGGTCAATGTTTTAATTTGTCCAATACTTTTAATTATGGCAAAAAAAAACCACCACTAATGAGCATTAGGAGCAGTGGGCTGCTGTGAAGCGCCCGAGGAGCAACTTTGGGGTTCAGTGTTTCGCTCAAGGACATTTTGACATGCGGCTAAGAGGAGCCGGGGGATTGAACTGCCGCCCCTTTAAATGATTAAAGCTTCGATTCAGTTAACACAACAGTTTCCCGCGAGGCTAACCCTTATCTTTTAGAATCTGAATGGGAGGAAACAAAAGGAGCAATTGTCACCTCCTTTGTTTGGGTCGACCTTGCCGAACGTAGACCCGATTCTTCATGAAGTCATGAAGTCCTACTGGGTTATCCAGCTCTGGGACACTGCGCTCTGGGACACTGCACTCCAGCTCTGTCCCCCTGCGTCTCCTCGTACTGCGTGTCCTCTACCGGCACCGGATCGGCGCTAGAAACCGCCTGGCTCCGATGCCGACAATGATTGTTTTCTGTCATCCATCATTAATCTGTACTGCTTTTGTTCATTTGCCCATTTCTATCTGGCTTCTCAAATACTTTTGGATGAGTTTCAGGAGTTCTGAAATGTGCTGCAAATACAGGCAACATATGAGCAGGAAAATGGTGTTGATTGGCCCAGCCTGCGTCTTTTTTATTTAAAAACCATTCAGACTAATTGTATTTACGGTACAGTTGAGCTTGTAGTGGAATTAACGGGGCCGAAGCAAATTTGACTTTTACAGTTTTTCTCTTTGGGTATCTTTGCGCATTTTAGTTTTTCGTCCCTGTCTTATTTTCCCCGTCTTTCTCACTCTGCCCATCATTTAATTGCTCTGTGTCTTCTTTTTCTCCCTCTGCGGTTTTTCTGCCCAGAGCGCTGATTCCTCACATCTCATTCTTCCTTTTCTGCCTCATTATCTATATCCTTCCTTAGCATTCTCTCTGTGTCATCTTTCTATCCCTCGCTCTTTTTTTTTCATTTGCTCTCTTATTCCAGCTTCCCGCTGTGCCAGTTTTGTCAGCAGTCAGTCCATACGTTGTGATGTGTGGTGTGACGCAGGGACAGTTTGGCATCGGTGGAATGCAGCTGGCATGCTTTGCATATGAAAAGCTCTTTACTGGTTTTACAGTAATTTAATTTTAAAAAAGGTTTCCGTTTCCCTTTTACATGTTGTGGTTATTGCAATGTTCAAGTACTTTGATATAGACCGTCAGTGTCATTACTTACAGTCAAGTCGGAAAAATGGCCAATGTTAGATACCAATATTGGATATTTGGCCGACACTGACTCATATAGGTATTCAATTTAATTCTATGTTTATATACAAGAATATACATTATGTACTGGAATTTAAATTCCTGTATTAGTTTTAATAATTATTTAATAATTTAAAAAATCCAATGATATATTTTTATATTCTTTGTCTCTGGACAGCGAGAAACATGGCCAATACTAGCAGACATAAAAGAACAATTAACCTATGGCGGCCGTGGCTCAGAGGTAGAGCAGGTTCTTCCAATCAGAACATCGGCAGTTCAACATCGGCAGCTCTTCCATCAGATGTCAATGTGTCCTTGGGCCCAAATTGCTCCTGTGCAGGCTGTGGAGTGTGGGTGTCAAAGGTCAGTAAGTCCTGATGGGCAGGTGGCACCTTGTAGCTGTAGTTTGAAGCCAAGTGTTTTGTATTTATTTACATTTATAGTGTACCGGTACTTTAAACACTATTGTTCAATTTGAAGAAAAAAGTATCGGTTCAGGCACCGTTTAGGCACCGGTATCGTTTTAAAAGTATCGTTTTAGCACCGGTATCGGAAAAACCCAAACGATACCCATCCCTAATTATATGTAGTCAATGTATCGTTTGTTAATATTAACAAAAGTGCAGCTCTAAGGTGGAAAAGCGGTCTGGTTTTGCTCGCTTTCATTTTTTAAATTTGTGATATATTCAAAGATAAGCACAGCATTAACAAAGTCTTAATAAGCCTCAGACATGTCTTGATACCCTGTAGGGCGATCAGTTTTCAGTCAGTGAGTCAACACGGTGTTGTAGGAAACCCAGGCGAGAGACAGGGGTTGAGACGGGGGCATGAGCACAAAGAGAGGTAACGAGGGAGTTACCCGAGTTAGTCTCTGCATCCTTAGGGCACAGCTGAGGTCCTCCTCAAGGCTGGGTAGATACACTACCGAAGTCATGCTTAATTTACCTCAGCGGGAAAACGACAAAGCCAAAGGAAAAAAGCCCCAGACATGCAAAAATCCAAGCGCATGCTGACTTACCGCTAACCTCGCGTGCACCGATGTACCCACGGAGCCCTGATGCTTCCACGCAACGGCCTGTTTTTCATGTCCTGCATAAGTATTACCACAGTCCTCTGAGCGTAGTGAACTTCCGTATTGATGAGATTGATATTGATCAGCCTCTAGGCGTGAGACAGGGGTTTCTAAACCCCCACACTCTCCTTTACCAACCTCCCACTGATGCCGCATGCAGTCAACGCACTGCACTCAGATGGTTGATAGGCACCGAGTCTAAAAGCATATGTTAGTTGTATTTTCACCATCTGTCCATATGCTTATGTTTGCCCTGAACATACCTTAGACGTGGTGTGTATTCAAATAAGGAGACAGCATACATTCATCTTTAATACCTTTTAGATCTTGCTGTACGTTATGTTCAAAGAAACATACGGTAAATGATTCACTTAGATTAATAGAGAAGGCAACACCCTGGAGTCCTGGAAGAGTCTCACAGTTGGAATTAAATGTGACATTGCCTGAGGCCCGAGTAAACTTAGAGACGACACAGGCGCTGGTGAGAGCTCAGCTAACACGCAGGATATAACACTTCAGATGCTGTTTATCTTCATCTGTAAGATATGTCGTGTGCATAAGTTTCACGACCATTCACACTGGAGAGAGTATTTTCATTCAGATCCCTTTAGCTGTCTGCAAATGCACAGATAAAGTGGGTTTGATTTAAGGGCCGCAGAGACGCATGTGGCAGTTTTATTGTGTCCACAATTTCGGATGGGTCATTTTTGAAGGTCAAATTGAATAAGCACTTTTGTTGTTGTGATTTTGTGCAGCAAAACCATTCATTTGGAGTTGTGTTTGTTTTTAACCACCTCCTGAATGAAACATCTGGCTCTGTGGCCTCTAAATGCACTAATAGGTTCACCAGCAGGTCTTTAAATTTGTCTGTCCGCCTTTTTTAATCGAAGTTTTTCATTAAAAATAGCTATAACAATGAGCTTAAAGGTGCTAATATACTCCATAAGGCTGAGAGGAACTGCAGAGTTGGGTGATCAATTTCTGAGGGTTAATCAAGCGACACCTTTCACATTACACATTACATTTTTTATATCAAATTAGCGATTAGCATAACTATAATAGTAGGCTTAGCATTGATTGTCAAATCCGAACACTTAGCTAAGATAGACTATACATTTCATCAGTAGGTCTTTTCAAACTGCTGTTAGTCCCAGGCTAAGTGAGCTGTTAGCCTGAGGTTAAGGCCACGAACATACTACTCTGTTTTCGTTTGGAAACGCAGATGTTTTGCTACGTTTACGCTGAGCGTCTACACTACGCCGGTGTTTTCGAGCACCGAAAACGGAGGAGTTTGAAAACGCTCCCGAAGACTGATAAGTTTGAAAACGCCGGGGTTGCGTATTCATGTGGACGGTCGAAAACTGATACGTTTGGAAACGATGACGCCCACACCCACGTTCGCTTGATTGGTTCTTAGCAGTCATGACGTGTCCTTCCCTGATTCGTCACACATCTATCACGGAGATTGTTTTAGTTTTAAAACTCCGTTTTCAAATGGAAACGGGGTAGTATGGACATGGCCTACGTGAGCTGTTAGCCTGAGGCTATGTGAGCTGTTCACCTGAGGCTAAGTTAGCTGTTCACCTGAGGCCAAGTGAGCTGGTAGCCTGGAGCTAAGGGAGCTGGTAGCCTGGGGCTAGATGAGCTGTTAGCCTAAGGCTAAGTGACCTGCCAGCCTTGGGCTAAGTGAGCTATTAGACTGAGACTAAGTGAGCTATTAGCCTGAGGCTAAGTGAGCTGTTAGACTGAGACTAAGTGAGCTGTTAGACTGAGGCTAAGTGAGCTTTTAGACTGAGGCTAAGTGAGCTATCAGCCTTGGGCTAAGTGAGCTTTTAGACTGAGGCTAAGTGAGCTTTTAGACTGAGGATACGTGAGCTGTTAGCCTGAAGCTAAGTTAGCTGTTAGACTGAGGCTAAGTGAGCTTTTAGACTGAGGATACGTGAGCTGTTAGACTGAGGCTAAGTGAGCTATTAGCCTGGGGCTAAGTGAGCTTCCACACTGGCACAATCCTGGCAAATTCCAAAGCAGAGTTGGCTCTGTGGGATTATCCCCTGAGAATCTAAAATTGCCAGTGTAAAACAGGGTTTAAGCAAACACTGTAATTTGTGTCACTGATTTTGTAGTGTGATAAGTTATCCCAGGGCCAACTCTTAGCCCTGGGCTGCAAGAATATGTATTGTATAAAAAAAAAAACTGGATAAAAGTGAAGTACTTGATGATCTTTTTACAGTTCAGCCTGCCACATCTAGTTTTCTCTGCTCAGTCCAAGGAACCTGTAAATGTGTTTTATACGCCTTGAAGGCATCATTATGTAAGCAGCCCTCTGAGACTAATAGGTTAGCCTGCACTATCGAGTCTGAACTCCCCTGATCTGGCATTCAGCTTCACTTCACCTCTCCTCTCAGCACTGCTCTGGCTGCAGGCACTTTGACCTCCCTGCTTCCCCACATAAATATCTTCCTCCTGCTTCTCCTCATCTGGTCCCTTTCTCTGCTTTTTAAGAGATAAATTCAAGTCCCTCAGTCTTGACAGATAAAGCTACAGACTTCATTATGGTGCACTGCAACAATACAGTATTGTCTTCCAAGTTCAATGTTTGAGTTTTTTTGAAAGACATATCCAAAGATTATAATAAAAGATTACTGTACTGTTAGTTTTGTACATGATGAATACATATATTGTTTGGGTGAATGTAGTTTCAATGTGCTGCTGGTCATTTTTCCCAGTGAGTTTTGCTGAATCACCAAACCTTCACTCTGATGAAAGTACTCAGCACTGAAGTTTGAGTCTCAGGAACCACTTTGACGTCAACTGTTGTTCAAATAAAGTGTAAGGAGAAATGAGCACGGAACCTGCCACGTTAAATCGTTACAATGCCCTCATGCAAAGTGCTCATGTGCACTGTGTTCTTCTATTTCTGACAATTTCCATCAGGCATCCAGGGGCAGCCCGATTTTTCATTTGTTATGTTGACAGTTTACGCACCATAAAACTGTCAGCTCAGCGAATGGAAGTTTGTGTGGAGAAAAAGATGGACTCATGAGATGAGATGAAGTTATGACCCCACTGACACACACGCACTAACCGCCAGTCAGAAATGATAGGAAAATGATACATGTGTTATGAAATATGTGAATGCGTGCACACTGGGTTGTCAGCATATCTGTGCTTTAGGCCCTCTGCATATATACGTCTGCATTCAGATACATATATGCACACAAACATTTTTATTTTTCAAGCTGCGGTGTGCTGGTCTATTGTGGCCGCACCTTGTGTTATATGTGTCTAATATGTTTAAATTTCCTGGTGGTCACTGATTGGTTGACACCGCACGCTGAAAATAACTGGAACATTTTACGCCGGAGAAATGTTGCCAGATTGGCAGATTTTCCGCCCAGTTGTAAAGCTTTAGGAAGGATTATGTCGGTAAAAATGAGCTTGGGTGGGTTTCCAAAATTTTGGCCTGGTTTGTCAGTGCAGATGTTTTTCTTGTTTTTTTCCTTCTTTTCTGGCTAGCAACAACGTTTTTAGAACCAACGTGGCAACACAGCAGTATCTAGAAGGCTACTTGACCGGGCTGGTGAACCATCACAGGCACCCCCACCGGCTTTAAGGTGGTCAGATTAGCTGGTAGCAGTGACAATTTGCAACAATTTGCTGACGATATTATTGCGATGTAAGATTACAGGAACGTCTGTAGGACTATCCTTCATATTCCTGAACATGGGTACATTTCATGAACTACAAAAAGGTTGTTGTCTAACGGCGGGTCCAGGGGACCTTCATACCACCTACAAAGAGCTTCAGAGGGATGTGTTCAGAGCACCGGAACAAAAACACAGACACATCACCGACATCGATAATAACATCCAGAACGCGAGATTTTAAAGTAATTTATTAATGTTGAGAGCAAAGGGCATGGGTTTGTTCATGTTGGTAGGGACATTTTTAATGGGGCTGGCACATATGTGATCTCTAACTCGTGGGAATGGCGTTCGTTGAATAAATGTTATTCTACATGTTACTTATGTTAAAGTTGATAAATGTTTGGCCTGATTACAGAACAGCAAAGAAAAACACCTGACGTCCTCTTAGCCGTCACCTTACACTTGGAATTGAAACATAATATCAGTTGACTGATGTTAGTTGTATGAGCTCTCCCTCATTTCTCTCACACATCTACTGTACTCCTCCTATGGGATACGTCTCTACCTGTGTACCGTCCTTTCACAAATGTATGCCCATGTGGAGGGCAGCAATGTCAAATGAAACGGTGTAAAAATGGCTCGATTCATGTCGAAAGATCCTCTGATTGAAGGACGACCCCTTCTAGCACTGAGCCACAGTCGCCCCAGTCAACAATACCAACAATGCATTAGCAGTCGCTCAGTGATGTGCAGCACATTTTGGGCCCACCACATATGATGGAATGGTTATGGGAGCTATTGAAATGACTCTGACTGCGTTTTCCACCTCCACAGTGATAAGCGAAGCACCCAGGTGATTACTCCGAATCATTATCTTGGTGGCTGTTAGCACTGACCTTGCGTTCTGTGAGAGGAGCAGGCCAAAGTCATTGCCAAATATAGCAGCCAGACCATTACAGAGCCAGTGTTGCCGAAAGGAGTCATATGCTGCCGTTGCTCTGCAGGCGTTAGGACCATGCTGCAGAGGCGGTGGCCCGAAGCTTACTGAAGCAGGTAAGATAAGATCAGATCAATCTTTGATGACGTCCGTGGGGACATCGGGTGGAGCGGGACGAGGCATTCCCAGAGGCACTGCGACGGCACATCGATCCGTCGTGTCCGAAGCTGATTGTCCTGCTCAGGAAAAGATGTGTCCAATCAGATAGGAATAGGTCGTACTTGTTTGGGCAGCTCACCACCCTGTCTGGGAATTGAACCCCAATCTCCTGTGTGATTGGCGGGCACAGTCGCTGATGAGGAGGGAGGTGCTTTTGTGTGCAGCGAGATGCACTACAGGAAGGCACCTGAACAAAAGTTAGTGTTGTGGGCCTGGAATCGACATTCGGCAGTTGACGGTGGTTAGCATTGAAAGCTGCCACTGGAGTGTTACAGTAGAAGTAAGCAGTGAGCAGTGAAGCAGTTTTGTGATATGTATGACGCATTAAACTGGCTGTAGGGATGTCACAAGAACCGATACTTTGGTACCGAGTCAATGCCGAAATTCTGTCATTTTGAACGGTATGACTTATGTGCGGTGCACAACCGAACGTTGATGCATTAAAATCTGAATGGACGCAGTAAAATCACAATTGACATGTCCAGGAGACGCACCCAAATGTTTCCCCGATGATGCTACATTGTGAACAACAAATCAGCGTTGTAATCGGCTGGATGAGAGCTGGTTACGTTCGCTGTTAGCAGCCGGTGGGCAGCACAGTCCCGCACGGCTAAATAATGGACCTACCGTCAACGGACATCGCTTTGAGTGACGTTTTGATGTGTTCAAGCTCGATGCCGTAAATAGTTATATTGGTAAGGTAGATTGTAATGTTATCATGATGTGTGTAATCTTGGAAATTTTGTTTTTGGCCAGATACTTGAATAAAAACAATTGTTTGAAGGAGATGTTTATTGTTTTTTTTACTGTGGTGTTGAATCGAGTATCGAGAATCGTGGAATTTTAGCTGGTATTGGTATCGCCTACTAAAATCTTGTTGTCGTGACATCCGTAATTGGCTATGTCAGGATATTTATACCCTTTTAGCGACTCGCTGCTAAAAAGCAAAGTGAGTCAGCAGTGTCTCTCCCTGCAGCCACGTGGGGTGCATTTCCACTGACCTACTAGATATATGAACTGTCAGTGATTTCACATGTTCTTTCCAGATCAGTGAAAATTCAGCCTACCAGGGCTGCTTCCCAGGAAATGGAATGCAGCCTTCTCTCGACGTGCATATGCTTCGCAGGCTTATATATCGAGATGTCTGCGACCGGGTCTGCTCCCCTTCCACAATCTGAGCTATCTATTTTGCAAGAGCTCCGTCACTGCACTCTGTGCTCAGCGCCGCCAAAGATGATTGTGATTGGTTTAAAGAAATACAAACAAGCTTATTTTCCCCCGGATACCAGAATGGTAATGTTTGGAGCCTGACCTTTCTTCAGCTCTGACACATTGCTGTGGCGATAGGTCTGCGAGACATCCTACTGGCCAGTCGCGTTTTTATTTTTATTTTTAAAGGACGGACGCATTCGGCTGAAAGTCACTCGTTAACATGGTCACTCGTTAGACCAAAACACTGTTGACGTCCATGGCTGCAAGCGAATAAATGTGTTGACTTCCACTGTACTGATAAAAAATGCTTGTGTTGTAGCGCCCACGATAAAACTCAATAAACTCAAAACTCCATGTCACTGTATCATTAGTGATTAATGCTCTTGCATAGCTTGACAAGCTTACACTTACTTACGTCATCATTGTATACAAATTGTTAAAAGGTTCATACATTGACGTCTTTGGCATAGCTTCAAAGCTGTAACCTCTTCACATGCAGTTGATGATGTTTGTTCATTTCGTGAATGTTGTAAATTGCGATCCAGATCTCAAACATTGCACCTTTAAGCACACACACAAACACACCACTTCCCTTTGTCTATGTCAGATGGGCTGATGAAGAAAATGCGCGCTCAGCAGGATTTTGATGCTGTGGCAGCGGGATGGTTTGGTTGCCGTGGCAGCATGTGGAGGTGGGTGGTTACTTGGGTGGCATGGGGGGGGGGGGGGGAGATGACGTATTGCTCTCCTGGGAAAACAGCAGCCGGTCAGAGGTAATTTATCCGACCTTCCTTGTTCACTCTCTCTTTCTCCGTCTCTAATTGTATGTTCCACTCAATCCAGAACACACTGTGCCTACAGCTGTTTGGACAATGAGTTGTTTTGCTTTCGTCTGCACCTGAGTTTGGTTGTCTCCCCATCCATGTCCACAATCTACAGACCTTACTATGAACAGTTTTTTATCGGGACTATTTGTTACTCTTATTGTATGATTCAGCGTTCATGTTCAAAATCGGACTTCATGAAGTTGCTCATATATCTATTGTTTTAGATGTGTGTTAGAGACGTCTCCTGGTCAATCCCGCTGACATCCTGCCAGCTCGCATGAATGGCATGAAAATAATTCACTCTAGACTTTCCACATTGGTGGTTCTGGACCAAATGCATCACATTTTTTTAACACAGTAATTTGGTGTGTTTGTTAATCTCATAAAATTGTATCCATCACTTTATAGCTGTTTCTTTTGTAATAGTTGTGTGCTGTATGAAAATGTCTCTCGGGCAAGTACGCTTTATGTGGCCTGCAACGCCGACAGGGTAGTTTCAGCCATGTTAATGCCTGCCTATTAGATCTGGTGTTCGTTAGAATTCACACAACTGTAGTGATGTACTAACTCTTGCTTTTTATTCCTGACAGTCTTTTTAGGGTTCTGAGTAAACACTTTTCGGGTCCAGGTTATGGCAAGAAAAACAAAACAAAATGAGACACAACACTAGAAGTTGCTCACAAGTCATTTTTCCAAGTCCAAGTCTTTGAGGGGCAAGTCCAAGTCAAGTCTCAAGTATTTGAGCTGGAGTCCAAGTCTTTCAGCTAGAGTCCAAGTCAAGACACAAGTCACTGTGTTTGCCACTTAAGTCCGACTTAAATCCAAGTCCCCATCTCTGCACAACACCAATAAATTCTCTCGAAACCCAGGGTTCAGAGCAAGGTGACATATTTCACAGCATATTTGTGTTTTAACAAATCAAAATCAACAAAAGACCAGTGGTGGCACATAATCCATTTCTATTACCTCTATAAAACCGCTATATAGTTTGGCTTTGTTATCCACGTAGACATTTGTAATGTCTGACTCTAACAATTACATTTTTATGTTGAGTATTTTGTTATTTTAATCCTGCAATGTTAAGCACAGAGAGGAAACCGCTGATGTTCATTTCCACTGTCTTTGTACCCTGTCTTCTTAGTCCCGGTCCCTCTCTGTCACAAACCTCCCCCCTGCCGTCCTCTCCAGTCTTGTATTCGTTCCTCTTTCCTTCATTATTGCTTCATTATCTCTTGCTGTTGTCTGTTCCGTTCTCCGTCTCCTCCTCCCTCTCCACAGCCTCTCTGTATTTCCTTTGACGAAATTGAATGGGCTTTTTAATTGTAAGTCAATTTACCACAGCTGCTATAATGCCCCCCCCCCCCTCTCGCTCTCTCTCACCACTCCCGAAACTGCAAATTGTGCGTGCTGTAGCTACTCTAATTTCTCCATCCTTACAATAACATGAAACATGAACAGTGTGAGAGGACACACACTTTGTTTGTTTGTTGTCAGTTTTGCGGAAAAAAACTCTCAGCCTCTTCAATGAAGACTAAAGGCTGCAACTGCAATTCTTTATTTTGTTCAGACGTTTAAGTGCTGCATGTACTGTGTCCTTTTCATTCCCCATTACCTCCCATTATGCTTAAAAGTTGAATATAATTGAATTTATTTTGAACCATGGATGAAGTGAATATTTGGTCAAGATTTTTGGAGCTTCTGTCCTCATGAATCTGAAGCTAAATACACACAGATTGTTTGTAGACTGCAGCGCACATTTGCTTAACGCCATTTCCTCAGTCAATCTGGCCCACAATGTGGTAATGGAACTTTGCTTCTAACATTTGGGAGCCTAAATGTTGTTTTCAATGACAATAGTCCAACAGAAGTCAAACTATAGCCTAATGTTGCATTGGTTGACTGAAAGAACAATATTAATGGATTGGACTTGGAACAAATCTGTCTTCACCTGACTGACTTGGCTCGGAACAATCGAGACCTGGGATGTTACTTTCAAAACAATGACTATGTTCCATATCTGGGCTTAAGTGCATCAAATCTGCCACAGACATGGCAACAACAAGCGTGCCCCGCGTCCTTTGGAAAGCGTTTACGCTGTCGTCTGCGCTATTTTTAGTTTCTGTTCTGTGCGTTCTCTATTGGCTGCGTTTTCTTTTCTAAATGCTGTGCGTGTGTTGTCAAATTCATGAAATGTTTTTGTAATTTTCTTGTGTTTTTTCTATTTGCACCTGTTTGTACTGCGTTGAGCTCACAGACCAAAAAAACAGATGAAAAACTTGTTCGAAAGTCATAATCACAGAAGAGAAAATCATTTAAATCAGACTTAGAAAATGGATCGCCTGAATTTTTTCTCACTTGCCTGCTTTCCGTACGTCTGCTTTCATGCCCACCATCTCTTTATTTGCCCATCCTCCATATCATCCATCTCCCTCCTCCCCTTCATCTCTCCTTCCCCCATATCACTTCGCCCATCCTGTGTTTGAAGTAATCGGGTCTCTGCAGACAAACTGCGAGCAGCGCTTAGTGAAGTTAAAGAGAGGAGCGAGGGGGAGGGGGTGGCAGGGAGGGAAAGACGACAGAAAGTGCTAATTGCTCCCTTCTCACATCTTCAAAGATGAAACTGATGAGAAACAGCTTGGAGTTCCTCTTATTCCAGAGGGGTTTTGCTCACATTATAGCGCAGGAAAATGATGTTTCCCCAGACACGGCATTAGTGGTAACCTTGGAGTGCTGCGTCGGCAGGAGACTTGGATGGATACAAGGGCATTTCGAAATAAGTCAATAAACGTAATTATTTATCAGGAGGTGTCACATCTTATTAACTAAAGATTCCGCTAAGCTTCCTTGCTACGAAATGCATTAAGACTGTTTATCTTGTCGCGCCTATTTCATATGCACACATCTTTAACACTGTTAGTTCAGCGTCATGTGAAGTCTTACAGAGTTACCTCCGTATTTGTACCTCAACTTAAACCAATGAAATTGGCTTACTGCATAGTGCTGATTGAAAGAAAAAAGAGGTTGCATTTCATTTCTGCACCTCTGAGCTCAGTTTTTTGTTTTGTAGTGTTTTCTAAGACATTTCAGTCCGGAGTGCAACGTAGCAAGAGGGCATGCAGTGTTTCTTTTCAGAAAGTCACTTTCTCTTTACTGCACAAAGTTTCTCTGGTAGTCACATGCCCTAACATGCGGCCGGTCGCTGGCAACACACTCTTGTAACTGTTTAGCTGTTGACTTTCCAATACGATTTTTTCTGAGATGGATTTTTTTGAAATGTTTTTATTTTTCACGACCTTTTCTATGTGTGACGCAGTCATTCTCAGCTTAGTAACAGAATCAACTATAAATTGAACTGTTGATTAACTGGCAAACACATCATGTCAGCATGTCCACATATGTTAGTATACATTGCATACTGTCCTGTACGTACAGTAGTAATAGTGTAGGCCTTTTATTCTGTTACTAGTTAGTAGAGGCTTGTTAACTTGTTTTTGTTCTGTCACACAAGGTTTGGATTTTGATCCTCTTATTGTTTCTGACAAAAACAAAAAAAAAGTAATTCAATTACTTTTACCAAAAACTGTGCATTTATATCACAGATCTATCGGCGTTGCTGGCTGGTGTTCAAGAAGTCATCGAGCAAAGGACCTCGTCGTCTGGAGAAATACCCTGATGAGAAGTCTGCCTACATCAGAGCCTTTCCTAAGGTAGATGTGTGTGTGTGTGTGTGTGTGTGTGTGTGTGTGTGTGTGTGTGTGTGTGTGTGGGTGTGTGTGTGGGTGGGTGTGAGTAACAGGTATACTCTGTTCTGCAGGAGAAAACTAAAGACTTGACAGACACACACCGACAGGGATGAAAGTAGTCAGCCTTCACTTAAAAGACCTTCTGAGCTCAGCGAGACTCCACAATTCTTCTTCTTCTTCTTCTTCTTCTTCTTCTTCTTCTTCTTCTTCTTCTTCTTCTTCTTCTTCTTCTTCTTCTTCTTCTTCTTCTTCTTCTTCTTCTTCTTCTTCTTCTTCTTCTTCTTCTTCTTCTTCTTCTTCTTCTTCTTCACTCCGTCTCTCTCAGAAATCACTCGTCTTTCGTTCATCATCATCATCATCATCATCACCACTTCTCCTTCACTTGACCTCCTGCTTTCACACTCCACTTAATGTCCTTCAACACGCCAGGGGGCCTAAAGTGAAGCTGCAGAGGGACTTTGCTTTATTTTTTAATCCTTTTTTCCATTTATTTTCACTGTAAACACAATTATAAAGCCGTATGAGAGGTTTCACAGAGGGTTTCACTTCTGTACAAGACAGTAGTTGTATTTCATACCAACCAATTAACTGGCTAACGCTGTGTTCTCACTGCGAGCAACAAAGCAGAATGGCACGTTTTGCCAGCTACGAGTTGTCATTGAAGTTAAATCAGAAAGAATACCGGTACATTTTCTTTACATTCATTTAGACAGAAGGAAACAGGTATTTTGGGGGGAGAGAAGGACCGTAAATGGTGAAACCAGGCGGCAACCTCTAGTTCTGCCGAGTGAAGCCGATGCAGAAGTGCCTTAAAACTTTCATTCTGTCTCCTGACCATCAGGGGACGACTCCTCTGACTGCCAAAAGAAGTCCTATCGTTAAGACGTCTATGGGAAAATGGCCCTACCTCTCTGTTAATGAGTTGAACATGAGTTTATGGTCTCAATCTCTAGTTTAAAGTCTTCTTCAACACAGCATGATGTTCATTGAGTAAATGATGATCCATTTAGAGTCAAATAGACCATAAAACGCGGAGTATGCTGTAGAGCAGGCTTTCTGTGATTGACAGGTCACTGCCGCGACCAGAGCCGTGTACGCCATCTCTACGTCACTGTTCCGCATTCCAAATATGGTAACTTCTGTTCACCGTTTGCAGAAATCTTATATCTTCTTCGTTATTTGTTCTGCCTTTTCCTAACAATGTTTAGCAGCACGAGCGATCAGTGCACCTGTGCAAGCCCCCCGCAGTGTTTCAGGAACAGAACTATGTGGTTAAGTTTAGGAAAAGGTTGTGGTTTGGGTTTAAATGATAATGACAAATCAGTCAACGCTGATTTTTGGTTCCACACGGGACATGAACAGCAGTCTCCTGGAGGAAAGTCTTGTGTTATTTTAGACCGACTTGTACCTCTCCGACTTCCTCCCAATGTGGAATTTGTGAGTTTTTATACTACTTCCCTTGTCCTAGCTTACATACAAATTGATTACGTGGGATATATAAGAATTATAGTGCATTACGTTTTGTAGGTATTGCTACAAACAGTGTATGAGAAAGAGTGTCTTCAGACTGAATGTGATTCAAATCTTCTCACCTCGTTTTATTTCCACAAATTTCACAATTGGAGATTTGTTTTCAAGTGAACTAACATCGTCAATGACATTTACTTCTGGAATACCTGCTGCTGAAAAATAACTCCTCACACTGAGATCAACTTTGTTAACAATTTTACCTTCAACCTGTCGCTTAGGTGACAGAGATTAGCAACGTCAAGAATATCACGCGGTTGCCTCGAGATACCAAGCGACAGGCGGTGGCCATTGTGTTTACAGACGACACCGCACGCACCTTCACCTGTGAATCAGGTAACGTACGGACACGTGCGCGCACACACACACAGATTGACAGCTCTGTATTGTCAGGACTCGACACACTATACCAAACTGCAAAATACACATCCCTGTCCACTCTGTCTTTTAGACTCGGTTTTTGATCAAAACCATGTTCCACCCAAGTTTGAGCATGCATACTTTCTGTTGATGCAGTTATCGCCCCAGACCCTGAGTAAATGTAAGGGATAGCGCAAGATTGTGTGAAATACGCTGCTTTGTTTGTGAGTGAGATGAGAAGATTGATATCAGGCTTCATGCCTGCGGGTGAAGAACAGAGATGGGGTCAGGACGTGTTTAGCCTAGCTTAGCATAAAGACTGGAAGCAGGGGGAAACGGCTAGCGTGGCTCAGTCCAAAGTAAAACAAAGAAACACCAATCAACGGCTCTAAAGCTCACTAATTATCATGGTGTCTTTCGTTTGTGTAACATGTATGTAAACAGACACGTAAAAAGCACGTCATACGTGGAATATTTCAAGGTGTACCGCGGGAAGTTGAGCACAGTTAGTCCATCTGGGTGGTGTTCACCATTAAACAGTTGAGGGAAATACAAATGTCTCAGGAGTCTCAAAACATCTGCCCGTAGAAGAGGTCGTCATTTCACCATTTTACTTCTTTTTTAACAAGACACTCGGTTCTAGTAGATGTGATATCTCTCTCTCTCTCTCTTTACAGAGCTGGAGGCAGAGGACTGGTTTAAGACGCTGTCAATCGAGTGTCTGGGGACACGGCTCAATGACATCAGTATGGGAGAGCCGGACCTCCTGGCTGCCGGAGTGCAGTGTGAACACACAGGTAGTTCACACACACACAAAATCAAACAAGCAGAGTCAAAATTTCCATCTCAAGGGGGTGGTTAAGCTTCTACTGCCACCACCGCAGGTCTGTGGTTTAGCGTAGGGGCCTCCAGCTCTTAAAAGCAACTCAAACTATGACCCCTGACCTTGTTCATGTCGTTCCTCGGTCCCCGCAGAGCGCTTCAACGTGTTCCTCCTGCCCTGTCCCAACCTGGACATCTACGGGGAGTGCATGATGCAGATCACCCACGAGAACATCTACCTGTGGGACATTCACAACCCCCGCACCAAGCTGGTCACCTGGCCGCTCTGCTCCCTGCGGCGCTACGGACGCGACGCCACCCGCTTCACCTTCGAAGCCGGGAGGTGAGACCGGGGAATGGGATGGCTGGGGGATGTTTGATCGCTGACTGTCCCCACATACATGCGGGTCACACACATCGTGGGTTGCCGCACACACACATCGTGAAGTGTTAGGTAACATTTTGTTCACCCTTTTTGTTCACCCGTTGGTATTTTTCAACCTATTTTCCCATGTTGTTGTGACTAAAAGTCATTTTTGAAATTGGTCCAGTATTGAGGGAGAACGCTAAACCGTCAATGTACGTCCACTAAAAGTTGCCACTGACAGGCTCAGCTTGTTATTGAAAAGGTCTGACAACATTATGGAAAGAACCCTGCAGAGAAACGAAACCTTTTTCTTCACCTTTCGTTTCATCCGGTCTGTTTGATATGGCGCGTCTTGCTCGGAGAAGTCTTGTTCTGAAATTTTGCGTCACATCGGGTACATCCCAAGTCTCTCATTTGCATCCACGTTTCCCTCACTTGCGTATCTTTCTTGCATTTCAGTCCCTACCACCGCGTTGCATGGAGAGTTGATTTTTCGGGGGGAATTTTAAATGATTGAACTCGCATCAAACCCGGCAACGCTCAGGAATTATCAGCCTCACGTGACTGAATGAAATGATCCCGTTGTATGAAATAACAGATCATAAAAACACAAATCTTTCCAACAAATGAAGACAGTTGTTTTTGGTCCTTTTGTTGTTCAGATCTACAATTAACATATGGTGAATCAGAAAACAAAATACATTTGGGAGTGATTTTAAGATCTGACCAATCAGATGCAGCATCCACTCAATAACTGATATGGGACCAAAACACAGTAAAATATAGTAAAATACAGAAATGACCCTTTTAACATGAAACGCCCAACTGTTTAATCGAACTCGAAACCAAAGTGTGTGCCTGTGCACTTTGTCAGTGAGCTTACGGTCAGTCCAAGGATACCTCCATCTCTCTTTCTCTCTAAGTCCATGAAGAGATTGATTGAATAGATTAGACGATGAATCAATTCTGGGTCAGACCTCCTTATCTGCCACTCTTTGACAAAACCTGACGAGCTATGATTGGGTCTGGATGCAGATAAAGGTGTCAGTGTGTGTGTAGCGAGAGAGCCCTCTGTCTGTGGGTGTGTTGTACTGCGTCGCCCCCAAAGACCGCGTCTCCTTTGTAGTGTATTCATTTACAGCTCGTCCACTGCCACTTCCTTTCATTCAACTTATTGGAAACGAGTTCATTTACTATTAATGTACTAATAGTATTAAGTACGAAGTGTTAAGTCATCTGTGAAAGTACACTGAGGATGTGCAGAGGTGCACTTGTTCTTGTCGGTCATTTAACGTGGCACAGGAATATGAATCTTGGCTCACTTTCACACCAGTAGTTCAGGTCATGTGGTCCGGAAATGATAAGTTGACTGACTTTTTTGCAAACAAACCAAAAGTTATAATAATGCAGTCATACGGAGTGACAGGATGCTCATTCATTGGTCAGTTTTGGTGATTCAGCATCATCACCCACACGGGGAAATGAGATTGATCGACCGACAATAGGGCACGCGTCATTCTGCCGGACCTCATGTGTGTATAATGTTGGCGCAAAGAGCTCACAGAGAAATGCCTGATTATTGATGTGATTATTACTAGTTGAGCTGATTGTTTGAATAATAACAAACAGGTAGAAATAGGACAAAAAAAGGCTTATTGTTCTGTAACATCTTGAAGTATAGTTACTGTGTGCTCTCTACACTTTACTTGTTTTAACTATTAAATTCACAGAGTAGAAGACAAGCTCAATACACCTCTGTTGAACTGCTTTACATTTCATGATGGTCTCAGTCTGGTCTTTTGGTCAATAGATATCTTTTGGCACTCTTTATTTGTCCCGTCGTCCTGAAATATGAGGCACTATGGGCTAATAAGGCTTGTAAACAGGTATTTCGCCGTGAGCTCTTTGTGACACCAGACAACAGAAATACACACATCAGGTCCAGTACAGCGCTGCTGTAAGTCAAATTCATTAAATTTCCCCACGTGGGTGCATGAAGCGGCGATGATGCAGGCCAAACCCGGAAGTGTTTTGCTTCCGGTTTGTAGTGTGTTTGTCATCCGAGGAGTGTTGACCAATCACGTTGGAGCGGGGTTGGGTAGCATGCAGGTAAACAGTCTGTTTGGAGAGCAAAAAAGATAAGAACGCTTTGGCCGAAATACAAGCTCTGAACCCTCCACCTATTGCCTCATGACGATTTAGCTTTTTATTAGCTTAAACTGACTGCTTGTGAAATGTTGTCTCTCAATTCTAACGGCGTTCTCGCGTCTCAAGTTGCTAATTGGACTGGTGCTTGGAAGAGGAAGCCTTGGCCCAGATATCCGACCTTCGCCCCTGAAGGCTTAATCGTCTTCAGACCGATAGCCGATGGGTTCCGAGATTGGTCAACTTATGACTGAGGTTCTGTTTGTTTTAAAGATATCGAATATCGTTCTGATACTGACTAAAGATAGCTGGATCTGGCATCAGTGGCATTAGGCCAATCTGGTATTGGATACCATTATTTTAATAACTGACAATTTAGTGCATTTATATACATGTATTTATTTGTTACATTTTATTGGTATGGGATCGGTACTCAGTATCGACCGATTCATAAAGCCCGGGTATCTTCATTGGGACTGAAAAGGTTGGATCGGTGCATGTTTTTTATACATTTTTTACCTTGTTGCTGCTGTACTGACTGATACATACAACTTCATTTCGTTGTATGTTTTTACGATGACATTTGCATTTTTTCATAAATATGTAGGTTCGGACATGATGTGGAGCGGCTTTAAAACTCACCATGCCTCCGTGTTTCCATTACATTTGTGTCAGGGGACACTGAATCACTTCCTGAAATCTCACACTGATTCATTTCTATTGAGTGTAGAGGGAGTAGGAGCTTATTCAGGTTTTCCAGACAATCCTCCATTATACTGTATTGGCCATTCTGTGCTGTGCTGTATTGCACACTGGCTTCACACTAATCTTGCTGTTATGTGTAGGATGTGTGACAGCGGTGAAGGCCTCTACACCTTCCAGACCAGAGAGGGGGAGCAGCTCTACCAGAGGGTCCATTCCTGTACGCTGGCTATTGCAGAGCAGCACAAGAAGGTCTTGCTGGAGATGGAGAAGAACAGCAGGGTGAGATTGGGAGGTTGTATGAGACACTTATCAATGGTCCGTGTATTACCTACAAAATATGACGGCCGGCATACCAGCAGTTTGGAGAAACAGACGGGACCAATGTCATGCTAAGTACCGGAGAACCTAAAAAAATCAGGACCAGTTTAAGAGTATTCTATGTTTAGAATATTTTCACCGCTTTATCTTGCCGTCAGACAGCCCTACCCGTTGGGAAACCCAAGCCATTATATCCATCTATGCTCTCTTTAAAGCCACTGGACTCCATTGAAACAGTAATTTTGCCTCGCAGAACACAGGAGTGGCTGTTGCTACCGCTGCCTTGGTTTGCTATTGTGTGACTTTGGTGAATCATAATTCACTAATTAGACTAATCTGCAGTGCTTTTTTGTAAACTCCTGAAGTTGTGTCCTATGTTTATGACTCCCAGTTGATGTCTATGGGTTCAGAACCTGGCTCCTACCCATGCACCCCTACCGCCATCCTGCCCCGATCCGTCTACTGGCACCACATCACTGGAAACCAGACCGGCATGGATGGCAGCGGTAGGCCCTTACACAGACCCTTCAGACAATTCTTTTTTAATCTATTCCTTTTCTTATGTAGGCTTCTAACATACTATGTATCGTTCAAAAGCATGACAACTAATTTCTCAGTCCATTGCTATTGTGCCTGAACCTTATGTCATGGCTCCAAACAAACCTGCTGGCACCAACATGGCGAGAGTAGAGGTTAATTAAACACACCAAAATCAGGAAAAGAAAACCTCATATGTGTTGGGTTTTGCCTCTTCCACTTAAATATACTTTTAAATCAGCTGTCCTGGTTATGTCCTAAGGGATAAAAACACACCTACAGTACCAGCAACCTCTAAAGTAAAAGCCGTGTTCATCCTCTGTCTGTAGGTGATGCTGCAGAGGACGACCTGCTGTCCACCCGTCTGCCACCGGACCATCACGCCACGCTGCCCCTGGCAAATGCACATGCACAGTCCCAGTCGCACATACACACACAATCAACGACACACTACCCCACCTACCCCAGACAGTGACACACACATACACGTAAGAAGGTACGGACGTTGAAAATGACGCAGAGACAAATAAAACACAAACATGCATACATGCATGCAGGCCCACACAATTCACACACACTGAAAGAAACACACACTGTTCCATCCTTATTTAAGTTTTACAGCCCAACGTCACACCTCACAAGAGATGGTGTAGGCAGGACTGACACTGGCCAACACACCATGCTGAATGCAGGAAGTGAAAACTAAATCCAGCGAAAGACTGCGAGGAGATAGATCTTCCTTACATGACTGCAGCTCCTACAGTTCCACAGGAGGCGGGGCGGTATTTGACGTTTTTCCACACTCAGGGTGAGAAACTCCGGCAGATTGGCATGTATTGCCGACTGTTTAAATGTGCAATGTGTAGGGAAAAAAAGAAAGGAAAACACTCAAAAAATGAATCAACAGAACGTGAAGAGGTGACGTTGTGTGCAAAGACGTCTACGTATTGTGTTGCAGAGATATCTGCTGAAATGAGCACGCTAACCAGCTACAGTTACCTCGTATTCAACCAGCGCAAACCCCAGCGCCGGGAGTCACATCAGGCCAGATGAGCGCTGGGTCTAACTTGTGTCACGGGGGCAACAGAATGTTTGCTGATCCGGCGGGGAGTATGGTTTGGGCAGTCCACTGGAATCAGTCCCCCCAATTACAGTTGCTACAACTCTGCAAATCTGCAGAATTTTTGCCACTCTGGATTTAATCAAACAAACTACCAAAGTGCACACAGACCGTACAGCTCCTAGTTAGTGGCACAGTAAACACAAAGTTGCTATTTATTTGTCAATAACAAAGGACTTTAAACTTAGACCGCATCGACCCAGTAGTAGAGGAGAAATGCTGCCACCTATTTGTTTGGAGCGGGTGGGCCAGATCTTACAGATTGCACCTTTAAACCACCATGGTATTATATATACAGCATATATTCCGGATGGCCACTCATTGAGGCAGTGTGCAAAGCCTTGATCTTATTACAAAGCTTCCTGGGTAGACTTGGTATATTTTTAGTGAGGAATCTTTGAATGTCCAAGTTTGAGTTTCTCACCCCAAGAGTGACAATTTCCGAATGGCTGCCATGGGATAAACGTCAATAAGGCCCAGTGTGTTACATTGAATGCTGCGTGGAGCGGGACTGCATGGTGCCTTAATAGCACCACGTGGACTGTGCTATCATTGGACATACGCTGACATTGAGGATTCCCAGTGTACCCTTGCCAGCTGACACACTTGTCCAAAGAACACTTGATAATTTCACTGTATGTCCGCGTCTGGATCAATGCCTTTTGATTTTGCTGATAACTGATGTGACTTTGCAGTTACTGGAGCTGTGCTGTGCTGTGCCGAGGTTCTGAACCTCGGGTTGAAACTGTGATCGGATTCATTTTTATGGATTGGCTCCTGTACTAAACTGGACATTAGCACTCAAGCTGCGTACGCATCAAATGCGAAGCGAGTTTTAGCCTTCCGTTACTTGCACGAATTCCGCCGCGGTGATCATTTGTGTTTTTTCTCGTCACTCGCGCTAGACGTGCCGGAGAGGACGGGGGGCTCACCTCTATGAAGATACCAACATTTCATCAAACATGGCAGAAATAACCACTCTTGCTTCCTTGTACATGCTGTGGAATTCCCAGATACATTACATCTGTGAATTTCATCAAACCGTATTCACTGTATCTAGCAAGCCACACATCAACTGGTTTAATACCGCATTACGAACCCAAAATTAACTGATTTTGCTGTGATTTTATTGCAATAAACAGACAAAGGGATGCCGAAATGACTATATAACGATGCAGATTTTGAAAAAAGTTTTGAATTCAGCAAGAAGACAAGCACAACTTTTAAAATGCTTGTTTTCTGAACGGACTTTGTGTCGATCAATGCTTGGCTATGCTAACATAGTAGCTATTCCTTCAACACTCAAAATAACATCATCTAGGCATTTATACGGCAGTGACATGATTACATTATAGACACTGTGGTTTATACACATACATTTTTACACATAGAGTTCCTGGACAAACATGAGGTGCCATCGCAGAGCTCTGGTGGCCACAGATCCTCCAATTCTGATTCAACAATGTCAAGATGTCAGTGAAGACAGGAGGAGGCTGATAGGCTTTCGCGACTCAGCGTCCTGGGAATCTCCAGGTATTCACATCATTTGCGTCGCCTGGCACAAATTTGCATCCGTTCGCCTCTTTGCATTGACTTTGTATGTATTTCGCTTCGCATTTGGTGTGAACACACCATTAGAGCTTCAGACTTGTTGTGGGAAGTATCACACCACCTAGCAGCCACATGCTTCTATTGAGCTATATTTGCACAACCCTGTTATTTTCTTAGGTTAGGGTTAGAAGGGGAAGAGGGACTTACAGTGTCGAGGTCAACAGATAGCCCATACTGATGATTCATTTGCATTGAACCTGCCAATAACTGAACGTCAGTATCTTTACATATATGACCCTTACTAGAGCGACAAAACTCTGAACACTGAATTGGAATCTCCCTACTGAAACACAGGAGAGAAAACTTGTTCAAACATTGGCATTCACAGACTTTCTCAGAAGGGCAGGGGTGGTAATCATGAAAGGGCATCTATTCTTCCATTGGGTTTAGGGTTCATTTCTGCCCTACGGTCACACCAGAGCGAAGATTTCGCATATGACAAGAATATTTGGGCCAACCTGAAGGGCACTTGGACCGACCACAGAAGAACTTTGGATCACCAAGAAGCACTTGGACCACGCAAAAGCCCTATGATGTGACAACAGGGAAAATCAAACTATGGAAGAGAAATTCTGATATTATAACGGTGTAAAAGCAGTCGGGTAGTTGGTGCCGTAAAAGTTTCTTCAACTTCGTATACATGGCCTATTTCTAACCTTTTTGTTGCTTCTACTCAGTCAATCTAGTCTGGGGGACAGACGGTATCATTTATTACTGTATTATAATATTTTTTATTATCTCTCTCTCTCTCTGATTGTTACAGTTTTCTGCTTTCATGTGTGTCATGTGTTGTAAGACACATTGCCTAGTGGGCAGAGCCTTATAGGTCAGGTGTGAAAGACAGAGCTGGGTTTTGGTCCAAGCCGAACTCTGCAATAGTTGTAGACACATCTTTCCTGTTGAATCAGGAAGTATCAGCAAGAATTCAGGTGGCCTTGCTTTAAGTGTTACCTCCATGTGGTAAGATAATCTGGCTATAATTATACAATTTGAAAAGTTCCTGAAATTATGAAAGTAACAAATTGTAGGAAACCATAACTTTCCTTCAATAACGCCCTCTTCCAAAAGGGAGCATTGTATCATTAGCATCTTAGAAGGTCAAAGTCTTTCTATAAATGCAGTATTGATCAACACTGTTGTCAATTGGACGAAGTGTATCATAATTCAACCCAGTCTCACTCCCAACTTGTCAAATCCCAGCTCTTGGTCAGTGCCCCTCGGCATCTGATATCGATGCGCCGATGCAACCGTTAGCATCTGTATGGGACGCACGGGGCTTTCAACTAACTCCAATGTAAACCCAACCACTTCATTATTGGACACACAGAGCAACTGGAATCATGTAATCTCTATAAATACATTCGTATGCAGAATCTGTAGACAACGGGACAGCGTTTTGGTGTCGGACGCCTTCTGGTTTCTGTTTGTAGTCCATATAGTAATGACCAATTGCAAATATCAGGCTGTGGGTGATGATTAGAAGGATGTGCCGCCGGAAAACAAGAAAGGTCAGATCATGTTTTTCTCAACTGTGGGCTCATATGGGAGATATCCTTTAATTGCTGCCTTTTGATTTTGTCCTAAGGGTTCAAGACTGTTAATATGACAGTGGAGATTTAACCACAGCAATGTGACGTCAAGGAACACACCGAGCACCTTCACGACGCCATTGGGAAATGCCTCGTATCTGGATTGTGTCTAAATCTGACATAGCTCAATTAATGCTGGAATCCTTGTACAAGTTACATTTCATGGTTTGTTTCTTTTGTTTTTTACGTAATTTGTACATGACAGGGCTAAGCATTTTTGTTGGTTTACATGATGTCAGTTATGTATTGTGTGTAGATGTGTTTTTGTGTACCTACATACTGTATACGTTTTGTATATATTGCTATTTATTTCATATGGAATGTGTGTGAGTGTGTGTGCGATAGAGAGAGAGAAAGAGCGTGACATGAGGGATTATTGGAACATGTGTTCATTTAAACTACAGACTCATTTTGTACCTTGCAATGTTGAACAAGCAGATGATAACCGGTTCCACACTTTTTCGGCATGTCGCTTCACACATAAATCTGCTCCTGAGTGAACAAAAGCATATTCACCATCCTGTCTACTGCACCGTCCCCTCTCACACAGCATGAATCTTTTTGGCCTTAAATTAACTACAATCACACGCCATGATGCCGTTTGTTTGTTTGTTTGTTTTGTAAAGACACTGTAGCATCCTTCAGCAAGGTGTTTCGTAAAGGAGGCTTCGAGAAGCAGAACTCATTGTGAAAAGCCCGTCTTGAATGAGCTCAACAAACCAAACCTGGATTAAACTGTTTCATAAAGCCAATTCAGAGCTGATGGGGGTCAAACTGAGTCTGGATTGAGAACAGCTGACCTGAAACATCAAGCACAGGTCACATCCTTGAAGAAAACACAAAGGACAAATGGTGATGTTCCCAGCAACAGAGCAGCACATAAGTATTAGGAAGAAAAGTTCAGTCGAATTATACTACAATACTTGGTTTGTACAAGTGACATAATAGCCTATATGGCGAAAGTACAATTTTCATATCTTCGGACTCGTCTGTCTCCAGGACTTTTGATTGTAGTGTTTCTGGGTATCTGGTTCATTTCTTTAATTGAAAATGCTACTTTCGCTAAGGCTGCAGCCATGGGTCAAACATATTACCTTTCATCGAATTGAATTGTTGCGTAAGACTAAAAGCACGGTGGCGTTGAGCTAATTGCTAATAGCAGTCGTTATGTTTGGCAAGTATTGATTTCCGTTTTTACCGTTCCAGTTTAGCATGTTAGCATGCTAACATTTGCTAATTAGCACTAAATTGAAAGTACAGTCGAGGCTGATTGGAATCTCATTCATTTTGCAGATATCTGGTCTTAAACCAAAGTATTGGACACATTTGAATTTTGACATGATGATGGCTGAGAAAAGTCAGAGGATGACCAAATGTATAACAGTATGAACATAAATTCACTGCAACAGTTGTTAGACTTGTTACTCTTGACCACAAATGTCCACTGGCTGGTGGCACTGGAGAGGATGTAGTCATTAGGATACATCACCTGGGAACTATGAACATCCGTACCACATTGTGTGCCAATCCATCCAGTCGATTTTGAGCCATTTTACAGAATTAGTGAAAATTTCACCTGCTCGGCCGTAGATGAAATGTCAGAGGATCACCAAAATCATTAGGATTCATCATCTGGGAACCATGAACGTCTTCCATGGCAATTCAAATCTGATATTTGTTGAGATATTTCAGTTTTAACCAAAGTTATCACTTTAACCAAACCTCTTTTTTGAGACAGAATTTCCTGGATGAAAAAAAAGCCTGATTTATTGAGGTAAGTCTGACCTTTACTGACAATGTTGCTTTGTAAAACACCCTGCTGGTTATGTAAGTGGCAGAGGTGATGTAAAATGTCTGGGAAAAGGATGGAAACTCCGCCGTTTTTCTCTCCATCACCAGACGGTTCTAGTCACTGTTTGTGATTGTAGTGTAATGACACTGATTGTGTCAGCTCTCGCCAATGGCTATGACCTCTCCTTAGCTTTGTAACGGATGACAAGATGTTGTTTCCACCCATTTACACTGTCCACACCAAGTGCATGTTTTGTAGAAAAATAAAGTCCATTACTTATTGGTAGCTCTCCATAGTGATGTCAATCCTTTGAATGTGACTTTGTTGATGCTTTGTCTTTTCTTTTGTTTTTTTAACTATTGGCACATGTAAAATATTGGACATAAAGTTAAAATATTTAGTCTATGTTCATATGGTATGTAAAAAAGCTGGTAAGTTTACAATAAATGAATGAATAAATGAATGAAAGATGTTACTTGTAGTGACGGACCCACCGAGAATTACAACCCTCAGCCCTACAGAGCGTTTTGGCATCTTTTAGCTCGTTCTTTTGGTAATTTTATTGCTTTTGGTTGAGTCACTCAGCTCTCATCAACTGGCTGGAAAAGGCTTAGATAATTCCACTGTACCTGTTCAACAGCAAAGAGCAGACAGTCACAGTTAGAATCTGCAAACTTTGTGTTGCTGCCTTTACACAGGTTGTTGTGTAAATATGCTGAGTTGCCGCACGCTCTCCTCCCAGCAAAGTAATTTAGTTTCCAGCGGGGTTAATTAAACAAAAATACGAATTGTTTTCTTGTTTGATTTAATCCCATAGACAAACTATCGAGACCTACACTGCCTGCACTGCCCCTGATTAATGGCACAAGAAACCCAATGCAAACTATTGGCCCACAACACAGAGCAGTGTTATTTTCACACGCTCAGAGTTTCAGCAGTTTTGTCGAATTTTGCGTATTCTTGCCCTGCCCTTAGTAAGTTTATAACTGATGACTGTAAATCAACATTGTATGGACCCATTAGTCGAGGTGAAATGTTAACCCCTATTTCATTGGAACAGAATGCTGCACATTGCACATTTAGCGCAGACTAACGCTTTCATCAGATGGCCTGAAGCCCGACTTATGTTGTTCAGAATCAGAATCAGAATCAGAACCGTTTATTACCAAGCAAGTTTTCACCTGCAAGGAATTTGTCGTGGCGGAAGGTGCATAACATTCAACAATAAACAATAACATTTAACTATCAAAATAACATTTAACTATCAAAAACAGTCAGCACAGTGCAGGAAATAGAAACATATTTGAAATGTACAATAAGATATGGAATATATAGGATATGGAATTTTGCACACAAAAACAGACAACAGGACTGTAGCATCAAAACACCGAAGCAGCCATTCAGGGTTATCCCTACCATCTCTACTGTTTGAATAACCAACCGCGTCAACATTTCAAAGACAGGCCAGGAAGTGACTGAAGTAATGTCTCCTTTATCCTGTGGGGTGCAGTAATGTACTCAGAAGCGAGTTAAATCCCAAAATAACAGAAGAAGAAGACGCGTAGTACTGTACTGGCGTGCTGTACATTTCTCCAAACCAAGTCGACTCCTCTCCACATACTCTTAATGTAGCTAGATATAGCTACAGTATTCACCTATACCTTAACGTGCACGCTTAACTTTATTCACGATATCATTCGCATTGTGGTCCGCCTGGTTTGGTCACGCGACGCACCAGCTGTTGTCGCAGCAAACTACCGACCAAGAACATGGGACGGAAAGTGACCCTCGCTACTTGCTCATTGAATCAGTGGGCTTTGGACTTCGACGGCAACCTGGAGAGAATACTGAAGAGTAAGTCGGACTATTACTGCAGGGCAGTGCTGTCATAGAGTGTAACTTCTGCCAACTGTAGCTTTCTGGTTTGGATTAATAATGTAAACGCAAAAACCGGTTTCCCAACAAACACACCAGACACTCCATATGACGTTATGCAAATCCTCATATTAGGTATGTGGAGTATAAACAGGTGTAGCTTCGCTCCTGACAAACTGTGTCCAGGTTTCTTATCAAGTATGATTGGTCAGCCACTCAGGACCATGTAAATCAGGGGTGTCCAAACTTTTTTTCACTGAGGGCCACATACAGAAAAATATACCAAGGGCTGGGCCACTCAGGTCCGATCGCCTCACCCCTAGTGTGTTAAAGTGAGCAAAATCAATCAAATTTGGTTCTCAATGTGCTTTTGTTCAGATTTAACAGAGATGTTTGCTCACGTATGTTGAGCCGAACAGACTCATTATTCAAATAGAAGGGAGTTGAGAACAGCTCGATGTCTCTCTCAATGAAAGAAACATATTGAAAGCCATGGCAGCTGGTGGAACATGTTCTAGGTAGGGCTGTGCCACATCCAATCAATTTCAGCAAACATCCCAGTATGATTTAATGCTAAATAAATTAAGGTATCAAACACGTATTGCTACTTTGCAGTTAAATATTTAACATTTATTCCAACATGAAAAAAAGCAGAAAATAACACTTTGACAAACACGTCAGGACATCTTATTTACAGCTGGTAGCTTCATGTGCTGCTTCCCTTTCCTGCTAGTCTGCTGTCTGATTGTGAGGTCAGGTTGATCTGATATCAGCACTGCAGTTTCTCCTCAAAGTTCTCCTCTCAAACGGGTCTTGGAGGAGTAGTGCTCGCGCTGGAGCTCGCGCCCGCCTGTAGAGACTCGTCCGGACGGGAACGCGCAGCTTGGGGCAGAACCCCAAATGATCGTCAACTCCCCGAATCGATTCTGCCCCAAGCTGAATCTATTTGAGGGCGCTGATTGGCTAAATTGTATGTCACACATTTATATCTTTAATCAGCAATTGGCTAAACTGCTTCACTGCTCTTTTGGGCAGTTTCTCCAGCGCTGCTGAGACGTGCACACGTGCATTTATATAACAGGAAAAGCATATATTTACCGCAGATATCATATTTTACACATATTACTGGGTGATTCCATATTTCAAAAACACAAATATTGACAATTTGTATAGTTTATTATTGTTATTATTATTCATTTTATTTGTTGTGGCTCAAGGTGGGGCGGCGCCCTATCGCCCTCTATTGACCAGCCGCCACTCAGCACTGACTGAGTTCTGTCATGAGAGACGTTATCACGGACACGTATTTCCCCCTTTTAGCAGAAAGGTTGGCCTTTGGAAAAGCACATTTGACTTCGGACTGCGTGGGGAAGTGCGCAACATTGAAGTTGCGTAGAGTGCCCTCGTGCTCGAATTATGTTGACAGTTTTCACAACCGTGTTCATCACATCGCCACGCTGGACTGTCTGAGCACAGAGGGCTTCTTGGTGGGTGATACGCTGCATTTTAACAGCCTCACCTCCGCTCTCTTGCGCTCGCCTTTCATAGCTGGAGCCCTATCTGTTATAACTCCACACAGCTTGTCTGTTCTCGCTCGGCACCAGTGTAGGACGTGTCATCATCCGGGGCTAAACGTTTCTTTGATTGCTCTTATTTTGTGGAGAAGCTGCCTTGTTCAACACAGTATCTCCACCTAGTGGTGAAACTAAGAAGTACAATACAGTCAAGCGCAAGTTTCAAGTGTGGGCCATATTACATTATATTTTTAGAAGTTGCTGCGGGCCAATTAAAAATGGACCGCGCTTGGCCCGCGGGCCGTAGTTTGGACACCCCTGATGTAAATAGACCCTTTCCTCTCAAAATGATGCGTTTCCTATTCAAAGACATACATTCACACAGCTGTCTCCAAGTCCCACAGTGAAACTCAACCTGATCCTCAAAGTATTGATCATAAAGCCTGAAAACCGTTCACACATTTCATGTAACAGCCATAAACATGCAGTGACAGTGTGAACCGTCTTTCCTTAAAACAAGCATTCCCCCCTCACAGGGTTCTGGGTCCAGTACTTTGCACTTTATACAATCCATGGGTCTGTCACCAGAGCTAATAGCTAATTCTGCACTCTGAGCTAACCAGAAGTGTTCCCTCTTGAGATAATGAACATTACCACCAGTTACTTTTGTGATTTGTGCAGTTTTAGCCACAAAAACAACTTTTCATGTTGATCTACCCATAAACTCAACCCATCCATACTAGGGATTAAACGTCAAGATATCTCGGTCTTTGCTGCCACATTTATTACCTTTTTTGAATTGGCCTCTTGCTGGTCTCCTAACTTTGTGGAAGTGCAATATTAAATCACTGAAAACCTCTGAAATCTATGGGGTTCCATTTGTGCCAAAATTATGTCAAATGCCTATGTTGATTGCTCACCTGACAAGACATAACAACAGTCAGACGACACATCATAACAACAGTCAGACGACACATCATAACGACAGTCAGACGACACATCATAACAACAGTCAGACGACACATAACGACAGTCAGACGACACATCATAACGACAGTCAGACGACACATCATAACGACAGTCAGACGACACATCATAACGACAGTCAGACGACACATCATAACGACAGTCAGACGACACATCATAACGACAGTCAGACGACACATAACAACAGTCAGACGACACATAACGACAGTCAGACGACACATCATAACAACAGTCAGACGACACATCATAACGACAGTCAGACGACACATCATAACGACAGTCAGACCACACATCATAACAACAGTCAGACGACACATAACGACAGTCAGACGACACATAACGACAGTCAGACGACACATAACAGTCAGACGACATTAAAACAACAGTCAGACGACACATCATAACGACATTAAAACAACAGTCAGACGACACATCAGAACATTAAAACAACAGTCAGACGACACATCATAGCGACATTAAAGCGACAGACGACACATCATAACGACAGTCAGACGACACATCATAACGACAGTCAGACGACATCATAACGACAGTCAGACGACACATCATAACGACATTAAAACAACAGTCAGACGACACATCATGACATTAAAACAACAGGGAGGACGATCCATCATGATGACAGGGAGTGCCACTAACTGTTAGAAATACTGATTGAAGTTGAATAGACACAGACACATGTTTTGTTAGTTGAGCAATCGACTTAGACAATCAGATTGACTTAAATAGTTTTCTCACAGCTGAAGTACAGTTCAAAGTTTTGTAGAGAGAGACACATTTTTGTCACATGTTCAGTCAACGTGGACGGTGAGCATGTCATAGTTTTGGCCCAAATGGAACCCAACAGCAATCTTCTTCTGCCACGGGGGTCAATGCACACAAAACCAACAGTATTTTTTTTTTGCCAAAATACAAATAATCCTGCCTGTTGCCTGTCTGTGTGTTTCTCTGCAGGTATTGAGATTGCTAAAGCTCACGGAGCCAAATACAGACTGGGCTCAGAGCTGGAGATATGGTATGATGGGCAAAAGCTTCATTACGTTTCACACTGACATGAGTGTATTCACACATTGAAATGTCACAGTATGATCCAAGTGGACTAGCTCCTTGTAGCGCAGACTTGTTATTCGATACTAATGCTGCCAGAGTTTGACTTTGACTTTTCTTGTTCACTTTACAGCGGCTATGGCTGCGCTGACCACTTCTATGAGTCAGACACGTTGCTCCACAGCTTTGAGGTCCTGAGGAAGCTTCTAGAGTCTCCTGTCACCCAGGACATCATCTGTGATGTGGGGATGTGGGTATCGCCATCAAACGGGCAGACTCTATACTTTAAATGTTTCAAGTTTTTAATCACTTTAAATTGCAAAAAAGTCAAGAACATTGGACACGCTTCCTTACAGCACGCCAGTACAGTACTACGCGCTTCATTTGCAGTCCACACATTAGAATTTAAACTGACAGTTTGTCGTGAGAGTTTATATTTACTTTAGAAAAATGTAACCTTGGAACATCCTGTTCCCCTCAGGCCCATCATGCATCATAGTGTGCGCTACAACTGTCGGGTCCTTTTCCTCAACAGGTACGTCAGCGCACCAGTCCACTCTCATAAATGACTTGTGTTTTTTTTCCCTGCATTTTATGCATTTATGTAACTTGACTGGACACATGTGTTTTATCACTGAGCATTTGTCCTTCATCCTGTAGAAAAATACTGCTGATCAGACCTAAAATGCTCATGGCCAATTACGGGGTCTACGGAGAATTGCGCTGGTTCTCACCTTGGAAGCAGTTAAGGTCAGTCATCACTCATTGACACGCGACACGTTGTGGACCTGTGGGAAGTGTAAGAGTCTGCTTCTCTGCAGCCCTTTGTGACCTCCGGATACCCTGGAGTATCTATTCACAGAATGCTAATTCCAGCAAAAATCCCTTCTTAGTAGCACAATCTGGTCAAACTTGAGTAGTGCTCCACATGATGAGTAAGCTGTTTGTGATGTGTAAAACATATGGAAGTGGCCTTTTAAAAAATATGCTTACTTATAATGTTGTCCAGTACAGAGAGACACAATAGCTTTAAGGTCAGCTTAGCACGAAGACCGGAAGCTAACCCGAACGCTTTCATACAACTCCAAAGCTGTCTTGTGATGGAGCTTGTTAACGACCGTGCTAGTCACCAGACCGACCAGAGCTGGAACAGTAACCAAACCTGTTCAAACCCCCGTTCGGACAGGTTAGTCTCGTGCTAACTGGCACTGAAACCACAATGCCCCATTTTCTTTATTGGCAGTTGAATATATAAGATGCATTTAGATATGAGCTGTTTGAAAGGTGTATTTTTTTCACTTTTGTAGAAGCGAGGCTAACAGTTCCCCCATGAGTGTGGTGTTTGAACTAAGACCTAAAACAATGATGGAATTTTGCTTCACCTTTTGAAAGCAACTGGGGTGGTATTGAAAGTACTTGTCTTTTTGCTTGTTTCATTAAGGCAGGTGGAGGAGTATTTTCTACCCCGAATGATCCAGGAGGTAACTGGGCAGGTAAAAAAAACAAAAAAAAACTATTATCTGTATTTTGAGACTAAGACTTAGCCTTTTTTCCACCACTGGCAACATTAGCGAAGAGATGGTCAGTGTTTTTTATTCCCATGTTTCTTTGTGACCATCAGGATACAGTCCCATTCGGTGACTGTGTGCTGTCCACGAAGGACACCTGCATTGGCACTGAGTCATGCCAAGAGCTCTGGCACCCCAGAAGGTACAGCACAGCAACAGAGGATTGTGTAAAGGTGCATTGCATGGGGTGTTGTCGTTTTCTGTGTTCTGACTGAAACAATCCAAACCTCCCGATGACAGAACCTTTTTTTTTTTGGTCTCTTTTCGTCAGCCCCCATATTCAGATGGGTCTGGATGGGGTTGAAATCTTTACAAATGCGTCTGCCAGCCACCACGTGCTCCGCAAAGCTAACCAAAGAGTCAACCTGATCAAGTCAGCCACCACCAAGGTACACTTTAACCCTCTGAACCCCAAGCAGTTTCAAGGCAGTTTATGCTTCTGCCACATTTTACTCACTGAGGCCTCGTTTTTTTTTCGGCAAAATCACCAGTAAGTGGAACTCAAAAATGTTTTTTGCACAGTATATCATCGTTATAATTAGTAAAGTTGGAAAAGTGTTCGAAAAAACTTTTATTTCTCAAAAGTTGGAACAAAAATTTAATCTATATAACATTTCCCACATGTGTTACCAATATTGGAAAAAAAGGGGGTCTCCTCGTGCTACACATATTGACCTATTAACATTTTTACAACCTCTCTTGTTCTTTCCTCTCTGCTCTGTGTAAACAGCCGAGTCATTTATATGGTATATACATTTTAATTTAATCGATCGGCCCCATTGTCACCGATACCTGATCAAGATATTTGAGTCAGTATCGGCCCGATATCTGTATCGGTGCATCCGTAGAATCTACAAACATTTGCTTGTTTATGCACGTAAAAACAGGGGAACTTTGTGACTATGCTTGGTAGAAACATATGTAGTTACGCAAGAGTATGCGCACCAACACCACAAAACAATGCGCACCAGCACACTGAGGCAGCCATCTGCGGCCCCATCTTGAGATGCCACAGATATTGAAAAAATATCCCAATTGCAGTATTGGTCAGAGAAAAATGAGACACATTCCTGCAATCATGTAGCTCGACCAGCAACTTACCATAGACTTGATGATTGTTGTACTTACACAGACAATGCAAAACAGAGATCACCAGAGGGCAGTGCTGCACTACTAATACAGGACATAGTGCATCCGTAATATCCTGTGTTCTTAGCACAATGCAATGGTTTGACTAAAATCAGTACTTTATTCAGTCGTTGTTCCAGTGTGTGTGTGTGTGTGTCTGGTGTTGTTCCAGAGTGGCGGAATCTACCTTTACGCCAACCAGAGGGGCTGTGATGGAGACCGTGTCTACTATGATGGTTGTGCCATGGTGGCCATCAACGGAGACATCGTGGCACTGGGAGCGGAGTTCTCGCTTAATGATGTGGTATGGACATGAAAAGAACCAGACCAGGCTCAATACATACCTGCGAATAAGTCTTTATGTAGTCGGAAATCATAAAACGACCGGTGTGGAGTGACATTATTGTAGGTGTGGGCAAAATAATGGGTTTGGTGTGTCCTGTGTGTACGGGTCTGTTGGGTAAATGTTGCAGAACAGGTCATACAGTTAGATAGCAGACAGCATTCCTTTGTCGCAGAATGATCTTTGTGTGTGTGTGTGTGTGTGTTTTACCTGTTTTACCTGTATTTTGGGGACATACATCTGTTTACACAGTCAAATTGTGGGGACTGGCCTGACTTATTGGGACAAGATGCATGTTCTCAGAATCAGAAACGGTTTATTGCCAAGTACATACAAACACATACAAGGAATTTTGCTTTGTGATTGGTGCATAACAATAAACGTAAATCATTCAATTTTAGTGTGAAGACTTGATGTAATGTTGGTGTAAGGTTAGTTTTAGGTTATGGTTAAATTCAGGTAAGGGTTAGGAATAGGCTCGTAGCAGTGATGGTTTGTCTCCAGAAAATGAATGTAAGTCAATGTAAACTGTCCTAGGTAATCGTGTGTGTGTGTGTGTTGTAGGAGGTGATTACAGCCACTCTTGACCTTGAGGATGTGCGTAGCTACCGAGGGGAAATATGCCAGCCGAACATGGTGAGACAGCACCTCCCTCCAGCCTTTGTGATGTCCAAAGTTGACGAATCATGGCTTATTGATTTTTGTTTTGCTTTTATTCACTATTGCCTTCCATCACTTCTAGCACTTATTACCAGGTTCTATCAGGTGGAAATTTCAATGTGTCCAGCACTTTTTTTTTAATGCAAAACTACTGATATTCCCATCAGCCTTAGCTGTACTTTGCATTTATGATCAGCAAATGTCAGCATGCTAAACTAAGATAGTGAACATATCAAACATTATACTTGCTATAGAGTGATGAAGGGGTGACGTATTTTTTTGTGCCAACCAGGAAGTTAGAATCGCCTGGTTCCCTCCACAAAAAGCCAGTGGGATTTTTCAATTGGATTTTGGATTATTGCAGAAAGTAGGCTCAGTGGCAAACAAATGTTTATGATACTTACATGTTTTGTTTAGCAAGATAATCGCAATAAAGGTAAAAGGCTAACGTTAGGCTATAACGCTACATTGTAAAACGTATACTGACGGTGAGGAGTTGCCCCCAGAGACTTTTAGCATCAGCCGTCTGCAGCGTTCTCCTTCAATACTGGACACAAGTTTTTAGTCACTTAGACACAACAACGTGGGAAATTAGGGTCCAGGTAGAAAAATACCAGTGTTAGTCTTTAAGTAACTAAATCTGAACAATAACCTTTATTAAAGTACAAAGATAATTATTTAAGTTTAAGTACATTATTGTTGTACTGTATTTATTCAGTGGCCCCATAATCACCTATGTGACATATTGTTCATTTTAATGTGTAAAAATTACTGCCGGGCAACGATTACAATTTTTAATCGCGATTAATCGCATGGATTTTGTGATACAAATCATATTCAATTTGAATTCTCTTTACTTTCTAGCATCTTTAGTTGGTTTAGTTAGACAGTCACACATAGCTAGGTTACAAGTGAACTATGGCTTATAAACCTGTCTCCATTTCCTGATCACTGTTTGATGCTCGTGTGTGTTTCACTATGTGTCGCTTTGTCTTGCCATTTCCTCTCAGTCTCACACTTCTCTGTTGTAGGACATTAAACCCAAACCGTGCCACAGGGTCAAAGTTGACTTTTCTTTATCCAATGGGGACGATATCTACCTCCCTACCCACCAACCAATAACATTGCACTTCCATTCACCAGAGGAAGAGATCAGGTACAAATGCATACATTTACTTTGGTGCAAAATATGTATTTTTTCGAAGCAGAAAACTATTTATAGGCTTCTAAAAAGGGCCAGTTGAAGAAACCCAGTGCAGAAATCACAACAGCATTTGCCACCTGTGTTGTTCAGTCTAGGGCCAGCCTGCTGGCTGTGGGACTACCTGAGGAGAAGTGGACAGGTGAGGAGGAACACACACACACACGCTGAAAAAATGCTGCTGCACAGTGTGTCGTGTGTCTCAGTTGACCCTTCACTAAGCCCCGCCCCCTGATGCTACTCTGTCAAGTTGTCAGAGCTACCATGGAGCCCACACTGTCACAAACTTCGATTCCTAAATAAATGAATACGATCAAATTTTTGGACAAAACATAAAAGTAATTTCATAGAGAAGCAGAAAGGAGTGTCTACAATATGTGTCTGAAGAATATATCCAGGATGTCAAACTGATTCAGCAGTGATAAAGATAGAAGCTAAAGCTACAGATGACGGTGTAAAAGTGAACCACCACATCACCTGGAGATCGTGACAGAAGAAATGAAGGAACACTGTTCCTGTAAAGCCGGGTGGACATTAATCACTGTCATTAAAAAGCAAAAGCAGCATGTGTATATGAATGTATGTTCAGTGTACCTTCAGTAGCTAGCGTAGCATAGAGGTGCTAACACTAGTTAATGATATGCAAACATATTCGGCTAATGATAGCGACACAAGTTTTTACGTAGAAACAGAACGTTTTTGAAACGTACAGCTCCTTCCCACTACACAACATTTAACCATGACCAGCTCCAAATCCACAAAACCGATCTGAAAATTAAGAACATCTGAAACGATTGCATGAGAGTCTATGCATCAGAGCCGGGTAGTTGTAGGACCCTGATCAGAGCCGGCTGATGCTAAGCTGTGATTGGCCAATCTGCGTTAAATATAGGCGGACGTTAGCGAAGCGTCGAAAAAACTAAAATGAAGAAGCTATTTGATTTTGACTTGTGTCCCAGGCTGGTTTCCTGTTGCCTCTGAGTGGAGGTGTCGACAGCTCCTCCACCGCCTGCATTGTCCACTCGATGTGCGTGCTGCTCTGCCAGGCTATAGAGGACGGCAGTGAGTACTATCCTGTTTGCTTTCATTTCAGATTATTGTAAACGCACTCGTTCTCTCAATGTGACTCTTGACACATGCTCTTGTTAAGGCATAAGGTGGTCATTTTCTATATTTTCCATATTCTCAACAAAAGTTGAGACCAAATCCAGCAGTGAATGCGTGCATCAAAGCCCGATATGTCTTCTTCCTTTGAGCCATAGAGCTCCGCTTTAAAAAACACATCACTGAGCCATACTGTTGCTTCACTGCCATGAACACACACACATTTCATCCTGCTTGAGTAACGTCTGTTAGAAGCTACAGTGAGTCACCGTTTTCGGAATTTAAAAAATGAAACACTATATTTGTGAGGTCTGGGCTTTGTGTTGAGAGCCACAGACAGGGTTGGGAAGTAAGAAAGTGTTGAGCGACTTATTAGACTTACTGGTCTGATCTTTTCATGAGATTTGTTGGCAATGAAAAACGTTATATAGTATGATACATTGGAAATCTGCACGGAAAAGATGCAGTATTAGTGTAAGAGGGTTAGTTGAACGATGCTTTTATAAGCCTGAGAATCCAGCCTTGGATCTTAGTTGCATGCCAACCGCCTCACTTTCCCGTCTGTCCTGTCTCTTTTCACTCTCACAAAATAAATAAAATATATAAAAAAAAGTCATCTTTTCTTGTCCCCTCCCCCTCCTCTTCTTTCTCTCTCTCCTTGTCTATCAGACAGCCAGGTACTGGAGGATGTACGCAGAGTGGTAGGGGATGACTCCTACCGTCCTGAGCATCCGAGGGAGCTGTGTGGTCACATCTTCACCACCTGCTACATGGCCAGCGAAAACTCCTCAGAGGACACATGCAGCAGGGCCAAAGGCCTGGCCAATCAGATCGGCAGGTAGGCGGGGTTCAACCTGAAGGGCTTTTGTTTGTGTGAGAATCAAGTGAAACAACAGTACAATGCAGCACATAAAGAATGGAAATAAGTGACGCAAATACTGGCTAATAATAACACAACCACAGTCTTGATGCCAGATTGTGATAAACGGACACTATTATCACAATCATAAAGTGAATATTTTTGTATTTAATATGATCAATATTTGCAAATAGTATGTGGCATAAATGTTTTGTTAAAAGTTAAATATTTATGAATGCGAGAGAACCGAGAATACAGTAGCATACAGTGGAATAAGAATTATGTGAGCTAATATATTACATATGAGAAAATTATTATAAAGTAGGGTAGAGCAATGACCCTGTAGTTCTGTGGCAAAATAAACTGAATATAGGCCATAACAGTGTTAATGTTATTTATTTTAAATTCAATTGATTCAATAATTTAAAAAAATCTATTTGTATTTATGTTTCATCTGTAGTCTGTTATTTTCTTTGGAATTATTGTCCTTTGAGCTGCATTGAAATATCTTTTCATCCTCTGTTATTCATTTCTTTGTCTGCAGCACACACATGAATATTAACATAGATTTGGCAGTGAAAGGCATTCTGGGTATATTCTCAGTGGTTACTGGAAGGTGGCCTCAGTTTCGAGCCAACGGAGGAAGCCACAGAGAAAACCTGGCTCTGCAGAATGTACAGGTACGACACTCAGTCACACTCACACTTTGGGTCATCATGATGCTTTTAGCGTCACGACAATGTCTTTGCCACTCCTCCTTCTTTCTGTCTTTTTTGTCTCTCATTGTCTGTCATTAACATATTCTGACCACAGTCTTCTTCACACTTACGTTTCAGTAACACAACTGTGACCGTTTTGTAGTTTCAATCAGTGCCGCAGAGAGTTTTGTATTCAGTGTGTGTGTGTGTGTGTGTTTTCCCAGGCTCGAGTCAGGATGGTCCTGGCCTACCTGTTTGCCCAGCTAAGTCTGTGGGCCCGGGGGAAGCCAGGTGGATTGCTGGTGCTGGGCTCAGCCAACGTAGATGAGAGGTACCGGTATTACTGGGGCTAGTCCCTGACCACAGAGATATATGTGAAATTTCCTTTTAAATATATTCTAAGTTGTTTCATAGGTAAAATAGATATACCTCAATCGGTAAGTAAGTACGATTTATTTATAAAGCGCTTTTCACAGACAGAAGTCACAAAGTGTCTTAACAGGAGCAGAATTTCATACATAAATAACACAATGTGACCATACAAGGGCCAATAATTTAAGAACAAAATGTAAAACATGAAATGTATTTAAGAAGGCACAATAAACAGAAAGTACACAATTAAAACATCGCTTAAAACCAGGCCCAGAGCATGAGTTTTACCCAAACGCCCGTCTAAACAGGTATGTCTTGAGCTGATTTTTAAACAAATTCACGGAATTAGCAAAACGTAGGGGTGCACGCAGAGCATTCCACAGCCATGGCGATACTGCCTCAAAAGCTCGGTCACCGCGGGTCTTAAGGCGAGTGCGTGGGACAGACGGATAATGAAGTGTCTGATGACACTTTGGACAGACATGGATGTGAACTGCAACACGACTGTTTGGCAGAGGCGGTAATTCTAGTTTTCACCTGTCCTTAATCCCACCAATTCTGAAATGTGAAGTCAATGTGTAAGTGCTTAATTAAAAACCTGCATTCTCTCTACTGACCATCAGGGGGCGACTCCTCTGGTTCCAAAAATAAGTCTGATTGTGTGGAAGTCTATGGGAAAATGACTCCACTTCTCACTTTAGTTATTCCATCAGTAAACATCAGTTTATGGTCTCAATCGCTAGTTTAAAGTATTCTTCAATCCAGCATAATGTTCATTTAGAGTAAACGGACCATAAAGCAGGGTACATTGTGATTGACAGGCTGTTACCACAGCGTTGTCGCGCACATGCAACCGTGGTGTAGTTCGTTCACTGACGTAACGTTCGCTTTTTACTTCTGCAGATTGCATTCACACTTCAAAAATCATAAAAGTGGTGTTCATTTGTGACGATTATCTTGCTGAACAAAACGCGTGAATGTAGCGAGAGCGGTGCAACCACCGAAAGATAAATGCTTTCTGAGTGGAGAATAATTACCGCCTAACAACAACCTTTCCTGCTCAGTCTGACAGGGTATTTCACAAAGTACGACTGCTCCAGTGCCGACATCAACCCCATAGGAGGCATCAGCAAGACGGACCTGAAAAGCTTCCTGCTCTACTGTGTCGAGCAGTTCCAGCTCCCCGCTCTGAGAGGGTGAGGTCAGCTGACTGACAGACATTTTGGGGAGATTGAACTGCTGGGTAACGTACCTGTTAGTATTCAGAACAAGGATGGAAGGAGTAAAAGGCGGAAGCAGGAATCCGCTCCAGTATATTACCCTCTTCACCAAACACAAAACCTTCAGAGGTAGAAGTGAAAGTAGCTCCAGTATTTATGGGAAATGAGCCAAACCCACCAGCACCACCAGCATGAGATAATGCGTTAATGGTCTTACACATCCTACAGCACATTTAAACATTTCTATATACATATAAAGATAGATATAGGTATGGGTCGGCTTAGGTTTCATGCACCAGTCATTGTTTCACGCAAACTTCATATTCTGCAAGCCACAAACGGAGCATCTCGTGTGGTTTTGGTTTCCTCTGCAGCATCCTGTCGGCTCCGCCCACAGCTGAGCTGGAGCCGCTGACAGACGGGCAGGTCTCACAAACAGACGAGGTAAGAAAAGAAGTCGGTGTTCGAAAATGGGTTTCGTCCCACGTGCATCCTTGCGCTAACTTCATCGCTAGCTCTCCCCGTCAGCTTCTTTCTCTTTGTACATCTCTGGTCAGTTCGACGGGGCCCAACAACAGTATTTGTTTCAAAATGCTTTATTTGTCATCATCCTTTTCCTACCTTCATCCATCTTTCACGAACCACCTCATGCCTCCCTCCTCAGGCAGACATGGGGATGACCTACTCTGAGTTATCCGTGATCGGACGGCTGAGGAAGATCTCCAAGTGCGGCCCCTTCAGTATGTTCTGTAAACTCATTCACATATGGAGGGACGCGCTCTCACCCGCAGAGGTCAGTTATCTTCTCTGCAGTGTATAACTGTGTTTTATGCTAGTCTGCCGGAGAGTGTAATCCTCAACTCGAGGAATACTTAAAAATAAATAAATAAACCATAGAAAATTGCAGAGCAGACACTTTGAGTGGAAGCAGGATTTTCAACAAATCTTTTATGGCATTAGACAGGAAAATATCTAGTTGCGACTTTTCTTGACCAATATTGTGATAACAATTTAAATTGCAATTATTTTCTATAAATGCAATTCTTAGCTTGTATCAAGAATAATCATAAATTAAATTATTTCTACTGGAATAGAATCCGATAAAACAATACGATACGATAATGTGATAGTAGACAGGTACAACTAATTTTAAGTGTTTGGCCCACATTTATTAAGATATGTTAAGTGTACGAAACATTACTCTGTTATTCAAATATTCTGCAATAATGGCATTCATACCCCCATTTCAAAATGTGTCTTTTGAACACTGATAGTGAATATTGTGCATTTAGTGGCTGTCTAAGACTTTTACCTAGAAACAACAGCGGGTCGTTGTCTTTTTCCAGGTGGCACAGAAGGTGAAGCACTTCTTCCGGAAGTACTCGGTGAACCGCCACAAGATGACCACGGTGACGCCGTCCTACCACGCCGAGAACTACAGCCCCGACGACAACCGCTTTGACCTCCGACCTTTCCTCTACAACACACGCTGGACCTGGCAGTTCAGGTGCATCGACAACCAGGTAGCAGTAAGGCAGGAACGTCCCTGCCACCTCATTCTCCGTTTGAATGGTGGGGGAAGACGGAGAAGTCGCAATACAGGAAGGAACTACTATAGTATTTGGTAGAGCTGGACTTTTTTCGAGTGTGATGGCTGTACCTCCTGCACACACTATAGTTATCTATAGTTAACACTTAGTAGTTCATCATAGTAGTAAAAGTAGGATCACAAAACTCACAGTTGGGATCGTATCATAGTTTTGAGTCACGAATCAGATCAGAAAAAACGAAAGAGAACAAATCTAACTTTTAGAGATTGCCCAATCACGTTTTTTGTTTATTTCTTTATCGCAGATACCAATTTCCGATCGTGCTATACAGGTCAGTTTTTTTTTCCAGCGGCTGGTATACAAGGCTCCAGACTTATTTTTCACCACCGTCCCAAAGAATAATTACAACCGTCCCGAAGACGGTGTTGAAACCTTCAAAAATTCTAAATCTTATTATTTTTCTTTGTAACTGTTATCTGTAGTGGTTATTTGCATAAAAGACACAATTCAAAAATAGAAGATGGCATTTTGATTGATAAAAAAAATCGTACTTTAGTAGTAGTTTTAATGATGTATTACAAGCTGCTTAGAGCAACGGTTAGCAAGTTAGACCTCTGTAGCATACATTTTATGTTGCTGTGAAAACATCTTCAAACAACTGGATTTATTCAATTTTCTTGCCATAAGCTACATTTTATAAGAACACGTCATAACGTCATAATTTACCTTCGCTCCAATACAAATGTTTACTGAATAGAGCATGAATGCATCATAATGTAACTCAATGAAACCTCCGTATGTTAGCTCTTAGCTCCTATGCTGCCAACGTTACTAGCTCTCCTCCTGTGGATTTCAATGCGTATTTATTGTTTACAATGCAGCATTATCAGTGATCAACGACTAGAAGCATTAATGTTCATCTACCAAACATGTTTTTCAACTACGATACATCACTAACACACACATTAACAAACTAAATGATGGCACATGGCTTTTGTTTGATACACCATACTCAGTTTATTCGATTCTATTTCTAGTGCACACATTTAGCTAATTTCTTTACCGTCACACTTTACCTTGTCTTGGCATACAGTATGTTTGCCTTTTCTAAATATTTGAAAAATTATATTTTTAGATACCACTGCTGAGGGTTCCGTTGCTGGTTGCTGCTGCTGGAGGGACTTCCTGGCCGGCTGGAATAAAGGATGCGCCCCCTAAAACGGAACCTTTAAATGCAGGAAGTGGCCAATTGGAAAGTACTAAGTGTCTGCCACATTCTGGTGAGGATTGTGGTTACTAGTCAAGAGAACACTATATTGTGTTATACACCATTTTTTGGAAAAACCCACCTGTGATTACTCATGCCAGCCAGCTCGGTCCCTCACACTGATGGTTACCCTCCTTTCCCCACAGGTGTCCCAGATGGCAGATAACACCCCAAAGCAATAAGAACCTAAGGTCTTCAGTGTCCTGAGAAAATCCATCACATCTGTGACGGATCAAAAGGATCGATTATGTGGTGATTTATGTGCCACTTTCAGTGAAGCCAAATAATTTGAACTGTGTTGGCAAGCACAGGGTCAAGCAGGAGAAAAAAAAAAAACATTTTTCAGGGACTTTGTTCTACCTCAGTGTCATAAATGTTCCAAGGGCTATCATTCCCAAATGTTGCTCAGCAGCATGAAAATATTGCAAAATATGCAAAATGTTTAATCACAGCGTAAGAAGTAATGGCTCCTCCACCTCTCTTTACATTGCATGTGATTAGTACCAACTAAAAAAATTAATATTATTCATTACTATTTGGAAGCCTAATCAGGTTACATCAGGTTAGCATGCTAGCATTTACTAATTAGCACTGAATGTTAGTAGTTTTGCAGTTATTTGGTCCGAAGTCAACGTATTGGACACATTTATTAAGTTCATACCTGATGATGGCGCTGGATGAATATTGCTACATCTTCTGGGCACCATGAATGTCTGTACGAACTCCCAAAGGCAATTCATCCAATAGTTGTTGGGATGGTTCAGTCAAAGACGCAGTTGTCAACCTCACGGTGGCCGTAGATGAAAAGTCAAGGAAATGACAAAATATTTGGGATTCATCCTCTGGGAACCATGAATGTCTTTACAAAAATCCCAAGGCAATCCATCCAATAGTTTTTGAGATATCTAAGTCTTACCACCACTTTGGTCCAGACTGAAATATCTCCACAACTGTTGGATGGACCAACCAACATTGCCATACTCAGAGCCATGCCACGAGTGTGACTTTAAAAGCATTTTAAGAAATCTTCGAAGATTTAGAAAATGGCAGAAGATTCAATATTTCTTATTTATTTTCGTTCATTTTGAGTTTAAAGATAGGCTCACATTGTGTCAAGTGTATCTTATCACAATACTCTCATGTCGATTTGTAAATTTAAGGATTGCTGGTCACTGTAATCACTCCTCCTGTCCACACTGACCCTGAAAGAAATCCCTTCTTAAATCTATTTCAATTTACCGGTACATAAGCATGTGGATATGGTATTAAAAATGACTTGGGCCTATTGTTTAAGGTCCCATGGGGATGCAAATTTGTTGTAGTATTGGGTTGTAGTATGTGCTATGTGTGGGCCTCTGAATCACTGACATATTCACAACGCACAGTCTGCCCACGCTCACCCTAAAATGCTGTACATGGGAATGTCCAGTGGCTTTTTCTGGGGTTCAGGCGAATAACTAAGGAAACACAAATTCTAAGATGCTGGTTCACATGCCCTCTCACTCAACCTCTGGTTCCAATGTCAGGTGGAAGGTTTATTCCTGGGACATTCTTCAGTAAGGGTTAATGGTGCTCATTTGCTACTAAACTATGACAGATTAGATTAAGACCGTGAAAGACATTTTCCTCCAATGTCTGGGACACTGAGGTTATTGGATTACAGGCTTGTATTTGGAGTTTAATGTCGTTGGTGAGACACTGTATGGGAGGGGTTGTGTGTTTTCTGGAAATAAAGTGACTCCAAAATACAAATTAGTTTTAAGGTGTTGTTTGTTTAATGTTTAATGACAAAATAAATTCTTCTAGTTTGACGATGTATTGGGGACAGCGGCAGAAAAAAAACCCTGCTGGTTTAATTAGTTGTCAGCTGACAGAGCATGCGACACCTGAGGTTGGGGCCTAATTAACATGATTCATCTTTCTTTTCATAAAGTTGTCATTTTTTCCCCACCCACAGCACTTCTGTCTGCCAGGAGATACTGTTGGGACTGCAGCTCCATACTGAATAAACTGAAGTCACTTACCCAAACACTTGACTTTATCTCATACTTCTGAACAAAAAATACTGATAACAGTATCAAGAAAATCTTAAATTTTTAGTCAATATGTCATTATTATAATTCCAGTAATGGGCTTCCATACCTGACACCTGAGCAGCAGTTCCGACACGATGTGAACGTTATTCCCGGCGTGACGGGACTCTACGGGCTCTTGAACCGACACGCGTTTAGACAGACCCCCTGTGAAGTTTTGTTTGTACTCGCTCGCGTGGCACCGTAGCGCGAACCGCCGCAGATTGCGCGCGAGCTACGAGCCGTGTATCGGAACTTTTAATCTATATTTGCTACAATAGTTTCCGAACACTACTTGCTTTTACGACACGCCACTTTCCTCCATTGAACGTTTCTGTCCTCTCACGTGACTGTGAGATGAGGTTTCTCGGTCCACTGTGCCGCAGTAGACTGCAGCACGTGCAGCGTGCTGTAGGTGGAGTTTTGAGTGTTTTTAAAGTCAGTGTAAAGTGATACTTGAGGACTGGAGGGAGGGTGGAGCAGCGCAGAGGGGCGACTTCCTAAAAACGCATTCCCCTTGCCCTCAGCTTGAGGCTGTCGTGCGCGGCTTGAAACTATGTAACTTTAGAGTTGTCACTGACCGTAGAGCTGCTGTCGGACTTAACTCACTCTCCTTGTGGAGCTGAATCCACTCCGTGTCCCGCCGAACTGCTACTTTCACTTTCACAGCGCAGGAGCGGCCCCGCAGAAGAACTCGGTAGATCTCCCGAATGGAAACGCACGTTCTGGTGGCCGGTAACGTGAACGGAGCCTTCGATGATTATGGCTCCTTGTCGGGCAAAGAGCACGGAGGGGCCCCGGAGGTCGCCGTGCAGTCGTGCGCTGTCGAGAGTGACACAGGTGAGTGGAGGATGTATCGTGACCCTCGGGTCGGCGGCGTTTCCTCTGTTTGTTATTCGGTATAAAAGCCAGTGGTGGAAGAAAAGAAAATCGCAACACAACAATGTAAAAGTCCTCCATTATAAACAAAAAACTCCTATAGGCCCATTTAAAACTTTAATTCAAAAAAGTAAATTAGGAAGTAGTATCAGTAAAATAAACTATGCAAAAAAATAGTCCCTTTCAATATGTCCGGTCAAACCCACCTGCAGCTAAAGTGAGCTATGATCCTGTTACATTCAACGACTCATATTAAACATGTTTATACAGTAGTGTGCATCATGTAAGCACATTATAAGCCTAAATAATAATATACAAACGTTATTCCAATCGTCACATTCATACATGCAGATACATACATTCAATTTGACATCTGCATTTAACCCATCTGTAAAGTGTCCAGGAAGTACATTTGAATATCTTAAATAATAACAAACTATTTGTTGGTACGGATCCCTTTCTAATTACCACAAACCATGAGCACCGGGAGTCTGGATCTTATGGGGCCCCTGAGAGCCTGGGGCTTTGGGTCACTGTTGTGTCTTGCCTGGTTTGGAAGTGCAGCCATGATTCTGCCCGCATCAAGAATAATAAAAACGTGTGATAATAAAAGTGCATATAAGTATCATTTTAGAGCTGATAGTAACTACCTAATGTCTTAATCTCCTGCACCCCCGACCCTTCTGCTGCCGTGGGCAAGTCCATCTACTTCCCACGCGCCGTGTGTTCAGAGATGCTCCTCTTCACAGCACTGTTGTAACGCCTGGTTATTTAAGTCACTGTCACTTTTGTGTGAGCTTGAACCAGTGCGGCCATTCTCCTTTCGATTCTCACTAGACGTTAGTCAACCTCTTGACCATATCTGCGTGACTTTATGCACCAGATTTCTGCCACACAATACAGTTGTACCTGATAAAGTTGGCCACTGAGTGTGTAGTTTTAATATACAGTGATGTAAGGCTGCAACTAACAACTCTGTTAATCTGTTGTTATAATGGCCTTACGTTCTAATGTCTGTCTTTAATGTGCTGTCCAACCGACAGCAGGGATGTGACTCGGGCAGGGACCAAATTTAACTTTTTGATCCGTCTGCCAATGGCTGGTAAACAAATTTCAAAAGCTTACCGGCCAAAATATTTTTCAACCAGACATGAAAATGTCATTAAAAACATTGCAGCCCATTGTATTGCTGTCATAAAAAAAAAAGTTGATCTCTCCCTACCTCACCCACAGTAGAGCCACGTTTGTAAACTTTCTTTCGACCGTACTGCCATCGCGCTCATCATTTCCTCCCTGTGTTACCCGACCAGCACCACTGCTCATCGAGCCGGGCAGCGAGCTGGATAAAGTATTTGCATTTTGTGCTTGGACCCACTCAGGTTTACGACACTAGGTCTTAAGGTACATGAGGTGTCCGTAGATGACTTGGGATGGGTCTGTATGTGCTGATAATACAATCATAAGAAACCCCAAACTAGTAGTTTGTTTACATCAACATCATTGATCAGAATTGCAGGAAAAGATCAGTTTCATGTCTGCGCATCCAGTCTAGAGATGTAGAGCCTAGATTAGCTCAAAGACTGGAAGCAGGTAAAGTGCTAGCACAGCTCCATCAAAAGTGCAAAAACAAACCAACGCGGCAACAATCAAAAGACCATTTTATTTAAAGGTTGCACCTTTTGAGCTAACAAGCTACACCAATACATCCCAGAGTGTGTACTTTATCCCACTTGCTGATAACTGATGATTCATTTTTTAATGAATATTAATATATTAATAATCGTGATTTAATAAGGAGTTTACAAAAATGAAAATGTTAGTCGTGGTCTCTTTTGTGACACAACATTTTGAAATGGCTGCAAGTATGTATGTTGATTCATTAAGTTACTCTTCAACTTAAAAGTTAAAGATTTAAAGTTACTCCTCCATACATCTGAATCTTTTTAGCTGTTTCTGTCATACTGTTGGTCACTTGACTTCATACAGGCGAATATGATTGAATAGGTGGTGTTGTCGGTTCTCTGTGACAGTTTCTCTTTTCTCGACTGCTGCTGCAGCGAGCGTGAGAAGTGCAGTTCTCACTTGTTTGTCCACCGTGCAGACGTGTTTGTTTTGTGTGTTGCAGCCGTTTAAAGTGTTGCCCTGTCAGTGATACCCGCCGACCATCAATGACACATCCTGCCGTGGAACTTTGAGTCAGCAGCACCAAATGTGTGTGTGTGTGTGTGTGTGTGTGTGTGTGTGTGTGTGTGTGTGTGGCCAGAACTGAGTCATCACGTCTTTGTCTATGTAACTGCTGGACTGAAAACACAGTCATTGAACACGATCACCTGACAGCTGTGGAACAAGTGTGTGCTGTGTGGCAGGGTTGCCAGGTTGCCATTTTGAGAAATTGGCAACCGATTCTGTGCCTTTGGTTGCCAACAGTGTCCGTGCTATAAAGCTTTTATGTCACACTTTCATTTTTAAGCTGATGTATAACTGCATAGTATCTCAAGTACTCAAAATATAAGGTGGTTAAATACGGCAAGCCTATTTTCAGTTTTGGCAACCAGAAGCTGAGGCCGCTTTTAAAGGTTTGTGCTGAGCCCTGCATGGCTCTATTTTATACAACTGTGTTCTTCAACCAGTCTCCACATGGTTTGCTTGACAGCTTTGCCTATATGTTACAATCGTTAACATTAGGGGTGTAACGATACGCGTATTCGTATTGAACCGTTCAGTACGAGGCTCACGGTTCGGTACGCATGACGAACCGAATACGTTTGAATACAAATATATTTTTAAATTTATTATTATTTTTTTTAAACCTTTATTTAACCAGGTAGTCCCATTGAGATTAAAACTCTCTTTTGCAAGATGTAAGTAACAATACAAGATGTAAGCAAGATGTAAGTAACAATACTACATAACATTAAGGAGCAGTTTTTGTTTTTTATGCTTCTGTGTTGCTAAGAAGACACCCCAGAAGATGGGTCACTCAGGTATAGTTCCATCATTGTTCAAAGTCAAAGAACTTTATGATGTTCGTTGTAATGAATAAATATATTTTAAAATCAAGTACATTTCTCTGGCATTTATAGTTTTCTACTGTACCGAAACGTACCGAACCGTGGCTCCACTGTATCGTACCGAACCCAACCGTGAATTTTGTGAACCGTTACACCCCTAGTTAACATATAGCCAAATCTGAATTTTACTTGCACATTCTTAACACCCCCCCCCCCCCCCCCGCCCTTTTTGCATCACATAATCCAATTCAGCACCACTGTTAAAGGCCCAGGTCAGATCAAATCAAACCTCAGCCTCATGCAGGATGTATTATATGGGTGTTGAACCCAAACTCTATGGCTTATTCATCCAAAGAAAGGTGCTGACCGGTCGGGATATCTTGATAAAACTCTTTCAAAAGAATATTTAGAAATGATTGCAAAAAAAGAAATGGCCATCATAGTTTCTCAATGCCCAATGTGAGGTCATTAAATTACCAGTTTTATCCGAGTAACCAAAAGATCATCAACTCTTCATGACACAGTGACACTCGTGGATATTACGCATTTTTGATTGAAAAATGACTCAAATGATGAGCAATACGTTTTCTGCTGGTAATAATTTCAATAATCCATGAAGCTCCCCAAAATGTTACATTAATGGTTCAAATTAGGGTGCCTTTTTTATAACTTTATAACATTCCAGTTTAGTTTTTCCCCCAAGTATCCAGTATCTTGTAGGGATAAACCCATGGTTGTATCACGAGTGCTGGATACAGCGTTGGAGGCGGGGCCCCATTCATTCCTATAAAAGTTGGTCATTTTATGAAACATAAGAAGTTTGACTTCCTTGTATACAATGAAGCAGATCTTCTGACAATCTTCCGCATACAACATGTGCACGAGCGTTTCCTTTGACCCCGCCTCCCAGCACTCGGGATCGTTCACATGAACATAGGACAGAAAATAGCTGGGTTTGGCGATAGAGACAGAGCGGATCCTGGCACTCAGTAGGCAGCAAGTATTTAGTTTTTTTGTTATTTCTGTAAGTTACGCAAAAGCATTTTGACAGTATGCATCTTGTGTTATAGTGGAATGTGGATACATCAGAAAGATATGCAGTATTATGTTTGGTTTTCAGAGTACAACGCTCTGTCTCCATTAGTGCATTTAGGACCTAATGCTTTAAATGAGGGCCAATGAAGTTTTCACACTGGGAAGTTGATTTAGCTATAAAATAAAGAAGAAGAAAAATCAGCTGATTTACAGACGTCTCCTTCCCAAATGTGAGTCTATGGGGGAAAAAAATCTTTTTGGGCCCAATGGCATCATGTGATGCACCTGGAAGTTGTAATTCCACCTTTTGGCCACAGTGTAAAACTTGCCTCAAAGCCTGGTGCTGTACCTGGAGGCTTTGATGAAACTGTGAGGGAAAGATGAGCCGCAACTTTGTATTGCCTCAAGAAAGAACAAACTTTCACCTCAGCTTCCAGTCCAACCAGTCCTACAGACAACAGCCACCCAGAGACCGTTTTATGTTTGTTTTGTCCCGTGGGAGCATGCTACGCTATTCACTGAGCGAAGGGGATTCAGGGCAGTGAAGATCACAGCTCTCCGAGCGCTTCTGAGATATACGTGAAGGTGTTCCATGTTGTTCAGATGGTGCTGCTGCTCACACTTTCCTTGCTGTCCATAGATGCTGAGGAGCTCTACATCCAGCAAGCTGTTGTACTGATCGAGGACGCCATACAGGTAAGTGCAATGACTTATTTCTCTTTTGGTAAAAGATAAGAAGAGGTAAATACTACCATATTGTGTGTCGGCTCAGGCCACTTTCTTGTGTCCTTCATGCTCATCCTCCTTCATGAATTCACGTTATCGTCGGGTGTCTCGGATAAGAATGTCCGTCATAGATTATAGCATGTGGAAATAAAACTTATAAGGTCGTTGGACTTTTAATTCATGCTTCGGTCGTTTTTCCAAATAAGGAACACTGTCAGCCCCCTTCCCTCAGCCTAAAGATGACCACTTCACGCGTTGACTACTGTCTTCTTCCCTTTGTGTGCTCGCTTGTAGTACCGCTCCATCAACCACCGGGTGGATGCCCGCTCCCTCCGCCTGTATCGATGGTACTACTCCAGGATATGCCAGTGGTGAGTTCACACCTTTTCAAACACCTGCGCAGGCCTGTGGATGAAACTAGACCTGAGGTGATGTTTGCAATATGTTAACGTCTGCAGGGACTGAAACTGGACAGTCGCTTATTTTTGCTTCTTTGAAGGACGATTTGAAATCCGTTTAGCTACTTCAGGATGGAACAGAGGCCTCGTTAATGTTATTGGTACTGAGTTAGAGTTAACCACTGGCTTTTTACTGGCTAAAACATTCCCAGCGACTTAAATTCAGGAATAGAACATAGGACATTTTTTATCAATTTTCCTAAATAATTGAGATCACTGCTGATATTTATGTCTCCGGAGGTGTCCACCACGAGATGGTGTTGAGGCAGAGACATTCAGTGGGAGGAGAGATAATAACTGATGACCGTAAGATTACTAATAGATGGATGATTTGTTCTGACCTCTCGCCACATAAACGGACGTCCTCAAATCTACATTTATATCTACATTTTTAAAAATCCTTTATTTATTGAGTCACATACATCTAAAGCAGCATTATAAGAATCAAGCTGTCAATTAATTTGAATAATTTTGATAAAAAATTCAATATTGAAATCATGTGGATAATACACATGTGATAATATCGTGTAAATATATGTCCCCTGCTCCCAACAAGTGATTTTGTTTGAGTTGACCACGACATTGTATTGATGGCAGATGTTAGGCTTTGTGATTTCTTTCCTTTCATCAGTTCATCTGGTTGCCTTGTCACTGTCCAAGCATTCTTTTATTCTTTCTACGGTAATGGTTACAGACTCTCTCTCCAACTACCTACAATCATATTTTGAGTGTAATTAATTTCCCAAAAAAGAGACAAAACGCACAATAAACAAAGTTGAAGATGACTGTTAGTATTGTTGTTGATCTTCTTTTATGTTGCGATAATGTTGCTATCATGTTTTTTTTTTATATATATAAAAAAAAAAATATATATATATACTGTATATAGCTGCCAATATGTCTCGCAGGCAACCCAAAAAAAAAGCGCTGCATACAAATTCACCTTTAAACAATAGTTTTACTGGTTTCCAGCAAGGTTCTTTGTGTCTACGAAGCAAACGGCATGTGTGCATCCCATAATGAATAATTGTTTTATATTTGTCACATTAGTGTTATTTAGATATCGCTGCAGGCTTACAAACCTGCAGACAAACCTGCAGACAACACTGCAGGTTTGTTTACTCCCGTCTCTGCTCCAGAGACACCGGTGACGCAATCGACGTTGTTTGTATACATGTCACACTAATAGTCACATGAAGAACTCAAAATATAAGGTGATGAAAAATGGCGTGCCTGCAACCAAAAAGCTGATGCCTTTTGCCAGCCTGCCAACCACTATTAAAAGTTAGTGATGGGCCTCGTTCTAAGCCGCTTTTCTCTGATATCCCTACACCCATTTGTCCGTCTACTCACCCGTCTTTCCCGGCACCAGGGGCTTGGGCCTAGCCATCGGCGTGGTGTTGCTGCTGGCGTTCGTGGAGCGCCCGTCCTCCCTGTCCAGCTCCTCGGACCCCCGACATCGCTTTTCGCCTTGGGAGCCTCCCTGTGGCTTCACCGAAAGCATCGAGATGTTCTGCCTCGTCATCTTCTCTCTTGATCTTGCCGTGAAGGTAAGCACAGCCAGGGTGGAGGACATTTGCTCCCAGGACACTGGCAGCTGTCTGGTTAAACAAGGGTTGTGATGTTTTAAATAATCTTGCTGCTTTTGATAGTCATTTACTTCTTATTTGTCCATTTGAACCACTGCTGCACTCCTTATGTTTTGTCCTCAGGGCTACTTGATTGGCTGGGAGGAATTCAGAAAAAGCAAATGGCTGATCGGCTACACATTTGTCATTTCATTCTCCGTCATCGACTGGATGTTGTCTGTCAGCATGGCGTGTGATGAGGTGAGGCCGTCCTCCTCGGTAACGCTTCTTTTATCATGGTGTGCTTCGAGAAGGCAACAACCGCCGGTTCTGAAATGTGAAGCCGATGCAGAAGTGCCTTAAACGTGTGTTCTTTCTACTGGCCAGCAGGGGGCGACTCCTCCGGTTTGCAAACAGAAGTCAGATTGTATCGAAATCTATGAGAAAATGACTCTACTTCTCACTTGATTTATTACCTCAGTAAACATGAGTTTATGGTCTCAATCTCTAGTTTCAAGTCTTCTTCAATACAGCGTGATGTTCATTTAGTGAATTATGATCCATTTAGAGTCAAATAGACGGTGAAGCAGAGTATTCTTCAGGGTGTGGCTACCTCGTGATTGAGCAGAGAAATCAGACTGTAGGACACTCATTTTCAGTCATTGCCTGATTCAAAGTTTACCAAGTACAGTCCAAATGACAGAAAGTGGTCTTGCTTCGTCCATTTTAGCGAGGATACTTAGGGAGCCGGGCTCATAACTCTTATAACTTTCGGCCTACAACTGTTAAACTGTGTCACACAGGGGTGTTGTACAAAATGTTGACCCCTGTATATAAGCAGTTCCCCATAACCATAGGTTTGATTTTAATTCAATTAATTTGGGACCTCCAGTGTGTATATTTGTTGATACAGAGTTTAATCTCTCAACCAATTTTTTTGCCAATTTTCACTTTTCCCCATACTACGACGCCCCCAGCTATTTAGATTTCAAATATCTTTATCAAAAACTTTCAACGAAGATATGAGGACCCACTATCTGGGACAGTCTTATCACAGCAACCCCTTTGGTACATTACTTCTGTGGTGGCCCACTGGTGTTTTAAATATAATATATAATTATGTAAGATAAACATAGGTCTCACAGTCAAAACCTATAATTTGTCAATGCCAAATTAGTTTGCCTGAAGGTAGAATTATGGTTCAGTTGACGTACAATTGCGCTGCCTCTGTGTATTTGATAAATGTAAATGTAAAAAGGAACAGTGGCAGTGTGGTATATGATATAAGCTTTTATATTGTAGTATAAGGATAAAAGATGTATCTGTTGACCGCGTTTCACAGTCGACTAAATATTATAAAGGGTGGCTTTGTCTTTGAAATAATTTACATTTCATTTTGATGTGCATGTACCCGTTGTTGTAAGATTCAAACTCCCAAGGACATCGAACATGGCATATTCTCTGCGTCGACCAAGGACATCGAACATGGCATATTCTCTGCGTCGACTGAGTTGAATCGTGATCACCCTGCATTCAAAAAAGTGACGCTGTCTTTTCTCTGCTGATCAGAAATTCCGAGTACGGCGACTCCTCCGGCCATTCTTCCTCCTGCAGAACTCCTCCATGATGAAAAAGACACTGAAGTGCATCAAGAGGACTCTGCCAGAGATTGCCAGGTATCTGACGTCTTTACTGAAGCATATCAAACTACTATTGGATTAATACTACTGTATTACAGTAGATGGAGGTCAGCACCCCACCAGTTTGGAGAAAGAGACAGGAGTACCAGCACGGGAGCAAAGCGATGTACAAAAATTCCATTCCATAACTAATTACTCAACAGCAAAAGTAAATGCCATCATTAGCGCAGGAAGGGGGAGCTGAGGGGTTCGCTCAACACTCTAAACAAACTGAAACTACAGTGCAGTTGGCTCACTTATTACTATTCTACCCAGAGCACTCTCACTTCTGTCAGTGGGTCTCTGCTTCCCTTTAATGTGGCCACAGACTGATGAGGATATACTCTGATTACACCACCTCTACTTTATTATGTAGTAGCGCTTCCAAGTTCCAATGCATTGAATTTCAAATCATGAACAGTGAAGAGGATTGTTTGGAGGTTGTGTTTGGTGCTATACATTTGTTGTAGGTATTTCAGGCAACAGTTGGAAGCTTCATTCATAACGTTGACATTTTAATTCTAAGTCAACATTTACGGTAATTGTGGAGCAGCTCTTTTATGCATGTCTATCCATTCTGTTTAAAAGCAGTATTTCTGCACAGTTACAGATTAAGATCAGGCTTCACTAATATTATTAGTATTATACTATTTGTAGAATTAGATTCCAGTGGTGGCTGCGTACAATCTCTAACTGGTGTGATCCAAATATTTCCCATAACTCCAGAGCGTTGTAAAGGACAAAAGTCTGAATGTTTTGAAAAAAAGACAGACGTATTAATTTCCAAAATTCACTACGTAGTTTTATCTAAAAAAATATTTTCTTCCAATCCAGATTTGTTGGCGTTAAGCATTCAAAAACTCTTTGCTCTCCCGCTTCCTGCACACAAAGGGAGGAACGCACTGACGAGCTGTATTCATTAAAGAAAGTGGATTTAATCAAAAAGGACTAACTCATGTAATCCGATGAAGTATTTTTTTTTTTTTTAGGTCAAGGACGTCATAAAATGTGATGACAGACATTCAAAGCTTCATTTCAAAAACCGTAATAGAAAATTCATATACAATTTTGACAACAATTTCCAAACAAATTTAGAGGGAGAAGTCAACTGCGACTCCTAAGGAGCATTTCTGTAAGAAATCATCCAATCACAGAGCTTTAAAATCTGTAGTTTGCACCTAATAGCTCACAGATGACACTTTGTAGAAACCTCATAAAACTGTCTGCCGTTTGGATCAGTTCACTTTCTGATTCTGGGTCAGTTTTGGATCATCAGTGTTTTGTTACCAACTGCAGCAACAGACACCCGGAAATTGATGCAGCGCTGACTGGATTCTTTTCTACAGCAACAGTTGCTGGGGCTTGTGGGTATTGTAGTATTTAGAGCCCTCCGCCATGAAAAACTAAAGAAATATGAATTTTCAGTTTTAAAGTTGAAATGATTAAAACTGATGGCCACTGCATAAACCTGTAATATACCAAAGACTTTTTAAAGACCCTTACCGTGTGTGTGTGTGTGTGTGTGTGTGTGTGTGTGTGTGTGTGTGTGTGTGTGTGTGTGTGTGTGTGTGCGTGCGCAGTGTCATGCTGCTGCTGGCGCTCCACCTGTGTCTCTTCACTATGATCGGCATGCTGCTGTTTGCTAAAGTCGAGGTGAGTTCAGGTCACGTCACACCCTGCTATAAACGCACTACTGACCCTCTGGCTTGTGTTGACGAGTGTGTGCGTGCGCGTGTCTGGGCATGTACCAGACTGTGATGGCAACTCAACAGCGGAGGGTCACCGTCCAAAAACAAACCACTACACTCTGTCATTGAAAATACAGTTGGAGAAAAAGAGATAGGAATTCAAAAATAGACGAAGAATAATGTCACAAGGACATGTTTGATGGACAGGATATCAAATATGTTTAAACAAGAGCAAAGCTGTAAGACCTAGAAAGGAAGAAGGTGCGCGTGTGAAGCCACTAATTAGGTTTGAGGTCCAAACTATTTCAAAGAACTTGTAAGTGAAGCCCTCTGTCAAAATTCCCACCAAAATCTGTAGTGATGCACAAAAAAGAGATGAAGTAATCATCCCTGGAACAGGTAAACTTTATCTGTCTAGACAGGGATGGTACATTCAAAAAAGAGAGAGCACAATATTGTTTATTTAATATTTCCAGTGTTGGTGGATATCTGAAATATTTGTTTAACTTTGTTAAAATCATTAGTGGTTTGAATTCTAATATCAAGTGCTGCAGTCGTGCTCATGTACAACTAAAGAACTAATGACTTTTTGTTTATCAATTTATATATTAATACGTCAATTAATCAAGAAGCCCACGCGGCTTCTTTCTACGAAATATCAAAACTAACTCAAACTAACTGCCTCTGCCTCTGTGTGTTCTGTTCAGGATCCGAAGAAGAACGAGGAGTGGAGGTTACATTTCAGAGACCTGCCCACTTCTCTCACCTCTCTGCTGGTGCTGCTCACCACAGCCAACAACCCAGATGGTACTCAATCAGTCACCTGATACACCAGCCTTTGTTTTACGTGATGGAACTCTTTCCAACGTGTGTCTTCTGTCCTGTCACAGTGATGATCCCTGCCTACTCCCTGCACAGAGCCTACTCCATGTTCTTCATCACCTTCAGTGTGATTGGTAAGCGGTGATTATCGTTTTCTGTGTCAGTCAAGGGACAGTTCTGATATTTTGAAGTGTATTTTTGAAAGCTAAACGAATCAATATCAGTTTAAGTGTACGCTTTATTTAGAATACTTGCACTGCTTTACCTTGCTGTCAGAAAGCCCGAACTGATACCGTTAACTATGCTCTCCTGAAGACTCCTTTGGAAAAAGCAGTCATTTTAGCGCAGGAGTCGCTGGTATATTGCTGCCTCGATCGATTACTTTGTTTGTGCTGTTGTGTGACTTTGGTTTTCTAAAGGGTTGGTTCAGATTCACCAAAGTCACATAACACAAAATAACTAACTGACCGAGGCAGCAGCAGACCAGCAACTCCCATGTTCTGCATGGTAAAAATGACTATTTTTGTCAATGGAGTCTGTGGCTTTGAAGAGAGCCTAGATGACGGCTTTAGTTCCCCGTTGGAATGGGCTGTCTGTCTGCGAGATAAAGCGATGAAAATATTAAAAATATAACGTGCATGTAAACTAATATTGATTTTTTTAGGTGTTTCAAATATGTTTAGCTGCCCCCGTCCACAGCAGTACGCTGCTTGGCTCTAGTGCCGATACTCCTCACTGTTTCTCCAAACTAGGGATGTGCTCACCACCATCTACTGTATGTAATACAGTGACTATACATGAGTACCTCACACTTCAAAACATCCAAACTATCCCTTAAAATGGCTTGACCTAATACTAGATCATTGTGTTGCTGTTAAAAGCAAAATACATGTTTGTGGGAAGTTTTTTTTTAAGAGTGTATTTGTTTTGCTTCCTGGCAGGAACCTACTGCCTGATGAACTTACTGACAGCCATCATCTATAACCAGTTCAGGGGATATTTACTGGTGAGTCACACATGCAGTATGACGCCATGCTGCTGAGGAGCATTTCATTACCCTGAGAATTATTTTGCAGTTAAAGTTACTCCACACAATCATACTTGAAAACACACAACAAGCTCAGTCTGTTTTGATTGTATGCGGCAGACAGCATTAATGTGAGAGTTTTGGTTATTTTTTATTTTTATCAAACAAATGATGACTGCTGTTACTTAATTATTTACAGCTGGAAAAGTAGGTGTGTCTACGGGTAAAACCAAGCCATCAGACATATTTCATATGCCCCAGCATACGCCCAGCATTGAGTCATGATTTTGTGCTAAGCCTAAATTAAATAGCAGGAATTAAGTCATTGGCGAATACAAAAAAAAAGCGAATTTGTGTGCTTTTACTCCACCCAGATAGACAGGCGCTTCCCTTAACTATTTCTATTTTCTACTCTTTATATCGGTGGTTTTGCATGTTTAAGAGCATTTTACTACAACATTATTGTTGCTATACATTACAGCTAAATAGTGTGCAGTCAGTGTTGCTGTTGTGTATTCCATTTTTGTCAATACCCTTCCAGCCATCCATTTGTTTCTCTTCATTTCTGTACAATGTACAAAAAACATCCTTCAGCAGAGTCTTGAAACTTTCATGAATTGTGTATTCTACCACAGTGAGCATCACGTCCTCATTACATTTGGGTCAAAGTTTCATTCTAGTTTTGCATCACCAAGCACAGGCACACTTCTCAACTTTAGCAAGTTTCACAAGGAAACTAATGGCAGCCCTGAAAGGTAGGAAAAATACTTTCAAAAATGTAAAACTGAACAGCGTGCTCTTCTAAATGACAGTAGTAACTACATTACCTGTACTTGTGTATACTTGCAAACACACCAGTACAGTATATCCCTTTAAGACCCTCAGGCCACCTGTTTGCTTGTGGAAGTGAGTGGAACAGCTAGTTGAGTTGTGACTGCCCTCTTCTGGAAAATAAGTCTAGATTATAGCATTCTCAGATATTACAAATTCAAAGGCATCATTATCTGTACTGGAGCAATAAAAGGGCAAGACACAAATACAGTGTGCATTGCCCACAATAGTAATGGGAAATGCTTAAAGAAAACAGTTTCAGTGTGCAGTCAGGGAATCTTTCTGATCGTGTTTTTGGTCCAGATGTCGGTCCAAACGTCCATCATCAGGAGACGACTGGGGATCAGAGCTGCTTTCCAAATCCTGAGCTGCCAGGGAGCCCAGCCGGCTGCCGAGTAAGAGAGACACGCGCACATTATACTTTAGTTTAACAAGTTGTATTGTGTGCTACCTCCAGAGGAGCAGCAATGTCAGTGCGGTTCACAGTAAACGGGCTCCTGCAGTGGCTCAGAATATTCTCCCCACTGATATAAAATGAAGAGAAAACACGGAGATGGTTGTATTGTTTTCTCCTGTCAGGGAGCATGTGGCTGTTGATCTGGTGCTGAAGGTGATGTCCAGGGTCCAGATGAAGAGCTACTACAGACAGGCCATCATTAGGGTCAGAGCCGACACCACACCGCTCTCTCTACACACACATTCTATGTTTTGGTCTGATTACACGTGCCTCGCTGTGTGGAAGGGACTGGGATCATTCTTTTATTTGTAAGGCCTGTTTTAAACATTGCTTTCCTAACAAAATGTAACAAATGTATGAAGATAAATACATGGATACAAATTAGCTGAATTAAGTTGTTAGAATAGTAAATCATACACGAGCAATATGGTAAAAAACAAATGGTTCTTCACCATGACTGTTCTCCTTTACGCCATCTGGACTTCAGGAGGCGCACAAGTATGCAGATGTGGGCTACATGAACAGAGAGCAGTTCAAGAAGATATTTGATGAACTGGACAAAGATTGCATTAAGGAGGTAGAGATGTGCCCACGGTCACTCCTGCTTCAAGGAGTCATTCAACATTACCTCTCCCTGTGACATCTGTTTCATGCTTCTCACGGTGTGTGTGTGTGTGTGTGTGTGTGTGTGTGTGTGTGTGTGTGTGTGTGTGTGTGTGTGTGTGTGTGTGTGTGTGTGTGTGTGTGTGTGTGTGTGTGTGTGTGTGTGTGTGTGTGTGTGTGTGTGTGCGTGCGCCTCCCTCCAGCACCCTCCCTTGCCCCAGTACAACTCTCTGGTCCTGCAGAGACTCCAGGTGGTCTTCAGTCACTACTTTCTTACTATACTTGGCAATGCGGTGGCACTGGCCAATGTCATCTGCATATGTGTAAGTTGCACACACACACGCACATATGTATATACTCATACACCCTCACACGCTGACCGAGCTGTCCACCATATGGCAATATTACCTTTGTGCGTGTGTTTCAGACCATCCTGGTGCTGAATGCTGAAAAGTCCACGGCAGAGAGAAACAACTACATCATCGGGGTGAACACAGTCATATAATGTCTTACAGATGTTCATGGTCCACAGAGGATGATTCTTAATCAACCCCCTAATATTTCCCTTAGTACCACCATCAGGTCAAACATGACACCTTGAAGTAATAGTCTCGAAGATTTGCATTTAAAGCTTCACTGTACGACATTCAGAGCATTAATACAGCAGCAAACAACTATTTGCTGTGTAAAGATATAGTGGAGTAAAGTCTACCTGAGCAGAGAATGAAATTGCTCTCCTTCTGCTTCTCTATGCTTTGGTAACGTAGCCGGGCCGACCGCTCGTGCATGTTGGTGCTTATGAGTCTTTGTATGTCCCACTGGCAAGCTAACGGCCGCCGCTCTGCACTGCGCTCATACAGCGGTTACCGCCGACAATACCGTCAGTCGGGACACGGCATTTTCGCGGAAGCGTAGCGCCCACCCTCTGGTTCCCCCCTTCAGGTAAACACCGTTAGCTCTAGCAGCACTGTTGCCGTTAGCGCTGTTAGCACCAGCTCAGCCGTCGCCATGTTGAGAGCCGTGTAGAGGCAATCCCTCAATCAGAGATTTGCTCTAAATTCTCTTTGAAATGATTGTCCGTTAAGTGACTATCTACCGTCGAATGAGGTAACACAATGGTGACTGAGCCTGTGGCCCACTGATGAAAGCCATTGCATTTGCAGTATTACGAACTTGGTGACCGTGACGACATTCCCGGGAAAAACGACAGGCAGCTCATGCTGTTTGAGGTCCATAAACACACCTTCAATTAACGCTTATCACCAACGCTTTGGTCCATGACACAGTAACTCAACAATGTATGCCTGAAATTGATTGTGAATATTGAACCTTGATGTTTTTGATGACCAGGTCAAGCTTTTTCACACATGAATAATATTAAGGATTTACACCACTTATATTATCAGAATAAAAACCCGTTCTCTAGCTCCCCCAATAAGACAAAGGGTCAAACAATAGCAAAATCATCAGCAGGTCAGTTGTTTCATCTAATGGTCTAAAATGAACATTGCAGCTTTGTTAAAACTGTGACCATAACCTTCTTCACCCGTCAGATCATCAACCTGTGCTTCATCCTTTACTACCTGTTTGAAGTGTGCATGAAGCTCTTCGCCTTCGGATGGAAGGGGTACCTGTCCTACAAGAACAACATCTTTGACTGCTTCCTCACCATCCTGCTCTTGGTAACTGCCTGCTCTAACCACTCGCTCTTTATTGTTGTCATATTTAGTACAACACTATGTAGTTTAGTCAAATGTGAAAAGATGACACCAAGGAGCAGATTTATTTTTTCTGTTACACCGCCCACACAATATTATCGCTAGCAGGACAAGCTTTTAACATTGTGGATAGTGTCCCACAGTATTCTGTCTGTTGATCTTTGGTGGCTTGAAGGTTTGGACAGGATTTAGAATGCATGTTTAGTGTGAACAAAATACTTGACCCGGCTACAGCAGTGTTTTAAAAGTGTTGCAGTGTCATTGAGTGACCCATGTGTCCATCCTGATTATTAAAGGAGTAATTCATCATTTAAGGGGATGGCTAGCCTGGCTTTGTCAAACGATAATACAATCCACCTACTGGCCCCTCTAAAGCTCACTTAGCAACATCTTATGTCTCATTTGTTTAATCTGTACAAGAAAACATGTTTATGATGTTAAGGGGAGTTACTGTATGTGCCATACTATTTCTTGGCAGTGGCCAGCCACTAGCTGGGACTGTTGATCTTCTCAACTTACTTTCGTCAAGAAAGTTATTTTTCCAAAATGTCTGCATCTCTGCATGCTATAGCAGTGTCTACACTAAACTCTATAGGAGCCGCCACTGTTGTTTAGAGCGAGCAGTCGCCTCTCCGTGTCGTCCCGCTCACGCCTAAGCCACGCCCCTAGCTGCCCCTAGCCTGAAGTGTCTGTTTGATATTGTTTTGCCTGTTGCTCGACATACCTGATGGGCGCAAACACCACACCACATAAATGACCGTGTTGCTCCGTAACTGCTGGATGTGTAGATAAGCAACTGTCTCCATGTCACCTTAAAAGTTTACGAAAGGTCAATTTTGACCCTTGGACTTGTATCTGCTGCCCTCGAGTGGCCGAAAAGAACCGTTATTACAGGTTTAATGAAGATAAAGGTCTCATGAACATTGGATTTGTTGCAATCGTTACCGCTTCAGATATTCATCACTGATCTTGTGTGTTTTCCCCCATCAGGTCCTACAGGTGACTATAATTGTCACCCACAAGATTCCTTCTTCTCATTGGTAGGTTTGTATTTTCTTCTAATCGCTTTAAAGGGAATGTTTGTGTATGATGATTCACATTGAAGTCGCAGGAATATTTCAAAATAAAATCAAGTTTTACGTTTCAAATGTAACTTTATTTAACAAGATCCATGACAAACAAACAAAAAATCTAAAATAATTAAAAAAAAACAACGCACAAATAGAAATACACGTGTAAGCCAAAATCTAAAATAAGAGTATCAGCTCCGAACATAGACAAATAGCAATAGAGACTTTTCCCAGAGGCTGGAGCACAAAGCATTTTCTTTCCCATCTCTACAACAGAAACAGACGGCGATTACACATCTTTGGATCAAACGTATTCCAGATTTTAAGGATACATTGAAGTGAATTACAAAGACACAACTGTTTGACCAAACTTACTGACGTTTATAAAGACACGTCCAGCACTCCAACCGTATCTTGAAAGTTGGATGTAGCGATTCTGGAGAAAGATTGTTGAAATTTGAACTTGATATCCAAACAAATTCAAACTAAAATTGTCACGATGTAGTTCACAGCCATGTCTGTCCAAATTGTCGTCACTTCATCATCTTATCAGTGTTAGACATTTGTGTGAAATTGTGAAAATTAGCATATGAATTCTTGAGTGATGGCAAAAAACGTGTTTTGTGACCTTTGATCACCAAATTCGAATGAGACCATGAAGACATTTATGCCAAATTCAATTTGCCGACAGCACCATTTAAATGTGCAGTTGCCATTTATGTTTGAATTTGTTATTCAGGAGTGAAGATGCTGCTTATGAAAGGCTCAAAATGCTTATTAACTATACACAGGACTATAATTTGTAGCGGCAGGAGACAAAAGCTCACAAAGGGAGTTCTAGAAATGTCTCTTTTAATCAGTAAATTACCTACCAATTGTCGTGTGTGTGTGTGTGTGTGTGTGTGTGTCTCACAACAGGGACCCTTCCTCTCAGGGTACATTGTCTCTGTGGGAGATGGTTCGTTTGATCAACATGCTGATTGTGTTCCGCTTCCTGCGCATCATCCCAGATATCAAGGTACGCAGCACTGTTTTTTTTCTTTCATAAAAGCTGTCCCAGAACAAATGTAGTAGCACTCACACACTCACTGTTTGCTTATCTTGAGTATTATGAAAAGAGCGAAAGATTGCATGCCTAACCAAGACATGTATGGGTATTAAAAGGATATCCAGTGAAACACTATATGTGAAACATTGTTGTGCTTAGCCATGATAATAACCGGTTCACAAGAGTTCAGCATTGTGTCCTCTCTCACAATGCAAATCTTCTGTTCCAGACACTGCAGTCTAATCACTATTACGTTCCTGTGACTGTCTTTCTGTCCCTTTTCTCTTGTTGTCCAGGTCATGGCTTTGGTCGCAAGTACAGTGTTGGACCTGGTGATAAACCTCAGAGCCTTTGCAGGGATACTGCTCGTGAGTCAGCATACTTATTAAAGGAGCACTAGGAGCAGTAGGACTTAGAAATGGAATATAATATTCATAACTATGTTTTTCATTTGTGTATTATCACCTGAAAATAAGAATTATTGTGTTTTCTGTAGCTTAGAATGAGCATTTCATGAGCCGTTCACATCTACATAGGGAGCGGGTCGTCTTTCATGGAGTCCGCCATGTTTCTACTGTAGCCCAGAACGGACAAACCAGGCGGCAACCTCCGGGTCTGAAAATTGAAGCCAATGCAGAAAGTGCCTTAACCCTGCATTATTTCTAATGACCAGCAGGGGGTGACTACTCTGGTTGCAAACCAAACACTGTCTCTTGAGAGGGCCTTTCCCGTTTTTACGTTACCTGAACGCCACATTTGGTTTTCTACATGCTTGGAAAGGGAGGGATGAGCGGGGGGGTATTCAGTTGGTTGTAATCTGCAACCGCACCGCTAAATCCTACACACTGCTCCTTTAAATCAACCAGGTGATCTACTCTTACGGTTTGCCATAGAAATGTTCTAAATCAGTAAATTTTGTTTCAATTGAATCCCATCACAGACACATTTTTCAGTTTTTTTTCAATGGAGCTCAAGAAGAAAAAATCCTAAATATAAAAAGTTTTAACATTATTTTACATGTATTTCAAAGGGCGTCTACCTACTAGTGTTGTGTGAAAACCTTTTATCTGCTATTTTGGTCATACTCATGCTAGTATTCAGTTTTCACCTGAGAGACGTGCAGAGCAGTTGACATGTAAGTGGAGAAAGCCTAACGTGGGGAATGGTTTGGGGTCTTCTTCACGCTCTCTCTGCAGGTGGTGTACTACGTGTTTGCCGTGATTGGGATCTGGCTGTTTGAGGGAGCCATTCAACATCCTTCAGAGATGAGGTATGAGGTGATCTGTAGTACTTTTTATATTTTAAGCAATAATTCTGCCCAGGTCGTACACACTGCACCTTTTAAGTAACCTGTAGACTGAACAACCCGCTCTGGTGCTGCGTCGGACTGTCCATCCAAGATGAACAGTGCTATTTGTTACAGATCAAAATCATGAGGCTACATTTGTTACATAGAGTGACGGTATGAATCTGAGCCGTCCCTGATTTTGTGTGAATATGTGTGTGTGTTTTCCAAGTGTGCTCACCAATACCTCCATGGGGAACATCACCTCTAACTTCAGCATGCAGTGTGGCACCTATGAGCAGCTGGAATACTGGCCAAACAACTTCGATGACTTCGCTGTGAGTAACAAGACCAGTCGGATCTTCATCGTTGTGTACGAGATCAAATCTGGGATCAAAAATCGATGTTTTTGATTGATATATATATTTATTCCTCATTGTGTGGCACTTTATAACATAATTATTTACCTGTTTGGCATTTGCGGATGATGAGCTCGTTCAGTGATGGGTTAGGGACAGTGATTTAATCGTTTTGCGCCGCTGAAGACCGCTATGATATACAGCGAACAAAAGTGCAGCAGAGTGAAAGAAGAGTCTCTCTCTCTCTCTCTCTCTCTCTCTCTCTCTCTCTCTCTCTCTCTCTCTCTCTCAGGCAGCCATCATATTGCTGTACAACGTCATGATAGTCAACAACTGGCAGGCCTTCCTGGACGCATACAGCAGACACACCACTGAGTAAGAAATCATTTGACAGGCACAGCAGCTGATGCTGGTGACGGTGGTGCCGGGTGATGACGATGCTGAAGAGCGTGTTTTATTTTTTCCCAGGTGGTCGAAGATCTACTTTGTGTGTTGGTGGCTCACCTCCTCTGTCATGTGGGTCAACTTGTTTGTGGCGGTCATTTTAGAGGTCAGTTCCCTCAGACGGATGCATACATACATTCATTCATTCATAACTTGAATAATGCGCAACAACACAGAAGAAGACCTGATTCACTGGTGGTAACTTCTAATGATTCTAATTGATGAGCGATGGCAGTCAGTGTCGAGCTCACTGACTAACGCTTCGCGTTTGACTTTTTTGTAATCAAAGTCAACTTGTGTTTTGCCAGTTCAATGCTTTCAGTGTGAATGCTTTCAGTGTGAAGTAAAAGATGCCTTTATTAAACCCTTTTAGATCACATCCCGGTCATATTGTGCACCTATTTAACAACGTATGCAAATTTTTATATCAAAATCCAATCCAATCAGCGAGTGTTGGTTTATGTGACTTGTTGAAGCTATGCCAATGTTTTCTGACAGAACTTCATCGATAAGTGGGACCGGAGTTACAGCTGCTCTGTTACAGACGTGGAGAGGATCAGATATGAAACCTCTGTTCAGCTCATGTTCAGGTAGGTGGACTCTGCTGGTTTGTTGTGAGTCATATACCTTTAAAACAATCCCAGCTAACTGATTGTCCAATCATTCCTTCTTCCATGACTTGCCCTCTTTCTCTGCAGAGAGCAGATCCAGGAGCCAACCGAAGAGGAATTACGATGTCAATTAAACCAACACCCCCACTTACACCTACACTGGTGACGCACTCACGCACGCACACACACACACACACACAGAGCACCCAGCACCTACTGTACATGCACAGTCAAGAGACTGCTACTAATTTAGTCTATTGTGTGGTGAAAGTACTGAGATGTCAATGTTACAGCATTCCACTACGAGTGTATTTTAAATGTAAATGTATATAAATTACTTCTACTGAAACAAGTATGTACGAACGTGTTCTGATTATGTTATTCATGAACCACAAGTTGCGTGCCAATTCCGTACAGAAATATTGTTCAGTGTCTATTTTTTGTGTCTTTGCAATAACTGCACAAGAATTTAATCAAAACTGACTACAAAAAGCTCCGACCAATTTAAAATATGGAAACTTGCACATGGAGAAAGCAATTCTAAATTGCTCACTGTCTCACTAGATTGAAAAAGTGAAGGTTGGGCAAGGTTTGTTTCTCCAAAGAACTAACGATAACACTGTTACCATATGCACAAGAATATTCATTCTGTGGTAATCAGGCAGAAACCTACTGGTCTGAAAAGTGAAACAAATGCGGAAGTGCCTTAAGCCTGCATTCTTTTTAATGGCCATCAGGGGGCGACTCCTCAGGCTGCAAAAAGAAGTCAGATTGTATAGAAGTCTATGAGAAAATGACTCTACTTCTCACTTGATTTATTACCTCAGTAAACATTGTAAAATGAGTTTATAGTCTCAATCTCTATTTACAAGTCTTTTTCAATACAACATGATGTTCATTTAGTACATTATGCTCCATTTAGAGTAAAATGGACAATAAAGCAGAGTATGCTGTAGGGCGGGGCTACCTTGTGATTGACAGGTCCCTTACCACGGGCGTTGTCCGGTCTGGGAGTTTTACAGTGTGTTTTCAATTCTTGAAAGTTATTTAGTAAACCTTTTTGGTGATAAAAAAGATGACTGCTGAAATTGGCGAACATTTTTCCAAGTATATTGTCTCCTCACACTCTGGTATATGGGTCAGCAAATAATGTATGTATATATATATATATATATGTGAACTGCTGCTGTGCAATGAGAATGACCTTTATGTTGCTTGTTTCCAAAGAATGAGCAGATTTCTATCTTTCACTGGATGCAGTGGGAGCTGTTTTAGAATCTATCCTGATCTGTTTTGATAACAAAGTGACTCGCAACCCACAGGCTCACAAACGTGTACTTTTAGCTCGGTGTTTTGCACGAACAACAAACGGAGGAGGCACACCCAACGCGTTTAGTGTGGCTTGATTGTGTGACGGTGCAACCACAGGAATCACAGCATGGAAATATACTCAACTGGTATCAGTACGTAACGTAATATATTCATAGCCTGATATCACACATCACAAATTTGCCTCCAGGGTCTTTACAATCCATCTTAAAAATCTAACTTTAACTGTAGACGTTGCGTGTATCGAATAGAGCAACATGGTAAAATCACAGTGTTGACACAAAATGATAGATAGATAGCAACCTCATGGTACTATCTGGTTAGATCTGACATAGAAATATGTTGTACCTGAAACTGGCCAAACCACTTTAGCAAAATAATATTCTGTAGAGAGAATGTGTGTTCCTCGCACTGCATGAAAGAACATCCACCAGGAAGCGCGCCACTTAACTGGAAAGCATTCCAGCACCTTTTGACCCAGGCCTCTGCACGTTACCCCACAGTACTGAACAGTAACACAATCGCCTGATACATGTCCCACATTTTTATTTTGATGCATTTACTTCCTTCCATGTAAGTGCAGCGTTTCATAAGGAAATGTTCCACATGTCCCAATCTATCTGAAAACCAGCCACTTGTTCACACGGTCATAGCTGAAATCTGATCTCAGATTTTTGACATCCTGCTAACTGTTGGAACCAAAAACAAAAGCCCCCTTGGTGAAAGTAAATACATGTGTACATTCTGTGCGTGAGAACATGCAGCCACGTGTATTTGTTGATGTGACTGCTTTATATTCACGCCCGAGACCCCAATGTCATCTTTCCATGACATTTAGGGAGTGTGAGCATGTGAAAAAAGGGCAGATGTTCTGGGAGTATTTGTGGTGCTGGTGAGGCTGGAGGCTGCATACTGGATTATCATCCATGTACTGTATCAAAAGCTCAGTAACTGTGAACATGTGTTTCTGTCTGTGGAAAGGGATTCTGACATTAAGCCAGTGTATTAAAAACTAGAATCTTTTTTTTTCTAGAATGAACGAAGTGCCTTGGGGTTTATATAAATACATTCAAAGACCAAATGCAGTTTATTTGTGGAAAAAACAGGGAAATATATATTTTTTAATTGAAAAGTTGGGATGTATAGGGAAGTTGGAGTGCAACTGATATTTCAATTATCTTGAAGTACAGCTTGTATTTCAGTCTGCATTTTGTGAACTGTTATAACTGTATAAAGATAAATTTAATAAATATTTTGCAAAAAATCCAAAGACTTCATTTGTGATTTTATTGATTTGTTTTTGTCTTATCGAGAGAAGTACTTGGGAGTTTCACCTTTCTCTCAGTTTTAAATGATCTAATTAGCTTTCATGTGCAGCTATATTCCCTCAGTCTTACCGCATTACACAACCACGCACTCACACACACACTTGTTAAGAATGGAAATCCCCAATCCAATTTGTTTGTACTTTTAATGTAAATAAGGTGCCAGAATGCATAACAAAATATCAAAGTTGAAGAATAGTTTGTTAATAAATCTTTTAATATTTATGTTTTTGTATGTGGTGTATTATAGACCACCAGGTCAAAGGTCACGCCGAGCAGGCGCCTCAGAGAAGAGATATTGGTGCTGTAATTGTAATTAAAACGTAGTATTAAAAACATAGTTTGAATGTGTTTCTCTAAAAGCACCTGTCCTCCATAATCAGGCTGAATTTCTTGCCAGATTTGTAATGAGGCTGCCTGTTATGGTGGAGCCCGAGTTTGATACACAGCGGCATTTTGTACGTTTTTTACGATAGTAGTTGTTCTGGTATCTTGACTAGCTGCTGTTTTTGTCACATGTTTTTATTCCTTGTTTAGTTTGTATCGGTGGTTTGTATGTGTCGAAGTATCTGTCTGTCTGTCTAGTGAAGGTTTGAATCCTGCTCCTCTGTATTTATTGTGGGCAATATGACATCTTGTTATATTCATTAATTAATGTTATGTTTTACTAGTTTTTGAATTATGGCAACACAAAAAACACAAGTTCCATAAAAATGTACTCCAACAACAAGTAACAAAGATTTGAATGATATTACGTGGTTGGACAGGAACATGGAGCAATGTGGCCCTTTATTTGATTCTTCTGTGCGGTCAGTTCTTTGAATAAGGTACTGCACTTGTTTCTGTTTCACTGATCTCTGTGTAGAAACTTAGTGCCGCACCAGTTACCTGAAGAATGTAACACGTTTAACTGAGCATAATTTCAATATTCAATTGCGAGTTATAGAAACATGTCAAACACACAGAGCTTTGGAAGAGTTAAAGGAGCACAGGACTTACTGAATGTAGAGGTTGTGAATGACAGCACCAGTACAGCTTGATAAGACGATACGGGAATATATTATTAAAAAGGCTGGCAATCGCATCAGGATATTTAAAAATGTGTTAAATCTACAGATACTAATTAGAAAGGGCTTGTGATGCGTGGTGTAGACTGTAGAGGGCACCAGTGCGCCTCGCGGCGGAGAGCCTGCAGTTTAGGAGAAGGGACAGAAGAAGAAGGAACAGGAAGTGAACTCGTGTGAGAATCAAAACACATGTGGTGAACAGTTTTTCTGCAGTTAGAAAGTGTAGGATTTCCCACCGTTTTCTTCGTGAAGTCGGCGAAAACATGAATATGGACGGTGAGTTTTATTTCCGAGAGGGAAGTAACGTTTCAGTTATAAAGTAGCCAGGACGTAATTGTTTCTGACCCATAAACCCGACATTGGTCAAACGCACGTCAACCCTCGTTTCAAATCCAACGATATGTTCTCTCTCTTTGTCTACTTTGACCCGACTCGGATAAACGCATCTTTAACGTTCTGATTTCTGTGTAACGTTCTATCGACAGTCAACCGTGAGGATTTGGTTAAAGTAGTGGAGCTATACAGTAATATTTGAATGATAAACCTGCATTCAAAATATCGAATACAAAAGTACAAATACAACTAAAGGCATCTCGCCTATACAACCACATAGGCTATATAACTCAGTGGCGTGCGGTGAGGTTCGTGGCTGGTGAGACACTGACTCATTCAGAGTCAGATTTACAAATATATGAACCCAATATAGAGTAGCTTAAATCACCATTCAATTGGCTGCTTGCACATTGAATACTGGTTGTTTTTCACATCAGCATTCTTTACACACACATAGGTAAGGTACATATTTGATTGCACCAGGAGCGTGTGTGCTGCGACCTGCCCCAACCTGTTTCAGAAGCGGAGCGCTCGCGCCACCCGCGAAAATCGCGAGATCCCGCGATAATGTGTGTAACAACCACGGATTTATAAAGAGAGCAACAAACACATAAAAGGTTACTTTGCTGTTGATTTGGTCATATTTCCCTGTTTTTTGAGAAATGTTACAGCTTAGATATTTAATCTTCAATGTTTGCGGTCAAAGCTAAATATAAGAGATGCTCGTACATTGAGATGCTCGTACATGGTCCTTCATTGAGGCGGAGGTACTGTTGGCCACAATTACAGTGGTGACAAGCAGTGAGAAAGCTACAGGCACAATCTCAGATGAGGCACAGCTCGTGGCTTCCTCACCTCGCGTGTCTCCTCTCTGTTTGAACAGGACATGCGCAAATTCAGTGATTTTGATTATAAAAATGCTTAAAATGATTGAAATACAGAATCCCTTTGCAGTTTAAGTAAATGTTGATTGTCATAGTCTTGAACCAATCAGATCTTTAGTTTCACATGTTGGGCGTATTCTTTGACTTGATTGGTCAGTGGGCTAGCATGACTGTTGTGAAGCTAGCTAGCAGAACATTGTAGTAGTAAGAGTTAAAGTTTAAAGACATGCAAGAAGTTTGACATGACATTTTTTGCGTTTTGGTTGGTGTAGATTATTTTTATTTAACTAGCTTGTTTTTTTTGTTAACATTCGATGGCTGAAGGAGGAGAAGAAACGGATTTGGTGGCAGATTTACTGGCAACGCCTTTCTGGGGAAGGACATTTGAAGAAAAGCTGGAGATTGTAAGAAAAGGCCGGCCAACTCCACAGCTAAACCTGACCAACCAAGGAAAAGGATATGTGCGCCACTTTCAGTCCACGAACTACGAACGGTATTCCTGGCTGACGGCGTCGGTGACGAGTTGCAAATTGTATTGCTGGAAATGCATTTTATTTTCAACTGAGCGTGTTGGTGTTTGGAACCACGCTGGATTTGTAAACCTGAGTTGCCTGTCCAAGGCAGCAATAAGACACCAAAGCACGACAGGACACTTGCACGCTACGGTGCTTTCGAAAACGTTTGGGCAGAACCAAGTGGATCCACAACTCGACGAACAAGTTCGCAGGGAAAAGGAGCTCTGCAACGAAAAAGTTAAGAAAAATAGGGAAATACTGAAAAGACTGATAGATTGTGTCATCTTTTTGGGAAAACAGGAGCTCTCACTCAGGGGACACAACAAAAGTAAGGATCCCACAAATAGGGGCAACTATGTGGAGCTACTTTCCTTTCTGGCCGAGCATGACACAGACTTGTACTACCACCTTTCCACGAACAAAGCGTTTACCGGGACATCAGACCAAATACAAAACGACCTGATCAGTGCTATAGCTGAAGTGATGGGAGAGGAGATAAGACGTGAGATAAATCGAGCACCCTTTGTCGCTGTTATGGTGGACGAAACGACTGATGTGAGTAATATAGGGCAGCTGGCACTGATGTTCCGCTATGTGACAGATACCGGCGTCAAGGAAAGGTTTGTCCGATTTGATGTTGCTGCCGGCAACAAGAGAGCCGATGACATTGCTGCTCTTCTCATCCGATTCCTGGAGGACCACGATTGTCTGGACAAAGTCGTGGCTCAGTGTTTCGATGGCGCAGTGGTCATGTCATCTGGACTTAATGAAGTGCAGGCTAAAGTTAAAGAGAAGGCTCCTATGGCTTTATTTACACACTGCTATGCCCATCAGCTGAATTTAGTGCTGACTCAAGGGGTCTCAAAGGTGCGAGAATGCAAAACATTTTTTTCACATCTGAATGGCCTCGCTGAGTTTTTTTCCAGGACCCCAACTTGCACACAGCTGCTCGATGACATCTGCCAGCGGCGTCTTCCTCGTGTGGAACCATCACGGTGGCAATGTAGCTCTGACCTGGTCAACGAAGTCTTTGAAAAGAGAGCTGCCCTGCAGGAGCTTTTTGAGCACATTCTGGAGCACCTTGATGACTACAACGATGAATCTGTGCGCTGTGCTGACGACTGCAAAGACCATCTGGAGAACTTTGAGTTTGTTTTTTTGCTGTCCACTTTCCGTGGGATTTTTGAGTATTCGGATGTGCTTTTTAGAGTACTAGAGAACAAAAAACTGGACGTACAATTCTGTCTGAAAATAGTGGATGATGTTTGTTACACTATTGGGAAAGAAAAGGGACGGTTTGCTGACATTTTTGAGTCCACTGTACGCGTAGCAGGCGTCCCAAGCGCACGGAGAGGCCAAGCGGAGGAAGACATTCGTGCACGGTACCAGAAACTCCACAGCGATATCGTGGACAACATTGTTGCCCAGATAGGAAATCGGTTCAAAGACCACGAGAAATTATTGTTTCTCTCCCTCCTCGACCCCCAGCAGTTTAAGGCATATCGGAAGAAATTCCCGGATTCGGTCTTCTCCAGCCTAACGCAGAGTCACGGATCTCTGTTTGACCTGACGAGGCTTAAAACGGAACTGACTGTAATGTATGCCATGGCTGGCTTTGAAGGAAAACGCCCTGCTGATCTACTTGCTTTCCTCCAGCAGAACGCTCTGAAGGAGAGCCTGTGTCAACTTTACACACTGGCATGTTTGGCGGTGACGATCCCAGTAGCGACTGCCTCCGTCGAGCGGGCATTGTCAGCCCACAAACGCATCGAAACGTACTCAAGAAGTACAAATGGGGAGACTCGACTGTCATCACTGGCGTCCATGGCAATTGAGAAAGACCTCTTTCTGGAACTGAACCACACCGGTGTGCTGTACAACCGCGTCGTTGAACTCTTTGTTGGCAAAGAAAGTAGGATGGACTTCGTCTTCATATAGTGAACAGCAGCTTTGTTTTTGTTTTTACGGCTGTGTTCATTTTTCTGTCGTGTGGAAGGCTCAAACAGTAGTTTATTTTTTTCCTGTTTCTCCACTATACTAGCATTCTTACTTTGCGAGCAACAGGTGTAGGCCTAATTCATGATATGGATAATATTCCATTCTTATGTGCCATTTTTCAGCATGCTGGTATGTTCCTGCTGCCTCAGTGACGTGACTCTGGCACATTGGACTGGAACAGTCTTGATTAACTGGTATAATTTCCACCTGTGCTTTTACTGCTTTGATAAAACCAAATGTGTGACATGAGAAAGGTCTATTGCCTCCTTTCTTATCCTCCACCTACAGTGTTTACCATGTATGTCATACATCTTTTCATTTTAGAGCTGCGATAATCAGCATTTTCTGTGGGGTGAAATGGCTACGTGTAATGTCAAAGGGCCAGAGACGGTCATCCCCAACTGTGCAGTTCCCTTCAGCTCTAAGGCCAGAGGTTTTGTTGCTATTTAACCCTGTTGACCACATTACACACTATGAGAGACACGCAAGTAACTTTCAATGATGTCTCATGCTAAACATTAAGTATATCTCCGGCCTAAGGAGCGTTTTAGCATCTTTAAGCTCGTTGTTTTGGTTTCACGGCCCACAACTTCAGTCTCTCTGCTCTCATTTACCCCGTTTCTGCTTTCCAGCAGTAGCGGGCAGCTGTTTTCAGTGAAAATATGCACAGTGGAACCCTTAGCAGCTAAAGAACCAGATATTTCCCAAGAGACCAAAAGCAGAGCTAAAAAAGTGAACATTGCCAGTGCTTCTATTCCACATAAGTTGCCTCTCATAATGGCCATAATGTTTGATTTGATTTCAATTCCAAAATGACTCTACTTCTCTCGATGTATTCCCTCAGTAAACATTGAAAACATGACTTTATGGTCTCCATCTCTAGTTTCAAGTGTTCCTCAACACAACATGATGTTCATTTTGGAATTCATGGTCTCATTCAGAGTCAAATGGACCATAAAGCAAGGGATGCTTTAGGGCGTGGCTAACTTGTGATTGACAGGTCGTTACCACAGCGTTGTCCGGTCTGGGAGTTGTCAGTGTTTTCGTCGTACAACTTGAACCCTTTCACGGTGTGTTTTCAGTTCATTAAGGTTAATTCTAATCGTTGTTGCTTAAAAATGTTTTATTCAGGATTCGGTTCCATTTAGAGTAGAATAGATCATAAAGCAGACTGTGCTTTAGGGCGGGCTTACTGTGATTAACAGGTTGCTGCCGTATACGGCATCTCTACGTCACTCCTCCGCATTCCAAATATGGTTGTAAAAAATAAAACAACAATCCAAGATGGCGACGGCGAGAGGTTCTGCGACGCACTCTCTGATCGCGTGAGCAGTGTGGTCCGGGCCTTACATGTCTCAGGTACAAACGAACGCTAATCTTCCTCCGCTGGATGTGTTAACAGGCGGTAGGTTGCTGAACTCGTCAGGTATATCACCTCTGCAAGGCCTCTACGCGTCCAACGTGAGACTTTTTGTTTGTGGAGTTTTGCCCCCAAGTCGCTAAAAAAGTGATTACGGCAGCTTTAACAAAATACGCCGCACGTTAAATGTTGCTGCTGAGCAAGAACTTTGCCTCAAAATTTCAGATTTTAATTGAAACCTTAAATTGTCTGATCAAAGAGTAAATAAGATTATATCTCAGACCAGACACTCAATGGCAGATTTTAGTGTGCGTCAGATTTTGATCCTTAACATTTCAGTCTGCACTGAAATATATTGAGATTGGACACCCAGCTCTCCCCACAGAGAAAGACGCTCCGTCTGATACAGGTCGTCAGCCTCCGTCTGAACTTTTGAAATGTGTTCCGAGTGGAAGTGAGCGAGATTTTTATAGAACTGCATGTACAATATTTTTACACTTGAATAAACAATATGTTACGAGTAGTTACATTTACAACCGGCCCTTTGTGGGCGACCATGATGCTGATGTGGCCCTGAGTGAAAATGAGTTTGAGACCTGGGTAAAAGAGAGCCAACAGCCTCTCCTGCGTTCTGGTCCAGTACCTCAGTAAGTTGGTTAGCTTGTGTGTAACACTGGTTTTGTTTGTCCTGTTCAACAGAAGCGCTTGTTCGAGCCACAATTCCTCCGGATCTGGTGAAGGTTCTTTGTGTTGCGGTAAGCAGACACCGCTACGTTGACAAGGGATGTGCTGTGTAGTGGAATTATGAAATGTGTATTCCAGATATGTAATCTCATGCAGTTTCCAGTCATGTTGTGCAAAGATGTTACTGCAGAAGAGAGTGGTATGAGATCAAAGAATCAGCAACTGTTTTGATAATCAGTTCATTGTTTTTGTCATTTTCTAGAAAAAAAACAAATAGCTGGTTCCACCTTTTAAAAATATGAGGATGGGATGCCTTCCTTCATTAACTAGATGATCATGTAATGATAGTCAAATTAATATCTTTGCTTTTGGACTGTTGGTTGGATACAAGAAGACATTTGAAACTGGAAAATCCATTTTCCATATCTTTCTGACCTTTTACATTTGTCTACACGCGATCATCAAAAAATATGTCTGTTCTCTTTTTAAATATACGTTTATCAACATAAAGGTTTATTTTAATCCTTTCGTCGGCATTTGCATGTGCTCACAGCGACCGCTTCATCATCTTCATCATCTTCACCAAGTTTAAGACCATTTTAGTTTTTAAGATTGCACAAGTGAGATGCTACAAAAACCAGCCAGTAATACAGCAGGCCCATTTTACAGACCACTACATAAGTCAGTCAACAGTCTAAAAAGGTGTGAATTGAATTAAGAATTGAGGAGGGTATTTTATATTTTTGACCTTTGAACTAGTGGGTACTTATTGAAAGAAATGCAATTGTCAGAGTGCCTTGAATCTTTTTCAGACTGCCGTTTAATACCACAGACTTCCTTCAGATGTAAGCCAGGCACTTATATTCTGTCTTTAGGTTTATTTTGTAACATCTGCCTCTTGGGACTACGGATGAAAAATAGCCTCTTGGCTAACTGTAGCACATTTACAGAAATGGTTTTATTAATGTGCACTGTCCCTTATCAAATAAACCAAAAAATAAAAAGGCATTACGGTATGTTTTGGGTTGTCCGTCCGTCTCGTGAACGCCATGCCTCAGCAACGTCTGGAGGGAATTTCTTCAAATTTGGCACGAACATAAAGTATGAACTGATCAATTTGGTCGTCAAAGGTGAATGTTTTTGACCATAACTCCAAAATTCATATGCTTATTATGACAATATCATACAAATGTCTAAGAGGATAAAATGATGACGTGAGGACATTTTGGACAGACATGTATGTAAACTGCAACTTGACTGGTTCACAGAAGCGTACAAGCATGAGGTGATAAAAACATAATATTTTGTTGTATTTTATTTTACAAAATACTTTCAACTACTTTTTGAAGTAGCTTTAATTAACCAAACTAGATATTTCCCTAGGATAGCTTAGCTGTAGTTCAACTTCTTCCCGCGTAAATGTCCCCGGTGTCACTCTCTTATTTCCAGTCTCGGACCAAATATAAAGCCGAGGCCTTCACCCAGGCGTTCCTGAAGAACAGCATGAAGCCGAAATCGTACCATAATCTGACGACCATGCTGAATCACAAGGCGGTGGTGCTGGGCTACGCCAGGCCCAAGAAGGACAAGAGGAAGAGCAAGAGAGCCAAAGGACTCAACGCTCGGCAGAAGAGGGCGATGAAGGTCTTCCAGATCAAGCCTGAGCACCAGAGGTCGGTGCCGCCTCTGAAGGATGAGCAGTCATTGTGTGTCAACATGACCGCATCAAAACAGTCTAAATTGATTGAGATACGTTTCCCATTTAGCCAGTCGTTTACCTCGCCCCTCCCTCTCCCCATCGTCACTGTCTTTGTCTTTTCCATCACAGATACGAGCTCTTCCTGCCTCTGCATGAACTCTGGAGGCAGTACATCATTGACCTGTGTAACGGATTGAAACCAACGTGGTAAATCAGTTTGGATCGCCGCAGATTCCTCGTTCACTGCCAGTTTGGAGCGATTTCTGAAGCCTCGTCTGTTGTATTGTGTTTTTTACAGCAATCCACAGTTTGTGCAACAGAAGCTTCTGAAGGCAGACTTCCACGGTGCCATCATCACAGGTAGATCTTTTACGTCTTCTCTAAAGCGATTGGGTTGGCTAACCTTTACACGTCATTAGTTTGGATATATTTTAGTCTCGAAAAGCAAGACAGCAACTTGTAATGTGTGCAAAGCCATCAAACTTGGCTCAAAGATTATCGACCAAAGCGTACCGCCTTTGGTACGGCGTGGGGTCAGTTTAGTGCTGTGCTGATGTCTTTATGAAGAAAATAACTCAACGATCCATCTCACTGCCTGGTTGAGATGTGGCAGGACTGTGAGCCATGTTTTAACACAGTGTAAATGTGATATGTGACCTACTGAATGGTGTGTATATCATGTTGAACAATGTCACCTGTGCTTTGTTGTACCTGTTGTTCCTGAAGACCATCGTCTGGATGCAGTTCTCTGAGCGCAGACACGGCTGTGATGTGCTGTACTAATAGTTTGGTACTTCTCTCTCTCTCTCTCTCTCTCTCTCTCTCTCTCTCTCTCTCTCTCTCTCTCTCTCTCTCTCTCTCTCTCTCTCTCTCTCTCGCAGTGGTCCGCTCTAAATGCCCATCATATGTCGGCGCCACAGGGATTCTCGTCCAAGAGTTTAAACACATCTTCAAAATCATCACCAAAGAAGACAAACTGAAAGGTAAGACTGCCCAACGCAAAACACTTAAAAATGGCAGTCCACAAACCAACGTGTGACGTCACGACGACTACGTGGTAGTACTACCAGCATCAGAGCTTGCACTGGTAGTCAACAGGTTTTCTACTTTCTAGCTACTCGCGTTCGCTATGCACGACAGGGGTGCATAATCGGGGGGGAGCCTCCGCAGAAGGAGCACGAGCTCTGAGCATGAACGGAGGCGTTTATACCCTCTGAGCTGTGCGCTGCATTGTTCTCTGAAACAGCAGAGGGCGTACAAACAAAAGGTACTGTGAGGAGTGCAACTCCTAGATCTGCCCACAGACTGTAGGTGTAACCGGTAAAAAGCCATAAACTAACTCCTACAATGCCAAGGAGGGATTATAATTATTAATTAAGTCAAGTATTAAATGCATTATATAGCAACAAATGTTAAATATCCTTTAAACTATTTGATTTGGCTGCAAACTATTTACTCAAATGAAGATTTTTAAAACTTCTTTCTAAAGCATCCACAAATGAATTTGCCTGAAAGTTAGACGCACCAGTGCAACCAATAGTGACTGGATCCCTGGATGACGGTGCATTTTGACTTACACAAGTGTAGCTGATTGCATTCCTGGCTCAGTGGGACACTTGTTGGAACTGCGCCAGGCTTTACATAACATGATTTTATCTGCTGTGATATTTACTATATTTTATAATAGTTATAACACAAAACTATTCAGTTATGGCGTTTAGAAAATAGTCTCTGGTTTTTGCGTGTAGGCCCATTGGTCATCGATGGGTAATCTGATTTATGTAGCAACATTTTTACAACGTGTTTTTTTTTTTTAAAGGTACTAAATATGAAAATTAGAGCACATCTAGGAAGTCACAACCGCTCTCAGCATGGTGGCGGCTGAGCCAGCTGTTGGGCGCTAACGGGACAAGCAATGGCAACAGTGCTGACAGAGCTAACGGTGTTTATCTGAGAGGGAACCCGAGGGTCGCACTACACTTCCTCGGGACGGCGTTATCAGCCGTCACCGCCGTATGAGAGCAGTGGGGGGTGGCGGCCACGAGCTTGGCCAGTCAGGGCACGATGACTTGCACTAAAAGCACGCGTGGCTGGACTTGCTATGTCAACAAAGCAAGGAGAAGCTCGGATTACAACACACACACACACACACACACACACACACACACACACACACACACGGGGAGAGTGACTTCTCCTCGGGTAGACTTGACTCCACTATATATTTACATAGCAAATAGTTGCTCTGAATATCGTTTAAAGTACCTTTTTAAAAGCACATGGTAAAAAGTTCAACCAATTTTAGTTAAATTCTTATTATTCGTTTTGACATGAGAACTTTGAACCGCCATATCAGACTTTTTGTCACACAACAATATTATGCTCCTGCAGCCGAATCAGGAGGAAGCCTTGCGTTCTCGGCCGGTGTCCGTCCGAGCACCTGCTTTGACACCCTGCTCTTGTTCTGCCGCAGTGATCCCGAAGAGGAACAGTGTGTTTGCAGTGGAGGTCAACGGCTTCGTCTCGCACATCTACGGGAGCAAGTTTGAGCAGCGATCCAGCGAGCGCTCCGCCAAGAAGTTCAAAGTGAGAGGAACCATCGACTTGTGAGGTGTCACCACATGATGCAGACACGCATCACCTGATCAGACTTCTATTAGAAGTCACAAAGAGCTGCAACAAGTCGAAGATGCATTGAGGTCATCAAAAATCATATTTCAGTTTTTGGTTCTGTTTACACCAAACCGAATATGGACGACTTTCACAAATAGGTGTCACTTTATAGTAAAGGTGAACTCCACCAAAATGGCACTCTCAGTTTACTTGTCATGGGGAGTACTCATCAGCCAGTGATAAAAGCTGTATAATGTCCTCTGTAAGTAGCTTTGTCAAGTCTGAGAAAATAACCCTGCTGGTGTTATCAGGAACCTGAAATTGACGTGAGGCGATCAGCGAAAGAGGAGACGTCTCACTCTGTTAGAGTTGCGGGAACTACAGAAACACTCAGACTGAAGTTACAGAGCGGAGCTTCCTCTGCTCCAAACATCTTTGGCTTAGTGCCGAGTAGACACTGGCTCCAGAGACCACTTTTACCAGACAGCAGGCTAGTTAAATTCTGGTTCCTGGTTGTATTTATTTATTTAGTTTCAACCTAATGTTTCTGAAATGAAATGCATAGTTTTTTATCATTTAAAATTGTATTTTGCTCAGGCCTTTTTACGGCTGCTTCACGTTGAGACAAAACAAATTTAACTCAAACGTGAGAACGGAAGTTTATTTTAGTTTTATATTTTACACGATAATTAATTGTCAAATGTTCTCGACTCTTAGGTTTCAAACAACTGTTTCAGCAAACTGTAACTCTCATGCGCTGCTCTGAATAAACTTGCTTGAGTGCATAACAGCAGTGAACCAGTCTGTCTTTCGCTCTCTGTGTTCTTTTGCAGTCGTCTGCTCGCAGTGGAGTGAAGGAGATTATTTCGCTCTCATTAACTGGTGTCGTTGAGCTGATTCATGACATTTAGAGCGTAAAAAATGAGCTCATGTAGGCAGCCAGGTGGAGGAGAATTTCCGCTGTTGGACAGCAGTATTTAGTTTTATTGAGCTCATTTGTTTTATTGTTTATCGGGTGTTGTACAGAAGAGGACAAAGCAAACATTTTGTTGTAACCACACAAGTCTACTGCACTCTTTTGTAACAGAAACCCGTGAAACATGGCGGACTATAAGCCGTGTATCGTTGTCTGTGTACGTTCCTGAACTCCTTCACCTGCTGCTGGGGACTGAGTGCACTGGCTTCCCGAAAATTCCTGGTTGTTTCCAGACTGCCTCCTTTACGAGAGAACCAGTCCAACCAGATATTGACACGGCTGACCTTTGCAACGCTGCATAAGTACATAATGGAAGTGTTGCCAACATGTATTTTAAGTATTGTTGTGCAATGCCAACTAACGCACCGAGAAGCCGCATAACAAAGCTTCCTACCGGTAAGCATGCGTTTGTTTTTTGTGTGAGAATGAGGGTGGCATCAGTTTCTTTCCTTCCCACCCAACACCACTCCAACTGCTTGGCTGAGCAAAAACCACACCTGTTTGTGAAATGTAAGCTCTTGTCTGTTTTACTCTGTAGTTTCCACTCTGCTCTTTGTTTTTTCACTTTTGTGTCTCAATTAGATTCAGTCAAATGACTGTTATAAAGTTGGCAGAAAATAAAGTTATTTTGACGTACATAATACTGATTACATGTAATCATTCACTGCCCAATCCTGGAGAAAACACTCTACCTATCTTATTACAGCATCTTGTGACCAAAAGCAATCCTGAAAGAGTCCTCAGCCGGGGCCACAACACCGCTGTGCTTCCTGACACCAAAGGAAACACAAAGCCAGCGATGGTGTTGACGTCTACTGATCTTGCTGACAGTTTGCTTTTGACTTTTTGATCGCTAAATGCTAGAAGCAAAGTCTCTAAAGTCATCGTTATGAATATGAAAAGCTCCCATAAAGCTGGTGCAGATGAAGTCTGGAGCAAAATTCCAATAGCTGTTATGAATGAAATTGTGGAGCCTCCTGTTTACTCTGGCGACCTTGCTGTACTTTGTGAGGTGTCTAAAATGACAAAGATTGCTAGAAACCAGTTGGTGAATTTTAAAATATAATAATAATAAAATTTCTAAATAGTTGGTGATGGAGTGCGTTGTGGAAAGACAGGTTCTTTTGGATTAACCGTCTGTCCAAAAAACTTTCCACCCGAAGTCCTTCCTGGTAGTCAAACAGATTGAGTCTAAAGACATGCCTTGTGTACAACGCCCAGCGGAACATCTTTCATGGGTTAGTCTTAGAGCTGTATCTTGTTTCGGGAAGTGCCATTGTGTCACCACGACGCGTCACCAAGACTTCAAAAGAGCGCCTGTGCGCAGCAGATTGTATCATTAGGAAGACTGCACGAGCACAGGACAGCGTCTCACACCTACAGCAACGTGGAACTACGTGCAACAAAACAACAACAGCGCTCTTGTTGACTTAACGAGATACAAATGGGCACCATGGTGAACCAGCTTATGTTTGCCCAGGAAAACCGGGACCGCATCCACGCCGTGGAGAACTCGTTCGGGCCGTCGGGGAAGCCTCTGTACGCGCCGGATCGGGTTCTGATCGGAGAGGGCCGGCTGATGAAGATGAGCCGTCGGGGGCCACAGCCCAAAGTCTTCTTCCTCTTCAACGACGTGCTGGTGTACGGCAGCATCATTCTGAACGGCCGCTGGCACAAAAAACAGAAGATCATCCCTCTAGGTGAGCAACACAGACACACCTGAGGGGAGAGATTATGCATCGTTGTTTTGATCATTGTTAGGGTTATCAAATGCTTTGACAGTAAACAAAAGGAAAGAACCTTAGACTCACAAAAAAGAAGGAAAACAGGTAACCAAGCCGTCTAGGTATTACTGGAGCTTGCAGCGATACTTTTTGTATCTTTGAACGTCTCAAAACATTTAAAATGCAAATAAAATGCATTGTGTGTATTCAACATTTGCAGTAGGTCAAATGACATTGCACATACAAAAAAAGTAGGCTACACAGTGCACACAAAGTGCGTGTGACCTTATTCCGACTTATTCCATTTGAATTGTACTGTTATTTAATTTTCATTTCATTTTTTTTATTTCAGAGGACAGCCAGCTTGAGGACTTGGAGGACGGCATAAAAATGAGGAACCAATGGTTGATCCGTACACCACGCAAGTCCTTCTACGTGGCAGCCGCCTCATACGAGGAGAAGCGAGCCTGGATCGAACACATAGAGGACTGCCGGTCCAGTCTGCTGCAGAGCGGTGGCTGCCGGCCCGTGCCCAACTTCGCCAACACCTGGATCCCTGACCAGGCCTCCGCGGTCTGCATGCGCTGCGCCGACAGGTTCACCGTGACCCAGCGTCGACACCACTGCCGCGGATGCGGCTTTGTGGTCTGTGGTGCCTGCTCCAAGAAGCGAGCGGTGATCCGACACATTCACCCGACTAAGTGCTTGAGGGTCTGCACCATGTGTCACTCAAGTCTCTCGAGGACGACGGAGGCCCCGGAGGTGTCTCGCGTGAATGGGGGCAGCACAGAGCAGATAGGCTCGGATAAAGATGAAGTGGACGGATTGAGTGAGGAAGAGGAGGCCGACGAGCAGATGGAGAACCATGACCCCGGCAAGTGGATGAACTCCCAGATGGACTCCTTGTCCACCTATGTCTACTTCAAACCAGACCACAGGCAGCCCCAAACGTAAGCGCGTGAAGAGTGCTGCAGCCACTCAGAAACAACCTGGTGTTGGTCTCTCGGCCTCTCTTTAACATGGACACATGCAGCTTTGTGCAATAGGAGCAAGTTAAAAGGCATTCCCACTCCGTCATTAACACAACAAGAAAACAATATATTAAGTTCAAAAAAGAAGAAAAAAAAGTGTATATATTTGTTATTTATGTTAATATGTTGTCTTTTCACGTTATGCTGTCTGTGGGAAGACGATTGCTATGAAGTCGTCACTTGATTGTCTGTGATAATGTGCTCAGAGTATTTAGAGTAGATTACTTGAGGTAGGTCAGTCAGGACGGTAGCATATACACATATATATATATATACATGTGTGTAGAAATTAGTAAGTCCTACTTGTAATTCTGTAATTAGTCATTTCTTGTATTTTTCCTGAATCATCTGAATTTAGTTGGGCAACCCTTCAATGACATAAAACACCTTGTAATACTGAACAATATCTGGACTTTTATGGACTTGATACCGCTTGCTGTTAGCAAAAGCCAATTAGCAGTCAACAACCGCCTTGTACCTTAATATTTCATCCTTGGAAAGTCCTTGGAAAGTGTCTGCTGAAAACCTGTTTGCCTGTAGTTGTGTTTATTTTGGTCTTTGTCTGTCATGCATATGTAATTGTATGTTGTACTTTATTTTATACATTTATAAGGAGTATTTTTTACATTGCCAACGGCTGCTTCTCTGTAATTGTTGTGCATATGACAATAAAAGAAGTTGATATGCATCCCTGTATCAGTGTATTTTCTCTAATATGTAAAGCACTTTCTAACTGTGCGCTTTAAAAATACTTTTTTTGACATACTATACCATGACTACTTATGAGCTTTTTTCGACATACTATACTATGACCCTATTACCTTACTCTGATACATTTATTGACATACTATACTATGACTTTGAATACATATTTTCATCATGAACATCCAAGGTGTTCCTCGTAAAAATGTAAGAGGCTTTGTATCAAAGTGTCACCAGTGTGGGTCATTGTTTCAAGGACATTTATCAAGAAGTTCTTTAAAAATCGGGACAGACAGACAAAACTACTTTACTGACAACATGTAAGCCCCGTTTGCTGAAACACTCAAACGTCACAGCATTTTTGTTTTGTAAGTTCTTTATTTTTCATATCGTTTATTCCAAAGACTGGTGACGTAGGGCCCAAATGTGAATCATATTCGTGATCAATCATGCTAATGTTTGTGAACAATCAGGCAAATATGTGTTGACAGTAATGTCAGTCAGTCAATGCCCCCCATCTCAACAACTCTCAACAACTATTGGATAGATTTCCGTTCCTTTTGCACAGGTTTTCTTAGTGCCAAGAGGATGCATCCTACTGGTTTTGGGTGGACGCCTTGGATGGATTGAAATTGAATTGAAACACACATTTATGTTCACCTCAGGATGAACTATTGTGACTTGGTGATCAGGTCAACATTTCTATTTTTCCCTGATGATTTTGTCAATTCAGTTTTTTGACCAAATATCTGCAAAACTAAGGACATTCCCATCAGTCTCAGCTGTATATGTTTAACAGTGCTTAGCATGGTAACACGCTAAGCTAAGTGGACGAACATGGTGAAGACCAAACCTGCTTTTGCATATTGTCACAAACAGAGATAGAGAGGTGTGGTGGTTAATGACGAAATGGTTGGACGTCTTCCCTGGAACCTGAACGTTACTCAACCGGTATTTCCCTTGAGCTGGAAGTAAGAAAGTCCAGATACCGTGTAAACATTGCACACCTTTCGACGCGCTTCTGCATCCTTCCATACAGCAAACGTCAGTGTTCCACATGGGCAACACAATCAAATGACCTTTACCACAGAAGGAACTGTGCCCAACCTGCCTCTGGCAAGGTGGCTCCACGGACCATGTCATTTTGAGCACAGTGACTTGAACAGAGAGTGGTGATGTCACGATCTAAAAAAAGAATCATCTTTGTTCTCTTGTGAAAACAAACCATTTTAGGCCCTCTTTTTTATTTTTATATCCGATTGCGAAGCTATAACAACAGGAGAGAGTTCCTGTGTAAAATGAGCACAGTCCATAGTTCATGTCTGTAAGAAGTATGATTATTTAAATGAAAAGAACATTATGCAGCCCATGAACCAACACAGTATAATCTCCCTTAAATGTACACATTCAAATGTAGGGGGAACATGTATCAACAGTATGTACTAGTTTGTATCTGCTGGTTCCAACTCTCCAAACTGCACTGTACTTTAACAGGGCAAAAACCTTAAAACCCAACCAGCCATGTTCATGGGTTACGGGTTAGGTGTATGCAAAGGTCAACATGGGGTCAACAATAATCTGGTTTTGTATTCATTTCTGTATCTAGACTGTTAGCAGGGGTGGAGTTAAACAACAATTAAAAAGTACTTGTGCTATATTTGACTTCTTCCTTGTTGTACTCCACTTTTGAAAAATATAATAACATATACATTCATTTTACATTCATTCTTACTAGTTATAGATGAAACAAAAATATTCCACCTCGACCAGCTTTTAAATGCTGTTTATAATGATAATGCATTCATTCTACAATGTGTATAATACTGTAACAGTATGAAAATGGTCATCTTTCTTAACAGTTTCTTAAGGAGAGCTTTTACTTTTGATACTTAACAGAGCATTTTTATATTGCAGTATTACTATTATTCAGTAAAAGTATCTGAATCCTTTGCCACCACTGACTGCTTGTGTGTATAAGAAACTGCAGACTGCGGGGAAAAGCCATTACTCGCTTAGTTTGAACCAGTTTCAACAAGAAACAAGGTTTCAGATAAACGAGAAGGAAACAAAGTGTGTTAATCCGTGCTTTTCTCAGAGTACAATGGTTCCTCTTTATATGAACTGCGTTTCAAAGGAAATGAAGAATGACATCTTATCATCGAGATCATATATTTCCAATTGTAAAATGATGCCATGATTGTCAGTATACTGCACATAAGGAGGTATCTGTCAGCAGCAGTAGACGTATAATCTGTGCATTCACACAAATTGACTGTTTGAAAAACTGAACAGTGGAAATGTTGACTCTTTTCATCTGGAGGACACAAGATTCTGGACTGGAATCAGGTATTAGATCGGGCAGGGCTAACAGAGGGCACTACTAACAAACACTCAGCCACAGCTTGAGGACAGGTACAGTACATAGAAGCAGTTACACACTCTCCAAAATAAAAATAAAAAAAGAACGGGGAAGGAGCTTTCTCATATAGTCATAACTTCTGTGTCTTGTAAATGGGACTTAGCAGCTAGCAATTATGAATTGATAAATACAAGATCTGCATCTTGAGCAGGCCTATTGGAGTTGCACTTTATACCCAGAGAGAGAAGAGATGCATTGTGACCCAGAGTGAGTACTGGGTCATAGAAGGTAGACAGCTAGCCTCTGGATAAGTCTTATTGAAACCCAACCTATGACGGAAGTAAAACAAAGTGCACTCGAGTGCCGAGCACCGCCAGCGATTCATGTATCATTTACTGCATAACTTGTTTTACTGGTTTGCCTCTCTGCTCTCATAAACAACCTTCTTCCCGGAGGCTGCTGTTTTCAGTACAAAAAGCTCGAGAAAACCCCCTCTGCACACTACCTGCTCAGCAACAAACAGACACAATAGAACAATGTGAACACCGAAACTAAGTTAAAGCAAGGGGGGCAGAAACACAATCACTAGTGTATCCACTGTACATATAAATAGCTATTGCTATGTGTCGGATGTCATGCCAGCTTTCTGCTTGGTTAACACAAACATCTGTGATACCATGTGGAAACCTAAATTCATAAAATTGAATTAAACTTTACAGGACAACATGTGAGGATTGCGATTGATCAGCGCTGCATGACTCTACACCAGGGATTCCCAAAGTGGGGTGCGCGCACCCCTGGGGGTGCGCGAGCTGCCTCTAGGGGGTGCGCGAGAGGAAAAGTGTAATGGCGGTCTGATGGTGTAATAATATTAAATATAAAAAAAAAATGTAATTTTAATTTAAAAACTGTCAGGTGGGACATCTGAAGCTATCAGTCGTAAAAGAGGAGAGGGACAGAGAGAGAGAGAGGAATCGGAGGCGAGGGGAACGGAGAGGTGCGTTGGGGAGAGACCGGGAGATGAAATCGAGCCAGAGTCAGAGGAAGATGAGACGGAGGAGACCGAAAAGGAGGAAGGGATAGCACAGACAAATCGGGAGCACATCGGCCCATCGCGGAGTCAAGGTGAAAAAAGAGGAAACGAGAGTGAGCATCAGACTGGGAAAAAAAAGAGGAAATATGATGAAAAGTATGTGTGTCTGGGCTTCACTTGGATTGGCAACGCAGATTCCCCAAAGCCACAGTGCGTGGTGTGCAGTGAGGTTCTGGCTAACAGTCTGAAGCTCTTATTTACGTCGCCACCTGAACACCAAGCATGCCAGTGCAAGTCAAAAGCCCCTTACATTGTTTATATCGAAATTGGAGGAGTTACAAAACAGCCAAAAACAACTGGAGTCTCATTCATGTGTTGGGTCTATAAATGACGCACTACGGGCTTCATATCTGGTTACAGAATAGCGAGAAAGGGGCTACCGCACACAATCGCCGAAGACGTGAGCTCGCCAGCTGCCAGAGAGATGGTGGAATGTATGATTGGGGAGAAAGAAGCAAACAAGTTGGACATGATCCCGTTGTCCAACAACACTGTGTCGCCGCATCGATGCTTTGTCCGAAGACATCCTGGCTACATTAGTCGGTCATTAATTGTAAATTAAATGTGATAATCTGCCTCTGAGCCTGTGCGTGTGTGCTCGCATCCGTATTGCTCTTTAAAAGTGACGCCTTGTGTCACTGAAAGTTATTGAAACTTTGTTGCAGTGTTTCAGGGCGTTTTCACACCTTCAGTTCGTTTGTTCTGATTCAGGGATTAATATGATACAATGTTGCAGTTGCTCCTTTGCTCGGTTTGTGTTCACACTGCAACATTTAACAGCGGACTAAATATTGTAAACAAACGCCACGCGCGCGCAAACTGTTCTCTCATTGGTCCGATTATTATGCGGCTATAAAGGCTTAAAAGGCTCTGTTGCTTCTTTTTTTTTTTTTTTATTAAGGGGGGGGGGGGGGTGCGCGAACCCAGTCGGGATGTAGAAGGGGGTGCGCGGCCTAAAAAGTTTGGGAACCGCTGCTCTACACTATAGCATGTGTGGAAGAAGGTGCTCGCGGCCCCGACTCTCTGATAAGGATGACAACAGCACTCCCTGCTGTGCCCGGTCAGCAGGTAGAAAATATTCCCAAACACTGACGCTTCACATGGCGCTGACTTTGGGTGCACTACAAACAAAAGCATTGTGTTGATTCCTCCCACCCGCCCCTGGCCAGAAACAGTAATATCCCCGACACTTAATGAGATCAGGAGATTGGTAAGGGTGGTTATTTTGGACTTCCCCTGTGAACCTTTATTTATCGTTATTATATACTATATAGATCATACATCAGTCATTTGCTAGACACTGTTTTCACATTTTGAATTGTTTTAATTATTCTAATTTGGGATTTGATATGGCCGAGGCGGCCCCTTGGACTTATGGGTAATAACATCTTCTGCCATGCTGACTGGAATTAAGAAATGTTCTAATTATAAATTAGGCATTAATACATTTTTCAAATTCTGCCAGTTTGAGCACTTATAGTATTTAATCTGAACTGAAAGACAATTCTGTAAACACAAGGTGAGGATTGAGATACGAACATTTATTTATTGTACCATATTAGAACTACTAGCCCGCATTAATAACCTGCAGACATGAACACAAACGCACACAGACTTCACAACAGTTATGCAGACACACTGTGACATTGCCTACATGTCAGGGTCAACGGTCAACTGGCTGATCGAGTCTTGGTAATAGACGAGGTTCTTCTCATGGTCAGTGAGTGCTGTCAGCATCTCATCCATCTCCTCCTGAGTGAAGAGCTCACCTGGTTTAAACACAGCCGTGGTGGGAAAAAAAGAGGAAAAGTTTGCACATGAAAAGGCTGTTTTGTGGAACTAACGTTAGACATAAAACCGATCTCTGAAAAGATCTGCTTTTCAACACGCGTGAAACCTCACAAGGTGAGACCTGAAAGCTTCTGCTTTACCTTCCTGCGTCATGTACTTTGTCAGCTCCTCAGGCTCCAGGTACCCGTTCTTTTCTTTGTCCAGAACCTGGAGACACAAATATCAGTAACTTACATTGTGATATTACTCTGGTGACAGTGTGATAGTCACAGAGGCTCAAACTCCTACTTCATTTGTATAGAAGCTGTGCAGTCACTGGTACTACAACACTGGGATATGAATGGGATAGAATATGAGGAAACTGAAGTTTATCTCACCTCAAAGGCCTGAAGCAGCAGGTCCTCTGGGATGGGAGGGAACCTAACACACACACACACACACACACACACACACACAGACCATTGCTATTTGTGTCTGTTCCTGTAGTGTGGCAGCACTGTAGTAGATGCTATTGACATGATGACGTACCAAAAACACTGTGATGAAACATGATGGAGTTAACACAGCATATATTAGGAGTTTCCAGGCCCAGTTTACACAACGAAACTGAACTGCGCTCATTTTATTAAAAGGGATCCCAAGGTTTTCACCGGTTTTATGTGAAGCTGAAATGTCGCCAAACATTATTTCTAAGTACACACTTTAAAACCCGTTTTAAAAGACGTGTACAGTGGTGGCCTTTGTAGACTTTTTCGCCACACAGCTATTCTGTGAAACACTACAAGCAACTACCTCATTATATTTACCAAATATAAAAGCAATCTCAAAAAAGCTTCACCAGAGTCAGGTCATTCACTTGCTCCCGCAGCAACATCTAGCTGAAAGTCCTGCAGCATAATTGAATGATTTGCTTCAACACAAGCACCTATTTGCATCACGACACGGCCCTTCTTCTCAACCTCAAAATTCAGCATCTTAATTAATTCAGGTAGATATATAAAACAACATGGCCGGCCTCAGGCAAGAGTTTGTATAAGAGATCATGTCTTACTTGTGCTCCAGCAGCACTTTGGTCATGGCTGGGAGGAACTTGTCCAGAGGGATGAATCCAGTGTGGTCCTCTTCAACCTGAACAGGACTGTTGCTGAGTTTTGGGCCTTTTTAACAACAAGCTGAGAATGTTCTGACAAAACTGATCATAATATCAATTTATATCAAGCTGCATTGAAGCAAAAAAACAAAACAACAAATGAAATTTTCAAAAAACGAATATATATAGTGAAATAGGCGCTATTATTTTAAAACACTACATTTTTGTAGCCCAAATGTAAACTTCTGTACAAACAGACAAGGCATTTTAATGGAACCTAACACAGTCTTCATTGACACTTCAATAAATGAAAAAGAAAAAAAATGAACAGAATAAAAAACATGTAATGATTTATATTAATTGAAAACTTGAGTTCCTTATTTCTCTAACGGCCTCTTATTCTCAAGAGAGACCTGATTAAACTTGGTGGCCACAGAGGGCCACCTACAGGGGAGATGGTGGCCACGGGCGACAGTTGATGTCGAAACCTGTTGGCACATTTTCATACAATGATATCCAGGTCCAGTAGATATTGTTGCGTGACCGATATATGTAAATACCCCTCCGATGATGAGATGACCGGTTCTTTTATTCATCCAAAACAATGAGAAAAAAATAGGTAAGCACTGTTCTCACCTCAGCTATTATGTCATGTAGGTCTGCCTGAGTGGGGAAGCACCCCAGGGAATAGATGACGGTGCCAATCTCCCTGGGAATCAAACTCCATGTTATCTATAGAGCACACTATTGAACATAAAGACCTACAACAGCATCGGATGAATGTAAATATGGCGTTAAGTAAGTAAGCGTAAAGTTGTGTTGAATAGACAACGTCTAATATTGCTAACTCTATCTTCATATTTACTGCGTTGGAAGTTATGAGTTGTGACCTAAAGAGTTGAGAGGAGTGAGTTTATCAGGAGACAACATCACCACCTCTCTCTGTATAAAACAGTTGGAGCTCACCTGACATCCACTTTGTTGTTCGACTCATAGTCAAACGCTGTAAACGCTGCTTTAATCTTCTTGTGGACGTCTGGCACTACGGGTTCTGATAAGACAGGAGAGAGGAGAGGGAGAACCGGGAAAGAGTTACCGTTACAACTCCAAGTCTGTCAAGCAAACAACGCTCAACTACCGCTAACCAAATCAATATGGCGCGTTTATTGCTACCTCAACAGGAGAATTGACAGTAGTTGATGGACGGTACACACCTGTAGCTGACGCGTACGGACCTGCGCTTTGCTTGTCCTCCATCATGCTTGCCCGGTGAACTTTTTTTTCCTACAATGGGGCAACGTTAAGACCCGCCTTACTCTCTTCTGATTGGTTTATCCTGAACTCCAACCAATCGCACTCCTAATGCCTAAATTGAACCAATCCAACCAACGAAGGTAACGTGTATTAACCAATCAGAGGTGGAGTAGGGCGGGTCATGCCGTCACCAGGTAGGTTTCCCGATTGTCATTCTGTTGCCTAGCAACTGCGACTGGTCGCTGGTTTTAGTCAAAGGAGCAGCTAACCTAGCTAGCTAGCTAGCTAAACTTGATGACCGGAAGAGTACGATACTAGTAAACACCCTGCGTTGTAGACTGTTGTCAATCTTTACACTTAAACATTTATAGTAGGCTATACATAATCTCAACATGATTGTTTTCTGCCGACACAATATAGATATCCGTTGTCAACGCTACATTGCCAACTTTAAAATGGTTTATGTGGTTTTAAACTTTATTTTGAAGTCTGATAAAAGACAGAATGAAAGACAAAAGGACACATGAAATGTTTGCTTTAGGGTAATTAAAAGAAATACACAGACATTTTTACGATTATTTTTTCGATTAGTCGATTAATCCAATGACTAATCTATCAATTATTCAAAAGATAATTTCTTAAATTTCCGAATAATATAAAAATGTATTTACCCAAGATAAATATAAAAAAACACGTCTGATTAATGTTTCAACATGTTATTCAATCATCTTATTTAATTTAATCTCAGCAAATACACTGACATCTGGCTTTCAAAACTTAAAGCAGCCTTTCAAGACTGGAGCCGAATCGATACCACACCTCTCGGATTTGAATGGTTCTAGTCTCATCCGTGTGCAATAAAAGTTCAACTAGCCTGCATGTTGTTATTAAATCTATAATAGTTTTGTTCAGTACAGCTGCTTTAAATGTAAATGTTACTCTGCAACATGTCACAGTAAAATAATAAAAGAATGCATTATCCAAAAATCGTACGTATGAAATATTTGTGCTAGCACAAAACCATAATGTACCTTTTCAGGTAGTTTAGGCCCAGTGTCCATTGTGGTCTCATGTATTTAACATGATGGTTGATATTTCATATGAGTTGCAATGTGATGTGATGGGAGAATGATATTCATTAAGATGTTTCATTCATTTTATTCCTTAGTATCAGGTGGAAATACTCTAGTACCTATGATTACATCCCATATTTCTCAATTATTTTTCCTCTCTTCTTAGCCCACCAATGTATGTAAAACTGTTGGACTGCTCTCTACGCTGTCTATATTTCTGTTTCACTAGATGGCAGCGGTGTCAAGACAACAGCAGTGGATTCTCTGAACAGTCAATGTTTTCAATGTGCCATAACTACAGCCACTTTAAAAATATGAAGAGTGTCATCCGTCCATCCATCCATTAACTGTTCAGAGTCATGACATCTGAAATCTCCCTCCGTTCATTCTGTCACATAGCCAGTGGACAGAATGTGAGACATATTTGAACTAACAGCCAAAGAAGAGAAAACATACTTCATTTTCTATGTGAATATGCAGTCTATGTCGCCTACTGGTGGACGAGGTATCCAGAGGGGTTATGGTTTTCTTTGAATAGGAACATGTAAAAAGGTCTGATTGATTGGTTTTTAAAAACAAAGCCAATGATTTCAATATGTTTCCACATCCCAGCTTAGCATGTTAACATTTGCCAATGAGCACTATAGACAAAGTGCAGCTTTAAAGGAACTTCAGAAAAAATACTTGACAGGTGATTGGATGATCGATCTGTCAATCTTCGGGAGAAGAGAACAAAAAATCAGGACGGTGATTTGTCTGTGATCTGGCTTACCACTGCGTATTTCAAAAGATAATTTTGGGTAAAAAAAACTAAGCTTGTTACATAAATTCTTACGCAGACCGTTATTAAAAAACAACTCTTTGACTTTTCGTTTCTCATGGGACACAAACACCAGTCACCTGGGTGAAAGTCCAGTGTTTGTCCCATCCACCCTGACCTCCTCCATATGCAAATGTGATCAAAACATATTCCTGTTGAACCCGGGAATACGTGTGTCCACCCTGAAAAAGGCTCCTAATTGACTTTCCATTGGCATTGTTACTATGGTGCTGGCACATCATTTCAACACATTCTGTACCACCACCACGTGACTGGAGGCTTGCCTCTTCCAGGCCTGGGCCACCCAAATATTTGCATGGCCCATGAATCACAACATTCCTGGCAACACTGAGAGCTTTTTTTTAATTTTTTTTTACTGAAAACAGCTGCCTGCTGCTGCTTGAAATGACGTGGGTGAGAGCAGTGAGATTGAACAGAACATTGAAATATGTGGGCTACTAAAAACAACAATGAGCTGAAAGACGTTCAAACGCTCCACAGTACTAATAACAGCAGAGCTAGCATGGGTAGAACTAGAAGTCATAATAAACTGAAGCATCATGTTTTAATAAAGCTGTGGGAGCCAATGTAAAAGAAGACAGAGGCGGCATGTCTGGCTTTAAAAAGCTATGTGTGCTTTATTATTTACATTTTAACTGACCTGAATATATAATAATGAAAACATTAAGTTCAAAATAAAATAAAACAAGTGCCAGCTGCAGTGTTGTTAAATGGTGCATCCTATTGAAAGCACATTCGTGATAGTGCCGTTTTACATGTTCAATACAATTCATTTTCAGTGCAGAATATTTGTACATGTTCTATATGCTGCAGTTTACAAAATGTTCTATGAAAATCACACCTGCAAAAATACAACCGAAGAGCTTCCTTCTCAATCGATACATCCACCAAAAAAAACTACCAAAAAAAAAGTTGACTTCCCTTTACAAATGAAAACAAATTGTATTCATGCATGAATGATTATAGACATAGGTTTGACCAATTGATGACACTTCAGTCTCTTTTCATGACGGATTTAGAGTAAGAGAAGGAGGTATCCAATGGTGGTTGGCTCCTCATCCGTTCATCAGACAGGTATGGCAGCAGAACTGACGGTAAAGCCTCTTCTCACAGAGACGGTTGGACTTCACCATCTCACAGAACACCTCATCAGCTGACAGACAGAACGGAGAAGAGAATCAGCTTAACTAAATAAAAAGTTAACGATGTGTGCTCCCTGTTCCAAGTGTCTACTTGATTTTAATATTTTTTCTTGTTGTTTTTTTGCTTATATTTACTACTTTTACACTCAATCTCTTTCCCCCTATCAAAATTAGATAAACCATGAAGAAAAGAGGTGTCACAGTGTTGATTAACCACATACCATAATGTACCAAAATACCATGTAACAATAACTCAGTCTTTGCAAATCCTGAATGACGATACATAATAATCCGTGGTTCCATCTGTGATGTTAACAATAGATCATCTATAAGGTCCGAATGAGGACAACCCAGCCTTTTTTCATCAATTATTTTCACAATGAATGATCTTCTCTGTTATTATTGGAGGTGGCTTCAATACAACTATCCAAATCTGGATGTCCACTATATATTCAAGTGTGATTTCAATACATACTTTCATATTTAGTGGACATCCTTCCTTGAATTGAATGACTCTCCAACAACTTCCTCACCCATACTACTCTCTATTTAGTCCGAGGGGGGAGGGGGGGGAGAGAAGCATTAAGCAGGTGGTTCGCAGCAGCTTTATCCTGGAGATTCTCCAGTGTTGCCAGTAGAGGTGCACAATGAAGCTGATGTGGGTTAGAATTTCAAACTCACCATTATTACAGGAGGCATTCACAATACAAGTCCTGCCGACCAGACTGTAACCCTCTTTGCATTTGATGCAAGTTGTTCCGGGGCCACTGCAGCTCAGACAGTTCTCCTCACACCTTGGGGGACAAAGCGAGATGAAAACCAGTAGAATGGAGCTGAAATCATCAAAACCTGGACAAACAATTTGTTCCTTTCCTATTATATACAGAGAGTTGCTTGGGAGTACTCAATCAGTAGTTCTGTTTGCTGTTAGCAGTTTGCCAAATACACCGTCCAAAAATGAATAATAAAAGTGAGCCGCAGAGCAGGGACCAGGAGGTAAAGTGTGTGCACTGGTAGTGTTGTTCGGTGTTAGCCAAACTCACCGTCAAAAACAATTACAGTGTGCAAAGTGTTTCTGCCCCACTTTGTCTCTGGGTGCAGAGTAGGGTTTGCAGATGAACTCAGCTGTTATCATTTGACCAGGGGGCCGGTTAAGAGTCGTGAGTGAGGAATAACCAGGAAGTCAATGGCAGTATAGAACATGTTATAAAAGGTGTTGTAAGAAAGTGTGAGACACTGCAACCACAAGAGGTCATTGAGCATGCCACCTTAACCGGCCACCCAAAAATATGTGTTTGCTGCAGCAGATTAGCCTTGTACAAAAACAGATGTGCGCACTAACTTAGTCACGGACGCAGTCACACACAATGATTCAGGGATGAACCAGTGATATTCGCAAGAATTAGATTCACCCACCTGTGACACATCTTATGAGGGACTCCGGCTGCCTCTGCAGCGTAATAGCCAGGAGTACAGATCTGCACACACCTCCACTCCTGCTGCAGGTAGCCCTCAGCACATTGGATACACTCCTCCTCACCGGGCCCTGGGAAAAACAGATATTAAACGCCTGGCAAGATGAAAACATGATCAGGAGCAAACAGCACTTTTGGAAAGACCTGATCAAAATATCTATACCTGAATCTCTACCTACGTTATTTGTTCAAATTAGCATTTGCCTTATCGCTAGCTTTTATTTCTGCTGCTTCTGTGAAGACACTGAAGAAACTGTATACCTGCCAAACACACTACTGACCTGTACAAGTCCTACAAGAGGAATGGCATGGGCTGCAGGTCATCTCTTCCACATGGAAAAAGGTCCCATTGGTGCATTCAGGAACACAAGTCATCCCCGCCAGACTATAAACAACAAATCCACCTCATTACAACAATTTGTTTTCTACCAAAGTTGAAATATACATGGCAATCTCACTGCCTTTACATACCGGTAGCCTTCGCTGCAGGCAGTGCATCTGTCTGCATACCTCAGGCATCTCATACAGGTGTCGTGACACTTCAGACACTGTCTCTGATCTGGCATACACAGCATGCATATGCGTCAATATACTGGTGGAAACAACAATGATTAAGAGTAAAAAAAATGAATTCAGTGCACTGCTCATTGTTTCGAGTCCGATAAGCAACTTGAGAGGCAAGGCTGGAGTTGGAGTTGAGAGACAACGTGTACAACCAAGATTACAAGCTAAGTTTAATTCAATAAAAATCTAAATCATTGTCACACAACAGCTGAAGGTGGTTTATTGTATTTCAGCCAATGCTTTCTACGTATATATAATAAAGGTCCATTATGAAAAATGTTGACAAACTCTGATCTGCATGACTGTTACATGTCGGATATATAATAAAAGACCAACTGAATTCGGTCCACACTGTGGATGTGTTGACTTACGCTCATCAGCAAAGTAACCAGGGGGACAGGTATTGATGCAGCTGGAGTTGAGTGTGTTGAGGTAAAGGCCTTTTCGACAGGAGAGACAGTCGCTGGCTGACAGGCCAACACATCCCTCACAGCCTCTATAGCAGCGTCGACAGCGTCGAGACGCTATGTCTCCATAGCGTCCAAGTGGACAGTGGCTCACACAGGTTCTACACACAAAGGTAAGATGGTGCAAAGATAGTTAGTTTACAGCAGAAATATGGACTAGCTTGTATGGGTGGATCTGTATTGATTTTTTAAAATTTGACGTAGCATCAATATCTACCTACATTTTGCAAAATTCGCTACCATAATGGTGACAAACGGGCCTTTACAGAATATTGGCGACATTCCTAAAACGACCTCTTTTGGTTACAAAAGACACTTTGAAGTTCATTCTTTTGTGGCAACATGGCATCACAAAGGGAACTTTGGGACATGAAAAACATATGGTTCTCAGTTTAGATCATATGACAACAATCCCTTTAGGACAGGGGTGTCCAAACTTTTTTCAAAGAGGGCCAAATTTGATAATGTGAAAATGCCCAAGGGCCAACAGTCCCTGCTGACATTATTTTAAACAATACAAGTAGCCTATACATACATTGTTATTTTATCATTTTATTTTCAATGACAGCAAATAGCAATGTAACCAAATGTAAGCATTCATGTATGAACACATCTCAACAACTATTCTGCCTTTCTTTCACATCTTGAAAGTCAGATAACAAAGAACAAGCCATCTAAAAGCTAATTACATAGGAACCGATCAATATTCTCACCTCAAGACAATCTTAAATATGACTTAGTGAGGGTGATGAAAAGTTGTCTAACATTTAAATTCAACACACATGAAACAGGCTCACGAAAAAAATCAAGTTGTCTCTTCGTATCTGATGATAGCTCTTCAGTGTTACGAGCCAGGCAAACATTAGCAAACTCTGTCTTCTTCTCGGGGCAAATGTTTTCTGCTATTTTCATAACACAGTCTTTGATAACCTCACATTCCGTAAAAGGTTTGTCATGTTTAGCAATTACCACGGCCACTCCGCAGCTTACTTTGATGATGTTTTCATGTGAAAGGGGCCGCTGCTGTGTGGCCAAGTTATCTTGGAGTTGCTTCACTTTTCTAGCACGGACGCTCTCTGATAGCTTGTTGTAGCATTAGCACGTTTGGTCTCGTAGTGTACATTATATTCCTTAAACAAGGCAACAGTCTCATGACAAATTAGGGAGACACAGTTGTTTCGGTTTTCGGTGAAAAAAATATTGCGATCTCCACCTCTCCTGGAAGCGGCGGCCCTCATTATCGACTTTCCTTTTTTTACTTGCCGTAGCCATGACAGTTCAAGGGTCAGAGCCAATTTCAAACAGCCAGACAGTTACAGAGTGGTGCTGCCACCATGAGGTAAAAATAGGAATTGCATGTTGAATTTGTATGATTTATTCATTCCGTTTTGACTGTGGTGGCGGGCCATAAATAATGCATTTTAAGACAGAAGGCGCGGGCCGTATAAAATCTGACCTCGGGCCGTGATTGGCCCGCGGGCCGGACTTTGGACATGCCTGCTTTAGGACATTCAAGAAGAAAAAGTCCCCGTGATAAGTGTTGCACAACTGTATACGAATAACACTACTGCTCTTGAATACAAAACATTTAGGAATCTGAGAGATTTACACAACCACAACCACAGGGTGGCCTCCGCTGCTTTTGTAGTGTGAAGTTGGTCCGTTTGAGTGGAGCACAAGGCAGACAGGCATTCCCAATATGACATGAGGGGGAGGTTCCATTTGGGTTATTTTGTGGTCACATTGCAACATTAAAAAGAAGTAATTTGGGATGTTACGTTAACATCTCCATATGGTTCCCTGTTGGTCATATGAGAACTTTTTGTAGAGAACTTAATTGCATTGATGAGAATGTGATCGAATAACTTAAAAGTGACATTCTAGTTTGATCCCCTAAAGGTTCCTGTAATGTTACTAAATGTTCTTGAAGTTGTAATGGAAGAACCTAAATGAGACCAAAAAGGAACATTGTAGGTTGTTCCCTGAAAGGTTCCTGTAATGTCACTAAAGGTTCTGCAAACTTCCCAAAAGAGAACATCCGATTGTAATGGTCCCCTAAACATTCCCAGATCGAATGTTCCCTTCAAAGTCTTCCAAATAATGGAACGACTCAACCAAAACATTGAAAGGGACTTTTGCATTTCATTTCCAGCTCCATATTTACATTCTGTCACACCACTATAGTAGTGTAAATCTGTATTTATCTTAAACTATGTTGACGCAAGAGTCCTCTGAGAAATGGCATGAACAAACCGAAACGTTTGCGTATGGCTGTCGTTGGCCTGAAAAAGGGAACTGAATGCATCCCTTACTGTCTGGTGCTTTCTGCTTAAGGAAAGGCAAACTAAATCAATTTTGAGCATCCATTGGCTGAGTCCATGTACTTTGTGGGCCTGCTTTGCCAAGAGCAGATGACCATATACAGAAATCCGGCACTAACTAATGTCAGCTTGTAGCCAAAGTAAAAGAAAAATCCTTTAAGACACAGTGGTGTTCACAATGGTCAGAAGCCTCATGTTTTTGATACTTTTACATACTATTACCTCATTATTTGACATTTTGGCCATGTTTAATATAAACACCCAACATATATATGACAAAAATAAGGAAATGCATGAGAGGTACTACTTAAAGTATAAAATCTTAACAATCAGCTGAAGGAAGCTAAAACGCTCTGTAGAGCTGAGGGGATCTGCAGAGCTGTGACAATTCTTAAGAGTTTGCCAATATGAGTGACCATTTTCACAGTACACAGTCATGTGATCCATTGTTAATAAAACTATATTTAGTCGTTCAGCTTTTAGGTTTAGGACTTTCCACTTGTCTGGTTCCATTTCCTTCTGTCAACTCTTACCTGCCACTTTTCAAGCTGCCTGAGCTGAAGTGGACACAGTTGAGGCAGTGTTCAGTATCTGGTCCGTCACAGCCCTGGTCTCCACACTCACTGTGGCATGGTCCTTGAGGAGCACCACATTGAGAAAGATCAACAACACCACCATCATCATCACCAGTGCAAACAGCTAATAACTCTCGTTCCGAAACGTGCTCTATTCATTATACTATCACTATTTCTAGACTCGATGAGCTCTCACCATTGTACTCATCTTCCTCCTTCAGCTCTGGCTCCTCAAGGATCTCCGCTGGGGCTGGGATCTCCAACATCCTTGAACACGAGTGCTGAGCACTGTGGGGCTGGTAAGGGTTCTGAGATGTGCCATAAAGGATCAGTGTCCATTCTTTTAGGTTGCCTGTGAAGTGTAACAATAATAATAAAGCTCTGGATAAGGACATCAGCTTCAATTGTGGTTCGACTAAATGTATGCCTAAGTGTGTACATTTGCTGTCGGACCTTACCCAGCACCTCAGGGTTGCGTAGCTTTGATGGTGAGTCAACAATCTCCAGAGTCCATATGCCCTCTGCCCTCTCACCCCAGAAATGAATCGTCATGAAGTCCCAGTTCCTGAAGCCCTCATTGGAACTGTCAAACAACCTGTAAACATAGTAGTGAGGTGAAATGAAATGTGAGAAAAGTGAAGTTAAGAGGCACCCAACTCTAATCAGTTTTACCTTAGACTAAGTATATTGGTACCTATTAACTATAACATTTCATCTGCATGTTTTGTTTTGGCAGGATGACAACTGCCGCAACGCCAAATCGGGCCAGACTGTAAAGTGGGGTGGCCAATGGCCCCTTCCTGAAGTTCTATCCCCCTACTTCTGGCACCCTTGCTCGTTCCACACCCATCTTCCAGCTCAGCCTGATTTTGAATGGGGGTTGGGGGGCCACCATCATCCCCTTGATCTAACCACGCCCACCTTCAAATTCTACCTTTATTTAGATTCCTACCACAAATCTTATACGTTTCGTGACTGCATCTTGCAAGGTTGAGACGCTTTCGCGCCCACAACATCCACAGACAGGAATACGGACACCAGGCAAAGTATTTGAAATTCCTTGTCTGGTAGTTCCCGCTACAGTAGTTGTCTCCAGGACAAAACAAGAGTCACTGTCGTGGCTGGTAATCACAGACAGTGCTGCAGCAGGCGCTGTGAGAGATAAAAGCAGGGGCCACCTCTTATCTACTCTGAACCATTTGAAGAAACATTGAGTCTAATTTTTTTATAAATACTTGAGTAACTATATAGGTGAATACAGAATATATACTTGCTATTTGGAACATACCTCATCATGGCCTGCATGCATAAAGTACACCACACTCAGTTTAGCAGAGATTGGGGAAGGCTGATAGACGCCACTTATGTCTTGCCAACAACAATGTTCCAGTTACTTGGGGTAATCCACAGACCTCACTGTGAACTGCTTCCAATAGGAATAGATACAAGTGGGGAATTTGGTAGAACTGACAATTTAATAAACGGCCAATGTGGTATTGATATTGGGCCTGCAGCATGCGTTGGTGTGTACAGTGTAGCTCTCACCTCTTGGCCAGCAGCTGTGATCTCGTCCCAGACGGAGAGACGAGGTTGATCTCAATGTCTCCTCGCCGTGGGTGGGCAATCAGGACCTTGACCACTACATGCTCCAGGTAATCCACGTGCTGGTCAGGTTCTTCTGAACACCCAGAGGTGGTCATGCTGCTGTTCAGACTTTGGCCAGCATGGATGTACCTGGGAAAGCCATAAGCATAGTGCAATTACAAAATTGTTAGAATAGATTGTCCTCCACTGATCTGGAACGTTGTGTCTGTGAAGTCTGCAACAGACTCTGAACAAACTACAACAAGAATAGCGAAAAGCTTTGAGAGGAAAGTAAAGCTATCCGCCTTCATCATCCGCAAAGAGCAGAGATGCAATCATGAGGCTAAAGAACCAGACACTCTTCACACCTACAAATTCTGTCAATGAAAATCTGAAGGGAACCCAGTGCCCACTGAGAGCCTGGTTGACTTTCTGTCATGAATGCAGCCACAGCTCTCACTACAGTTATATAAGGACTGCATAGCTTGTAATAATGGCCTCCAGTGCTCCATACTCCCCTAGGATCCCCCCACAAGACAAGCCATCTCCAGATTTAACAAAACATACAGTAGATATACTGGGCAGGCAAAGATCTATGAGCCATGTGTGTGTGTGTGTGTGTGTGTCAATACATTTTCATTTACATAGTGTATAAGCACAATAAACTGCACTAATCCTGATCATACATATTTTTCGATAAAATAATGGCCTTGTTTGCTTGTTCTCAAGCTACACCTGAAGCCAGAAGCCACTTTCATTTCTGCAGAAAGTTCACGGTTTAGCAACATACTTATGCGTAGACAGTTTTTCACACCTGGTTTGTCGCACAGGCATCTGACTGCAGGTGTGCTGAGGAGGAACAGTCCTCCACTTCGTAGCCTCCAGCACCAAGGCCTCTGCATCCACCAGGCCAAAACCATACAAGTGGCTGACTGTGAGAAAAGACACGGACTGATTACAAGACGAAGACAAAGTAAAGAGAGATCAAACTGTGACTTTCTTTAATTATCTAAGGCTTCAGTTTCGTATTTTCAGTATAAAACACAAAATGTATTTTGTAAGTATTAGAAGTAGAATGCAATGTGCCTCTGAGTCCCGCAGCATTGGTCTTCCAGTCATCAGCTTTCAGGTGAACTGGTCTGGATGTCTTCACCAAAAGATGTTGCACATCCCTCCATGTCAGCAAAAGGCTGGAAAAACCAAAGACACTGTTCATCTTATTTGGCCGGACAGAGCGACTCATGAACTTCATCTTTGTTTGTCTGATGAGCCTTTGATTGTTATGAGTCAGTAAAATGTCTTTAGTTCAACCAGGTTTGCAGAAATGCTTGTGTTTCTGGTAGACTGTGTTCCATTGGTCAACTTAAGCCTTTACAGTACATCCACACATGTAGATACATAGAGGAAGAGGCAACACAGCCTTCATTGGTAACTGAAGCTAAAATAATTAGACTGGTTGTATGCTTTTCCGATTGTTAACAAATCCCATGAAAAGACCTGAACCAACAATGTACCCTAAACAAGAATTGTGTGTGTATTCAAAGCCAGATATCATATTCCTCTGTGCCAGAGCTGCTTACAGCTGTTTTATATATTTTATATTTTGCCAGCCAAATCAATTTCTTTACATTAATTCAACCTTCTTTTCCTTAGAAAGCCTTTAATACTTGACTTATTTTTCTTATTATGACATATGAATTTACAGTGAATTACAATTCCTCCTCGGCATTGTGCAGATTGGTTTATGCTGTTTTGCTGGTAACACTCGTTGTCTTCTGGCTTCTTCACAGTACAATGCGTTTGTACGCCCTCTAGCGTTTTGAAGAATACTGCAATAAGCAGCTTATTGAGCATGGCAGTGACGGTACATAAAAAAAGGCCTATTTGCATGCTCGTAGTTTGTGCACCATCTACGGAGGCTCACTCTATGGCACCACACGCACAAATAAAGCTTAAAAGAGAGAGTGGCTCAACTAAACAGAACTTTGACTCTGGATAATTAACTGGAGTCACAATTCTTGCTGTAGGTGAATTTCATCACACGCATGTGTAGTGGGAAATATAATGGCAGCATCATTTCCCCTTGAGAGCATTGTGAACGTCACAAAAAAAACCATTCACACTTACTCTTTTTAAGGGTTGACTAAAGATACAATTAATTTGGTCAACATCCTGACCACAAAAAAAATGGAACAAATTCAGAGAAATTATATTTTTGGCTGTGTAACTATGCAGTATTTTGATAAGAGAGTCTTGACAGCAGAGAATCTACACAGACAGAAGGAAAGACAGAAGACGGATGGCGAAAGAGGAGGGGAAAACAGAGGATTGAGGCAGCAAACAGGAAAGACTGAGACAACTTGACTGACTTGGCCTCCAGAGCGAGGGCTATGATTCCAGCCACAATGGGGGCAGAGACAGAAGTGCCGGTATGACCGTCAGTGCAGAGGTGCCGGAGGTCGGTGGTTACCTGGAAGGGATCACAAACACAGTATAGTTCCCATTAGGTTAAAAGCAGATGGAAAAAAAACAATTTCCAGGTTCTTATGACATCTTTAAAGAGCGACTTCACATCATTTAGAAATGAGAAACACAAAGCAGTTGTCCTACTCGGACATGATTGCCAAAACAATCCACGTGCCTTGTTTGTTACTGTTGACAGGGTGATGAACCCTCCTGTGTCAGTAGCCGCTGAATCCACCAAGTCACGCAATTCATTTGTATCCTTCTTTGCTTACAAACGTATTCGACAAATTAGACAAGCTGTCAGTTCCTCAATATCAGGTAGAAGGTCTGTATTGTCCTTTAATCCACTGACATAAAACCAGTTCAATTAGCATGACACAATATGGTACTATCAGCTATAAAATCTTAGAAGAAATTGTGCAACATCTGAAATCCAGTGACAATCCAGTACTGGGTTCCTTTACAGGTCTCGTGTGTAGGATCTGCGGTGAGTTTGCAGATTACAACCAACTGAAACCTCTCCTGCATGCAAAGCGTGTAGGAGAGCTACGGTGACTAACGTGAAAACACAAATGGGGCCTTATGAAATCTGTTTTATTTTTTCCCAGATTCCGTGTTTTCCTTTTTCTTAAGTTTGTGTTTTAATATTTAAGCACATTTCATCACATCACAAAAGGTGTATTATCATGTGGTGGATGAATTTCATTTCATTTGGCTGTAGTTCCCTGACAAGTCAGACATGTGGCCTGCTAGGTGATGTGTTGGCAAAGTTTTCAGTTTGCATCTTTGAACGATGAGCAATGCCAATTTGCCTCTGATTGAGGGCTTTTGTTGGGAAGACAACAAATCGAAAAAGGGTCTCTTCGACATAACTGTGTGTTTGACTTTTTGTCTATCTACTTTCCACATGATGTGAGAGACACACCGCAGTCAAAGCAAACACAATCTCTGTTGATCTTTGGTCTTCTCCCACACAAAAACACACACACACAGTCGGTGCTACCAATAGAAAATGGTCAACTTACCACTCAAATGACTAGAACGTGAACACGAATACAGTATGACTCATAGCTTCAGTGATGTGGCTTGTTTGCTCCATGTCACGGTAACAGGTTGTCATTTCACATTTTTTATTGGTTGTCAGATTTGACAGAAACATTCGGCAGAGGCTGCTTTTTCCAATATTTATCATTACAAGATTGGAAAAAAGTAATCCATGCTTTTCTTACCACTCGCCGTGACTACTGCAACTCCTTGTCCATGGGAGTCAGTCAGTCTTCACCCTGCCTGTGTGTATGCATTTTTGTGTTGACTGCTCTGTTGACCTTTATTCTGCATTTGTTTGTAAAGCACTTTGGTCAGCATATGTTGTTTTAAATGTGCGATAGCAATACATGTGAATCGATTTGATTTAAAAGCTAGTCAAGTTCACTGAGGTTCAGGAGGGACCGTCATCCTTTTCTTGTTGATTGACAACCAATGCATGTCTGACATTCTGTGGTCTGCTTGTAGCTGGTATAGCCAGAAACCTCACTGGTAATTCAATTCCTTAGACCCCCCCCAAATTTTTTTATTTTACAAGTACTTCCTGTGCCATGACAATAGACATGTGCCATGTTTTTACTTCCAGTCAATTTGCCTCCCCTCATTTACCTTAGCTTAGCTACTAATACTAATACTCTAGCTAATTTAACTAACCACTGTCGGCCATGATAAATGTACATTCAGTAATCGTTCTCCTTTTAGCTCTGTGTTGGTCACCACCAAACTCCTAAGAAAATGATCTTCAGCTGCTAAATGCTCCAGTATGTTCACAGTCAGTTTATCAGAGCTGTGTCCTAGGACCGGCAGAGCAGCGAGGCCAATGACTATGAAAGAAATAGCCAATCTTCTCGCTGATGGTCTCGTTTACTTACCTAGGTCATATGGAGGCATCAGTATTAAATTGAGCCAGTCATTCAACAGTCCCATGCCACTGGGGTAACTACCGGTAGTTTGTTTTGAATTGTCATCAAAATTACACATATTCTATCTAACTGTCTGAGCTACAGTTAACGTGAAATGTATGCAGTACTCACAATATTCCTGTCGTTAAACTCTCCACTGCTGTATGTTGTGGCAATGATGGAGCTGCAGACCTCAAGGTACCAGGGCTTGTTTCCATTCTCCGTGGTGCTGGAGATGGAGATTGTGTAGATACTGCTGGTGTAACCGTCACATGAACAGTGATCCCCCTGTCGACCCCCGTTACCCGACGCCCAGACAAAAATGGACCCCAAGCCTTTGCGTCCCTGTGTGGCACATAGTGATGTGGTGCTGTGATTTCATTCAAACACCCAACATACATGCATAAGATTGCTCAGAGAAGTTCTGTTTTTTCTTTATGACTGATCAAACCTTCTTGATGCCTTGCTCAAAAGCTTGCTTCGTTAGCGGCCCAGGGCCATCCACTGTCTTGCCGTCATCTTTTGGTCCCCAGCTGGCACTGTAGATGTCAATGTAGTCAGGTCGTATTCCCAGGGACTTGGCCTCTACCAAATCAGTCACATCACCATCCAGCATCCGAATCCCTGTGTCCAAGGTAACGTCAAACCCAATACGTCAAACTCATTTCAAAGGGAATGAATGTCAGGTACCCAGTCTTCCTCGCATCTTCATCGGAGAATGGGTGTATAAATAAACAGCTAAAAGCAGCATCTACACAAAATAAATTTTTACTCTGCTATCTTTGTCAGATACTTTATCTGATGGCTGACGGTTATGCTTGATTTTTCACACAAAGCCCATGTTGAATTCATAAAATATATTTTGCAATAGTTACAACCATTCAAAGGTATAAATAACTTATAGGTACCAACTGGTTCAGCTCACCCGTAAACATGCTGTTTACAGGTTTACCTCTGCAGAGACCTGAGGCCTGAGGCCTGATTAATAGTAAGATCAACACATTTATTAGGATTCAATGCTTGTTTACCGAGAATGTTTGTACCAAACCTAGATTTTGAGACATTTCACTGTATAAGTGAACCTTTGACTGATTGTGGTGCTAAATTGAAAGTCAGGGGATCAACAGAGTCATTCGGATCCATCCTATATGAACCATGAATATCTGCACCACGTTTAATGGTAACTCATTGAATTGTTGCTGATATACTTATGTCTCGAACACAGTGATGGTTCAACAACCCACACTACCAGTCCGGTGTGAGTGTTTAGTAAAGGACAGAGAACTCTACCTCCAATATGAGCATTATAGGCAATCCCAACGGTACAATGGGAGTTATTGGCCACTGCAGCAACTTCACCTGCACACCGAGTTCCATGTCTACATGTAAACAAAGAACAAACACAGAAATTGCCGCCTGACACATAGCTGTGATCTGTTTCAAAGACATGTTCAAAGGCAGATGACTGTAAGCAGCAGTATAAAAGGCACATCTGAAATGAAATAACCTGTCGGTGTAAATACAAATGACAAGGCTTATTTTATAAACCACACCAAAATATATTTTACATATCATTAAAATGTGAGCTGTCAATACATCCATGCAGGTGAGTCATTCACGAATACCGAAGTTCGGACAGTGCAGTGGGCATTAAAGTTACACAAACTAAACAAAAAAGGGGTTTCAGATGCTATTGGAGTATCCAACATGCACTTTGAGGCCCTCAGTACTTGGAACCCATCTGGAACTACTCCTGCTGTACAGCGGGCACTTGGCCAGAGACATTATTAAGGGACGAGGGAACTGCAGAATAGATTTAAGTTGAATGTGACAAGGTGAAGACATTGGTGCTATTGTTTCTTACATGTTTTCATTGCGGGAGTCATAACGTGGTGTCGGGTCATGGTCATTCCCATTGACATCATAACTTGCTAGATGGTCCTAGAGAAACAATAAAGGACAAGAGAAGAAATAGCAACATATCGGCGAGGCTGAGACAGAGGAAACAGCTCAGTTATGGAAGCTTCCATCTTAGTTCTTGTACTGATGAATTGAAGCCAAACATGTTACTAACTTAGGGAAACAACCCAAGATGTTAAATGCAGAAATGAAATTCATTTAGACATATTTTCAGTTTGAACTGTATCCATATACGGAAATGGTTGGATGGATGGCACATACATAGTTCTGAGCCAGATCTGGGTGGTTTCTCTCAATGCCGTCATCCAATATGGTGACAACCACATTCTTGCCGGTGTAGCCCCTCTGCCAGGCAGCCAGAATGTTCATCTCTGAGTGACAAGGGCTGCTCTTATCATTGCAATGCTGAAAAGAAACATGGTAGACAAACACCAAGCGTCTTATCTTTTCTTGTCAAAATGGAAATGGCAGTATGAATGACTCAGTGTTCTGTACTCACAATGTACCACATGTTGGACCATTTAGGGTCATTGAAATGAATGAAGCTGGGGTCACTTTTGGCATATCTTTTTACTCTGTGTTTTACTACCTGCTGCTGAGCCCAGTCCACCTAAAGATGGAAATGGAAATAGAAAGAACACTATAAATCAGTTTCAAGTTGAAGAAAAGTCAGGCTGTCCACATCTATACAATTCTATGGAAACATATTTTTCTGGATAATTAAAGTCAAAACTTGGATTTTTCAAAAAATAGCAGCCAGTTGCACCAGTTACATGCAAGTTATCTTAGTGTACAAAGTCACTGAACCATTTGTTGAAACTAGTTAGTTTGATACTCAAACTGTGTCGATGTTGGGTGGCACTACGGAGACGTGAGGTTCATCTTTGCTACTCTGGTGTTAAGTCCACACTAACCAAAATAGTGTAGAAATATGTGTGTGCGAAAACAAGTCTACAGCGAAGAGACCATTGGCTGAAAATAGCTTGTTGTAACGTGAATCACCAAACAACAAAAACAAGGTACTTAGACTAGGACAAAGCATAGAGTGCTGCAGAAATAAGCGTTACCTGGAAATAAGTTTGCATTTTTGGCACTTCTGGTTCCTCCATCTCGAAGTCAATCGGTGTTTTGAATGGTTTATTTTTGGTTAGAAGATTAAATAAGGTCTGAGGTTAACACAAGCTTAACAGACTTTTACTTTTTTGTTCTATAAAATACGTCAGTATTTCTCGTGATTTTTTAAGCTTTTACGTGTCTTAAGAAAGGCAGCTGCCACAATGGCTAATTTATATAACAAAACAACGTCATCACGCCGACAAGTCCACCTTTACAGCCTTGCTGTGTATACTCACACTCATGCAACCGTGGTGTTTGTTTAGAGCCTAAAGTTAGCTTTTTACTTCATGCCCATTGCAGACACGCTTCAAAAATCATAAGTGGTGTTCACTTGTGAAGCTTCTCTTGTGAAACGTGTAGGGTATAATAATCTCTGTGTGTTTGCCACAGAGGTTATTTTCTTCAATAATCCAAAATCCAGTGCGGAACCAGTGCGATTAAATATTCTGCCGTGTACACCTATGTTTTTCCTACTGTCACATATCAAAAATAATTCTATGGAAAATCCCAATTTGGTATCAAAACATTACTTTCAACACCAACAACATTTTATTGTGGTACCTGTGTATTGACCTTTTTTTCTTTTCTTTTTTTACCATTTTGCTGTTTTGTCTATTCAATTCCGGTTGCTGTTTCCTCTTATGAACCCATTTGGATTTCAATGTTGAGTATAACCGCACAAATAAATATGTCATTTTCTTATAATTTGAGTGGAAAAGAAAAGGTGGGTCAATATTTTGAAATCATGTTTTCACACCACTGTACAAACCAATTCAATGGAAAAAATACAGAAATATGTGAACCGCTGCCAGTATTCTAAACTTTGTCCAGGATTGGCAGGTCTGCTTGGAAGACTTTAGACAAGAGGAAAAACGTCTTAATGTGACCATATCTCCTCTGTTGAACATTTTGATTCCACTTGAAAGAAACTGATAAGAGTCTCACCTCAGGATCCATATGGATGAAGCTGTGGGGCCCCTTGAAAGAGTATACAGCTCTGCGAACCACTCTGCTGTGGTGGAAATGGTAATAGTCCTCCAGACTTCCTATCTGATCAAACACATCCAACACCAACATCAAGACGATAACAACAACCACACTGGAATGTAAGCTATAAAAAGATGGCTCAATATCTTCAGCTGATGTTATCCAAATGGCTTTTACACTGATGTGGTCTGGCTTATCCTTAATTTAAAACACATTTGGGCCATCTGTTTGTGATTCAATAAATATGCATGTTCTCTCTTGACTTTACAACTAAAATGTGAGCATGATTCTCAGCACATGTGCTCAGCTGGCTCACTGCAGTCACTGCTGTCTTCATCCTCTCCCTACCGCCTCGGCCTCACGTCTTGAGTTATTCTCTTTTACAGACTGTAGGCCTATCCAGTACCACTTTCTAATATGGCAGCCTTCAAGGGTTAAGAGGATGAATTGCTATACGTGAAGTGTTATTACATGTTAATAAATACTTTTCTGAAGGTTTACAGATCACTTATAGGTAAACAGTGCACATCTGATTCTATAGGCGCAGGACACAAATCCAAAGTGAAGAAGAAGCTCCTAAAATTCTAATGTTGCAATGTTTCACGGTCCTTATCAGGTAATCATCTACGTGAACTAAAATCAGGTTTAAACACAAACAAAAAATGACATTCTGCACCTGGAGGTACAAGAGATTATCAGGAGATACAAAATAACACTCATCAGCCCAAAATGATGTACTCTGCAGATAAAACAATTTAGTCGATTAAAAGTGCAAACCTGTGCATTAATAGACTAAAATTGGTTTATTAAAGTGCAAACGTGTATTATGTATGTTTGCACTATTAATAGACCCATTTTAGTTGAATTCCTTATTTAAAGGGCCAGTGTATAAGACATTCAGTGGTGAAATTGCGATTGCAACCAACTGAAACTTCTCCCGTGTGCCAAGCGTGTAGAAGTAAGGTGGCCGATGTGAAAATGTGAATGGCCCTCTCCAGAACCAGTGTTTGGTTTGTCAGTTCTAGGCTACTGTAAACGAATCATGGCCGACACCGTGAAGAGGACCCGCTCCATATGTAGATATAATAAACTTATTCTAAGGTAAGAAAAACACGCGATTTTGCATCATGTGACATCCTAATTTTAGGGCTGCTGTCATTTTTTGTATGTACATCATTATCAGTTATCAGCCAATAATAATAACAGGTTTGGGGTTTCCGTGATTGTAAAAGAAACATTCCTGGCGGTTGTTTATGGGTTTCACACTTTTAATTAGCCACCAAGTTTAGAGAAATGGATGTTAATTCATAAGTTGTGAAGAAAATGGATTTTGGTCCATTTTTGCAGATGCCAAGTAGACACATTTCCTGATGGATAAATCAAGTGTCTTGTTGGAGGAGGATAAACACAAGCAAGAAGGATTTTTCTCACTCTGGCAACCAAAAAGTTATTTTTGTTAATGGCTTACTCATCTATTTAGAATTTGAAAATGAGTTATTAACTATTAATAACCAATAAAAAAAACGCATTAGAAAGTGCCAGCAATTTGGTAATCTTCGTTGTGTATGTTTCAATATCTTAGCAGTCAATCAGTTATCTCAGACAAGAAAATGTGGTTTGGAAAGTTACTACAACAGAACATTCATTGCAACCGTTACAACCTCACAGATCTTTGGTTTTAATGGGTTAAAGTTACAGAAAATCCATGTAATGGCAACTATGTGGGTGGAAAATCGTGAATTCTCAAATATTTCCTGACATCCACATAAGATTTATATTTATTACATTATGGCTTTCAAATTGGCGTTCACTTCTGCTTCAAACAGTTGAGAGATCAGTGAACAGTGAACTTCATGCTAAAGACACAAGGCTTCCATAGCAGTGATATGAAATAAACAGGGATCAACTTACCTGTCCAAAGTTTATATATCCATACTTTGCTGCGATTCTATCAGCTTGTTGCTGACCACCTGTGATCTGCACCGCCCAGTGGTTTGTAAACACGTCACCGTGTCCCGATACGACTGATAGACTCGTTTCAACTACCAATACAATGAACAGCAAGAATGAAGTCATTGCGACCTCAAAGTTGAAAAAGATCAAAGTCGGTTGAAGAGATAAGTGTCGGATCTTTGTTTTAGCAAGCACCGTAGATGTTTGGTAAAGTCTGTCGCAAAGCAATCATGAAAACGTCCCGGTGAAACTCACAGTCCTGCAGTTGAAAATCTCGGAGGTGCTGCGCGGTACTAACGCACGGCAGCAGCCAACGACACAGAGATCACAGCGAGACCCGGTGAGGATTAAATCAGCACCAGAACCGGATGCTGCTGCTTTGACCTGAAGTGATTTACCCGCAGGAATGATTACGTTTACACGATACTCTACAACAACCGCAAATATGAACGCAGTTGCCTGTATTAAAACACCTCCCACTAAGTAGGCTTCTTAATGCATTTTGTGGCATGTCATACACGAAAAAAAGACTGAGGAAATACGTTTTTAATTAAATGACATAGTTCATCCAAAACAAGCTGGCCGCAGACAGGTTTGAGGAATTGTCTTTGAATAACAACCAGTGTTTGTTGAGGTTCTTCCGCAAAAAGTGAAATAAACTAGTAAACACAAAAAGAAAAGACAGGTCCTCACTTATCTCATCGAGAATATGCAAATATGTCACAGGTGAACATATAGAACACCGGAAAAGTCCGTTCTCGGTGTTTGTTACTTTGACACAAATACTCTATGTTTCATATTGGACGATGATTGGGGCCCGAAACAGTTGTGATTTTACAAACTTGCTGATACGCGTGTTAAACTGAAATTTAAAGTGAGCGCAGAGTAACTGCCCCCCTCCTTTCAGCAGATGAATGTGAAAACGAAAAAGGCATGTCTGTGCACAGTGAAGCTAGCAACAATAAGAAAAACACATTTTTTATTGGAGGGGGACATGTGAATGAATAAATATTACATGTGCAGAGTGTAAATGCACAGAAAAACTATCCAGCATGAATGAACCTGAACATTGAACCTTTATAATTCTATCTGTAAAAATCAATTTCCTATTTATACAAAAGGAGTTTGTCAACTGCTCAGCTGAAGGCAGGTGAGGGAGGACAATTCATTTTCTAACAAACTTGTCAGTCCATTGAATAGGCAAACAAGGACAACTTATTCCATTGACATAATATTAAAAAGGTATCTTTTATGTATCTGATCTGTAAACATGTTTCAAAATATCCCTCTGTTCCTATACATGCAATAACAATAACTGCTGCATATTTGTAACTAGCCCAACTGGTTTTTGGTTTTTAGCAAGATACAGATATTTCTAAATACAGACAGAAATGTTTATATATATATATATATATATATATATATATATATATATATATATATATATATATATATATATATATATATATATATATATATATAGACATATATACTTTTTAATACCTTTTGATCCACAGTACTGATGTGTGCCTCATAGGCAGCACTAAAATGTAATGCAAATGTTATGCGGAAGCTTTGTGGAAGTGACTTTCAGATTGTTATTTGTGCTACAAGTTATTTTGGTGTGTGTGTGTGTGTGAGAGAGCGCGAGCGAGCGACAGCCCTGAGAACATTTAGAACTGTACTATGACTCACTGCCCTCTGCAGGCACACTTGAAAAGTGTATTTACACCTCTGCACAGCACATTTGAGCAATCCTGGTTTTGAGTTGTGTGACAAAGAAGAAACTAACCCCCTGTCGAGTTTCTTGAAGCTGTTCTGGAGGCTTGTGGAACAAAACCTTACAAAGACACTCGTATTTTGACATATTTACCTGCAGTATTGTTCATTTTGGGATATGGGATGATGATAACTGCTCAAAGAGGTGTCTGATTTAGTCCACCGCTTAAGTATCTGAGTAATCTGAGTGTCGATGTGTCCTTGGGCAAGACCTTTATCCGGGTGTCAGACATCTCCCTGTACAGGATACATAACTCTGATGCTTTTTCATCAGAGTTAAATAAATCAAAAATGATTTACTGCAATGTATCCCCATTGCAGGGAGCCCCTCTCCCACATAGGACACTTGGATAGATATTATATATATTTTTCCATTTCAGGCTGTCCTACTTGGAATCAGATAAAGCTCTAAATAGGAAGCCTCAAAGCACGTAGACAGAGAATGGGACATGGAAAGCGTAGGCCTATGGTACCGATGCAGAATGCTAAAGAGCATTATTACTTACAATTTGAGCTCTCTGACTAGCTCCTGAAACTTGACACAAAATTTAGAATTTGACAGAGAGAATAATGACTCCTCGGTGACTCCTCCTAAATTCGTGAGGTGTTCTATATTGCTGAAAAATATGTTTTTTCATATTTGGGGGGGGGGGAAACAGCGCCACCGTGGCTGCAGTCAGTACTTCACTCTGGTTAGGGTTAGTTAGTTAGAGCCGTGGCTTTCTTGTGAAAGTCACGAGCGGCACGGGCACATGGGGAGCATTTATCTAAAAATACCTTGGAGTTTCTTTAATGGAAAGCATAACTTGTCCATAATACTGGACGTTTAATTTGGGTAAGGTGTGAATCGAACCGCCTCATTTTGGACATGAAAATATCTTCTACACCTATCCATGGCTGGCCTCCCTCTGTTAGACCACAGTAGTGTACATTAAAGTAGAGATGAAAGCCTTTAAGATCACATCATTAAAGTTACAATAAAAAGCCACTTGTGAGTTGTGAAGCAGACACGACTGCATCTCAATATAAACTGTAGCCTTCAGATAAGATGAGACCATCAACTTTTATACATTTTAACTTTCTACAAGCATAAAACGCACATTTATATAGATACAATATAAAAACAGTACTCAAAATAGAAAATCATACCCAATGTAGGGTGTAATAAAAAAAGAAGACATAATAGACTGCCTGCACACATTAATGAGATCCGAACATATTCTGTGATTTGTAATGAAGAGCTATAGATTACACAAAACATCTTTTACTACGCATTCATATGTGCACCATTACTTTCTTCTCTCTTTCTTCTTCAGCATGTCAAAACAAACGGAGCCTTGCGCTTTACACCTACAGGAGGAAAACTGAAAGTATTGAAGAAGCAGGATGTTCTGTAAACATGACTAACATCAGAGGAGATAAACCTCTCAGAAAATTGTACTTTTCTTGCACGACCTTGTTTTTTGCTGGGTGTTTTGTTGGATGATTCAGCAGAGTCTGCTGATCTCTTGGCATGAGCCAACTTCGTCTTGCTGATCACTTCATGCTGTGCGATGGGATACGGGTAGTCTTTACCCACGATGCATCCTGCTGCCTGCTGGACACTGCTTGGAGCCACGGCTCACTGGGCCGGGAACTTCTTAAGAAGAGGAAGGTACTTTCTATAAAGTAGAGTGGAGGCAAAATCATGAATATTATTATAATACATATATCACATGTACATACAATACATGTATCCTTTGTAATGATTTGAGCTTGTTAGATTTACAATTTTACTTGATGTAGTCTCCATTTTTGTCCGTCTTCTTGCCAAATGCGACAGGGGAGTAGACCCTGAAGAACTGGTGGAAGAAGGTACTTGCTGAGAGCCAGTTTCCAGCATTCAGAGCCCAGTCGCCTTCCAATAAAAGCTCCTCAAACACCTTCAGGGGCAGTCAGCAAAGTGAGTACTCCACAGATTTAGCATTGCACTCCTATAACACTTTCATGGTGGACGGTTGAAAAAGGATCAAAAGCGATGCAGCAGAATTCTGTCGAATCCTTTGTTTTATATTTCATGCATCCTTGTCAAATCCTGTGTACATTTTCGACAATGCAACTTGACTGGCGAGTATGCTAGTAGCGGCTAACGTAGCGGCTAACGTAGCCTAAAGGGGCTACCCTAAAGCATCAGACGGAGCATTTCTACCAAAGATGAGATGTGGACATTTTCTGTTCCTGGGTATTTATTTTTCTGTTTAGCATATAAATGTGTGTCATATATTATATACATAGAGAAATATATCAACTCAAATATGAATTAACTCTACAGGTGCTCAGTAGTTTTGTGTAATATGTTTTACTTCACTGAGAAAAGCTGTACATTTGTTGTAAACTCAACCTCCTTTCATTTAATAGAGGGCTGATTGACATCACTCTTTACAAACGGCCTCCTCAATCTCAAAGTCCTTCAGGTTTTCAATGTCTGCCTGGTTCCTCAAGTCCTGACCTTTGAAGAGCGTTTGCTGCAGCTCCAGGATCTCAGGACCATGTTTGTGTTTTTCAGATTCGGGCTCGGCTCAAAGCAGCCGGCTCTGAGATCCTATGCACGTCTTCGTGAAAGAGTGTCTGCGATCTCCACAGCCTCAAGTTTTTCTGTCTCCACCTGGATCACTGTGGCTCACTCACAATGTGTTTGTAGTTTGTCTCCAACAGCCTGTCTCTGCTTTGCTGGGACACAACTATAAAGTATCTCTGTAAGCTCTTCCAGCGTAGGGATCCCATATTTCTTCCCGTGGTTTTCTGAACAAGGCGTCTTCACATCTGTGACAGAAGAAACTGGCATATTTAAATTTGCCCCTTGATAGCTTTTACTTTCATTTGCTAGCTTTTCCTAAAGGTTTACCGTTTAAACTAACTGGTTTTTAGATTATATTTCCATGAATGCATTGTGATAATTCACTGGCATGATCCAGTAGTAGTACCTTTCATATGGTCCATGGTTGGAGCAGGGATGGGTCTCTTAGGAGGACCGAGAGTCTTCACTGTCGTCTGCATGCGGTTGTAAGCAAGCAGAGCCTTCCCATTGTTTTCCTCAATTATCCTATGAAGACATGAAAAACAAAAACGTAGCATGCAGCAGTCAACAACCCTGAAAGCAGATGTTTCATAAGTAACAATTGCATAGAAGTTAAGTAAAGTAAGGAATAAATGCCCCAATATGCGTAGGCTACAAGTTCAGCATGAGTAATTAATACCTGTCGATATCATAAAGAGTGTGAGAGATTTTGTAGATGACTTAGACTCCGTGTTCTTTGGTCAACTTTGTGACTTTCCATGTGTCGAACAGCTTGGGGAACACTTCCTCTGGCTTCCCTCTCACAACAAACAGCCTGCATGAGATAAACACACCACAATATGACAATATAATAATATGTATTTCAAACTTTCTTAACATTCATTATTTCTGAATGTCGTCCTCGTGTCTCTACCTGGAGTTGAGTTTCCTGAGGCTGCAGTCCAGGTCTGCGAGGGCTCCGACGAGGAACCTCCAGTGGTTGATGCCCACACAGGTGTTGTTGTGGAGGTGAGGGTCCAGGATGAACACAGGGTCCCTCAGAGCAGCCATCAGGGCTGGGTTGTCATGCAGCCTGAGGCCCTTGCGGAACCAGTGAACACATGTATGAGCCATGAACCTGTGAACACATCAAGTGGAAACCTTTCTTTATTCCTCCATAAGTCCTAAAGGAGGCATAAAGGAATGGCAGCACAGACATTGTATGAAGAACTTTGTGGAAGTTAGAAGATTTCCAGTGGTGCTGTATAATCTGCTCAAACAGTGGCAACAGTAACAATAGAAGTTTCAATCCTGCTTTAAATGGGACATGAGGAAATTTTGGTTGTCGACTTAAATCCATGCACCTATTTTTTTAGACCACACAGTTGCAGGAAACGTGCTTAGGTTTGGCAACAAAGACCCAAAACAACGACCCAACAACATGACGACATCATGTTGCAGCAGAGTCACATGCGCAAGCTAAACCCAAAAACGATGCACAGTTGTGAAGCAACACTTTATCTTAACACAGTCACGCTTGGTCAATGTGTTCGCTGAGATATTGAATTTGGTAATCAGCACGTTGACTTGTGTTACAAAACTGGAAGCTCTGCTACGTATACAGCAGAATCAGCCAACCAGAGAAGAGGTGACGTCCCACGTGTTGCCCCTGCAGTTTGTCCGTTTGTACACCAGATGTCACTACTGTGTAAACAATACAAGCTGCGCTGCACGTTTCGTAGTTTAAAAAGTATTAAAAAGGTGCTTTTGGGCAGATTTTTGAAAGAAAGGGTGCAGGATCTGTGCCCTCCGTTTTGACTAGAGAGAGAGAATCAACAAGTACGTTTTCCAAAACAACTCTCCAATCAACAGACCCGCGGAGGTCTTGTTCCGTTAAAGACATGGGGCTGGGACTCCTTTGAATCTGCCAGCTCATCGTAGCTCGCCGTGATCGTATAGTGGTTAGTACTCTGCGTTGTGGCCGCAGCAACCCCGGTTCGAATCCGGGTCACGGCATTGCGATACAATGTCACGGCAGATGGGCTGTATTTTGTTGTCAATGGGAGTTGACGTTAGGGACACAGACAGTACTAATAACCACCTAATATTTCCGTAAGGAAAGTTATTTTACGGGATATTATGGCTTTCTGTGGTGAAATACGTAGAGTTACGTTTACTCAAGTAACGTTAGTCTGCGAAGTACCTGCACTTTACTTGAGTTGTTTTTATTTAATGCATCGGATTTCAATCGTAATACCCACCCAGTCAAGTGAAAACCATGTCCAAATTTGGTTTCTTTTGATTTTTTGATGTTTTTGTTGGAATGCTTAACAGCATTCCAACAATAACATGCATTGCTGCAGACTAAACTACCCAACCGTTTAAATAGGAGTTAAAATAAGCACAACGTTAAACATATACGTCAGTAAAATGCAATATGCACATTAATGCACCAGTAATACCAAGCCTGGTGCAAAAACACAATAGCAAAACACTGAAGGGGACCATTTTTCTGATAAATTGTATTTATATCGTATATTTTAAGTAGGGATTTACTGCTGCGGGGAAGCTGAATACTTGTCCCACCAATACATAGTCGACAATTGCGGATTTCCCAATTTTCCCCACTTCGCTGTCATTACCATGAAGTGCCACCAGAGGGAGGCACAGTCAAAGAAACCGGAAACTATACTGTTGTCGGTTTGGCTCAAACTCATCTCAAAGAGAGTTGTTTCCGCAGTAGGTAGTATGTTAAAGGTGCATGCACGTGACAGCAACAGCTCTCAGAAAACAAGCTGAGAAAGATGGGCTGTTTGTTTGCATATAACTTTGAGCAAGACATTTAATCCCCATTGGTTTCAATAGAATCAATGCATACTGCTCAGTATGTATACGGTCGAAATATGTGAAGGAGAATGCTACCTTTATTTGTTTGTTTATTTATTTGTGATACATCATTTATTTTATTGAGTATTATAATTAGAAAAGTATATATTTGTGTGCCCAGATTGATTTTTCTATCAAACTGACTCTGGTTACATGAGACATGAGGCAAATAGCCAACAATAATATCATCAGATATAAACAATGATTATTACTGTTTTACATGACTGCATATCATACCTCAGTCCTGCTGACTTCATGAGAAAGACAGGTAATCAACCTGTGGAGGCAACAATAAAAATGTGTTGCTGTCTTAAAGATATGTCGGAAATATAGCAATTAAACAAAGAGGGCGAGTCAACAATTGGTAAAAAAAATAGGAAATCTGGCTCGTGCTTGAATACTGAAATGTCACGTTTAAGTAATTAGAATATGAAGGTGATTCATTTATCCTAAATGTTATTTATATGACATAAACTGTAATGTGTTTTTTAGCAGCCTGTTTGCTTCTAGTTTTACATTGTTTAAAAAAAAAAGCCATGTCCTTCGAGATCAAATGTTGAATATTAATTCATCAACGTCTGCAGCACCATAAAGCCATTGTTTGACTTGTGGAACTGAAGCCCCTCCACCTTCCACTATGTTATTATTCCCGACCATGTGGCTGTGGTCACGATGAACACGAGCACCAGCCTATTGGAATTTCGTCTCCGGTCGTCCCTTCTGTGACGGCAGCGTCTCAGTCACGGCTTCCTTTGGCTGACGGACTCGCCACTCACCGGCCTCGGCCCGCCCAGCAGCGTTACAGCGGCATGGCAACCGCGAGGAGACGAGGGGGGGAGAGGGTGAGGTGGGGGGGGGGGGGGGGGCACAGTCTTTACCGGACCAGAGAGAGAGTGCAGCAGCAGCAGCACTATTTCCACTCCGCGCTGAGTGAAGAAACGCACCGTTGTGGCACCTCGGCCAGTCAGCGAGCTCTAACACACGGATAAAAAGATGCACCACCGCCGCCGCAGCGCACCGTAGCCGTCACCGCCGCTGACCAGGTGTCGGACTTAACATCAGGGACGTGGCTAACGTGTCAGAAAGATACAACTTGTAGCCTATGTATGTGCTGTGCGCCCTTCTCCCTGGTCCCGCGCGCAGACGACCGAGAAGATGCTGAGCCGACTGATGAGCAGCAGCATCAGGAGTCTGGACAGGGAATGCAACTGCACCGTGAGGCTGCTGGACGACTCGGAGTACACCTGCACGATTCAGGTCAGTGGGGACCAACGTTTCCTGTTTCCTTAAACCACCTAGTAGTGGAGGATGTGCTGTTGACACGTAGCAGGGCGGTGATCAGGTAACACAACCCCCCCCCCCCCCCACCCCAAGCACATCTCTCCCTCCCTTAACCCACTGCAAAAGGATGTGTCACCCAATGTCACAGAATATATACTTGAATGTTGCGATGTGTTTATGTCCAAACGTCAGTCATCAATAGTCTGCAGATGCTGCTTCCGTCAGAGACCATAGCCTATACCTGTGTAGACATCATCATGTGCATTGCGTCAAGGATTGTTAATTAGCACTATGTTGACAGATGGCAAAATAAAACAAACATCTCAGTTTAAGGCTGTTGTCATTTCAGCTGCTTCATGCATGCATTGATATGAATGCATTACGAAGCAAATCTGGATAATCTGATCTCGGTGACGAGGATTTCTGTGTCCTCATGGCTACGTGATACAGAGGAATAAGAGGTTTTTGTCCCATAACAAAGGATTTAGATTCTGATTAGTCTAGATAGAGGCTGGGCATGTCTTCATTTGTCTTAACAAAGCAGGTATCATACCCCCGAGTTGTCAATTTGCCCTTCAGACTGACCCTGTTTGACGGCGGAGTGTCACGTGGATTTTGGACCCCAACAGCCTTTGTTTAGATTAAATTGATGAGATTGGTTGTCTGCTAAAACCTACAGATCAAGTAAACTCATGAAGAGCGGCGTTTTATAAAGAAGCAACCCACTTGCCACATAGAAGACATAACGAGTCAAACTGTCTTGGGACCATAAAGGTTTGAAGGATTTCATTGAAATCAGTTGCACAAACACCACGTGCATGAGCCCACTTCTCTTCCATCACGGAAACCAGTCGTATAAAATGACACAAAATAACCAGTTTCGCTTCTAATGCTGTGGCCTCCACTTCAGTTCTACTTCCCTTATTCTCACTTTGTATTGTTTTGTTTCAGTACATCATTGTTTTTTATTCATTGTTGATACAGTGGCAGAGAAGCATTGATTCTTCTCTATGCAGACTGAGGCTTGTATTGCTGTGTTGTATAGAAAGAACTAAGGAAGTCCTGCTTACTTGGTGTAGATTAGTGTCTTTGCTGATAGGTCTCCCATGTTCTTCGGTAACATAAATGCATTCTGCTCATTGGATTAGTCAGTCAGTTAGTCCCTCACTCAGTGAGTCCCTCGCAGACTTGTTTGATGCATTTCTCTTTATTTCTTGTACTTCTTGAGTTGTCTCAAAAATCAATTGTATTGACATGAATGAAGGTGAGACATGACTCGATTCAGTACGGACTGAGTGTTTATAAGCGAGAGCGGAGGAGTAAGAGCAAGTGATTAATGTCCATTACTTCCCTTTTAAATCAAGTGTGTGTGTGTGTGTGCGTGTGTGTGTGCGTGCATCCCTGCAATGTCTTTGGTGCGGCTGCATCATTGAGAAGTCTGTGTGCATCATCTAACCTGCTATTAAAGTTGCTGGAGCTGCGTTTGAAGCTTGTTACTCGAAGGGATTCCATTGCTGCTGAAGTGGAGGTGACAACAAACAAAGACCATCAGAGCACCTGTTCATTTATAGGATCCGACGGCAAAGGCCAAGCAAGCCTTTCAACGTCTAACCGCTTAAAGTGGCAGCGCTCGGGGGACAGATGAAATGGTGATTTTACGTCAGTCTCGGGTCCCTGCTTGTGCTTACCTTTCAGTTTTAATCTTAATGTTTTACAAGCAAAACACTGTGTCACTTTTTACCTTCTGCCTTCAGGTCAGGTGTGTCTGGTGTTTTTTGATGAGTTGTCTTTACCAAAGCACAGCCTGCACTTGTTCCATCTTGACTTTTGCTCAGCTCCTTCACCGAGTCATGATTCCCTGTGAAATGTTTGGCTCTTTAAGATATGCTGACCCCACCCTTTTAGAAACTGAAAGCACACAGCAGGGACCACATGCTTCATTTCTTGCTTCTCTTGAGAGGGAGCTGTCTGTTGGCATATTTCATTATTTCCACTATGAGAAATAATGAAATATTTCATGATTTCACACTATGGGGCCCTTGATGAAACACAGCTGGTCTAAATGAAAACATAAATAGGATCATCGGCTTAATCAATTGTCTATTGTTTACAAAAATGCCACCATTTATTTCTTGGCATTAGAATATATGAACACAACATTTAGGGAGTTCTATTAATTCTGGTCGACACACAAAGCGTCTAAAAAAAAAAGCGAAGTAAGCCCCGGTGAACCTGTCATGTTTTTCATCTGCATTAAGGTCGTTACAGTGACCTTAGTGGAGCATGACAACACTGTTGATACACTGTTGATACTCTGAGAATGGGAGCGGATGGCTGCTGTCCTTTCCTGCACACCTTGGAGATGTGGCCCAGAATGGAGGCCCCTCGTGGGGCTCAAACATCGTCACACTTTCCATTTAGCTCAATTAGCCTACACCTCGAGCTGCTGCTGTTATACTGAAATCCCATCATAGTGGAATGATGGTCGATATGACCTTCATAAATGGAAAAAAAAATATTACCGCGAAGGCAGCATGAAGTGTCAAAGGTGGGATGTGAGGCAAAGACTCATTTACCTCACCCATACTGTGAGTCTGTCCCCTACATTGTTGCTGATTACATCATAACCGTGGAAGCATGCAAAGACATGTGTTTATTGATTTCTTCTGTTATTTGAAAACCATTCATTCCTCCAGGATATTCACAGGCTTCTCACAGTCAAAATACACTCTCTTAAAGCCTCAATCCAGGATTAATTGGTTGGGGAAAATGTGGAAGATGCTACAAAGGCCGCTCAAAGGCACCATAGAAGCGTTGGGAAGCCCAAGGCAGAGACTTAGAGGTAGCAAGGAAACACAGCATCAGGAGGGAGGGGTACTATGTTTAGCTACGAGATGATGTTACACATCAGCAAAAAATTTGAAGCAATTTTTTGAAACACGATTTTAAAGATACCAGCCACACTAGACATTGCCTGGCAATAACCCGAGAGCTGCGGCATGTAAAACACTGGCCACTTTCTCAAAGTGAAAGTGTGGATCTTCCAACTGTCACACGGCGTTGGACAGGGTGACACGTTCCTTCATTACGATGAAGGAACGCCCATCCCTACACACATCTTCCTGCTGCCAAAACTATCTATGACGGATTAGTTGGTGGAGCGCAGGATATAGTGAATGAGTGTTTTTACAGAATTGTTATTATTGATTATCAGTGTACAGTTCGGGGGGTTTACCAGATTTGTGTCCTATCTCTTTAAATGACTGTATATGTTGTTTATTTTGTGACACTATTCATAATGTGTCTCTTGTTTAGATTGAACCCAATTCAAGGCACAATTACGAGGCACTGTAATTAAAGAAACACACAAATACAAGGATTATTTAGATTAATGTTTTGTTTGGCAGTTACACCCTGGACGGCTTTGAATTATCATGGATTGTAGTTAAGCAGCTCCGGTGCTCCAGTGTTAATCTGCAGTATCTCATGAGACAACTCAGAAGAGTAGAATATGCACCTTAATGCCCCACATTCCACATAGTTACATTTAATTAGTTTATTATAGGAACATACAAAGCTATGTGATTCAAATCATTGCATGAACTATAGGATGTAGATCACACTCTTAATCTCACATTATTAATTGAGTAACATAATGTAGAACAAGGTTTACCATCATGGTAAAGATTGGAGGCAGACACTGTGGGCCATTTGCTCTAAATTAATATTCCTACCGTGAACCAAAAGATGTATATCCAAGATCGAAAACAAGATGAATGATGGAAAACCATTGATCCAGAGAGACGTACCTTATCACTGTGAGTGAGTGGTTCGGTCACCTGGCACCAACTCAGATCCCGTAAAGACCACTAATGAAATTAGGGCCGTTCTTTTGAAGCCAAATGCAAAACTTGGAAGGAGCTCCTCTTGATTTGCGTTACGAATGCGTTATTGAAATAGGTTGCTCTTGTCTCTTAAGTGGTCTCTGTGCACTCTTATTGTTTTCTTCTCAGCATGCACGGCTAAAATTGCAAGAGAGGTTGTAACATATTTTGTTTTCATACATGCAAGGGTCTGCTCTTCTGCTAGTGTTGCCTTCTCCTCTTTACTGAAATAATGTTATGTCAATGGCGAGCATCTTACCCTGAAAGACAATAGGTTTTATCATTTAAAAAATGGTCCATACCAGATTTCATCCAAATACTAACGCAGATGCCTTTTTGCTGTAGCATTTAGATTAACATAACAAAGTGTGTTATTCGTACCTTAGGCTGGTAAGTATTGAAACGGTTCCAATACGCTGAACTACTGCAATCCTTGAGATAATACAGTGCACTTCACCTTCACGTCAGAGAGGATTTTGGATGCTGAAATGGTTACGATACGACATTGAGTATGTTGTTTGTATCCTTTTATTATATCTCCCTGTGATTGACACAGCTGTGTCAGAGCGATGAGACCAGTGATGTGATTGGCTGAGAGCATGTATGTTAATCACCACACCCTATACATATTCCACTTTATTGAGCCATTTGCAATTTGCCTTGCTGGTCATACATGAACAAAACTAGCAGGTACGGTTAGAGACACCCACACAGTTCATCTTCCACTCTATCCATCGTGGTGCCTGCACTTCAAATAAAGCCCCAACAGTCTGCAGCCATGCTAGCAGCTCTGGGAGGCGTATTTGTTCTTTGAGTTAAATGCTTATGCTCACGTCACCATGCTAACATACTCGTAATGACAATGCTGACAGTGCTTAGTCGGGATAATGTTTACCATGATATTAGAGTTCGAGTTCGAGTTATTTATTTTGCACAATTTAAAATAATCAAACATAACAGAAATAAATGAATCACAGTGCAGGAAGAGACAGAAAGCCAACTTGGCTTATTTGAAGCCTCCACCTATATAATAATAACATTTTACAAAATTACAAAGAAAAAATTAAATATGCATGAAATTACATTACAACAAAACAAAGAAAGAAATAAAAAAATAAAATGTACCGGTAATTGTGTCAAGTGTGAGTGAGCGTGTGTGTGTGCATGTGTAATATAACAGCTAAAACAAGAATGACATGAAAACTAATACATGAACAAACTGTTACAAAACAGCAATTAGATGTTCTTTTAGGCATCTTTTAAAACATTTTACAGAGGGACATTCTTTTGTTAGGTGGGAAAAGTCATTCCATAGTTTGGTTCCCCTAAATCTAATTGAAAATTGACCTCTGCTAGTCAGTAACTTAGGAGGATGAAGACGTGAAGATTGACGAGTTGAGTGAGAGTGAACCTATTCATTTAGCCTGTTAGCATGCTAACATTTGCTAATTAGCTCAAAACATACAGAACAGCTATGGCAGATGGGGATTAGTTTAGCAGATATTTGGTCATAAACCAAAGTATGCACAAATAGAAATATTAAGATGGTGCTACATGACAATTCACCAAAGTGATTACAATTCATCCTGAGGACATGTCTGTGTCAAATTTCATGGCAATCTATCACAGTTGTCCAGACCAAAGTTGTCCAAACCAAAAATGTCAACATAGTGGCCCTAGAGGAAAACTTATGGGATCACCAAAGTCATTAGGGTGTATCCTCTGGGAATCATGAATGTCCGTGCAAAATGTCCCAGCAGTCCAATGTTGCAATGGTTGCTCAGATATTTAGGTCTGGACCACAGTGGTGGGCCGACAGACTTAAATTGCCATCCATAATGCCATGCCTACGGCTGATGAAAATCCAAAATATATGCTGTCTTAAGCTTGTCAAATGTGAGGATGTGCTCACTTTTGCACTTTCATATCTTTGAATATGAAACTTTTGGGTTTTTAACTGATGGTCAGATAAAGTAAGGAATTAAAATTCATCACTTTGGGCTCTGCCAACATCTGATGGGCATTTGTCATCAATACTTATGTGATTTTATTGACTACAGTAAATGTGTAATCAGTCAAACAAAGAAATAATCAATAGCTTACTCAATATGACAGCTTTGGGAACCTGGCAGTTACAATTTTGAAACGTGATGCAGTCAGTGGACAACCAACCGACCTGTGATTTGGGCTGTGGATTCTGCCGTTTGAATCTTTGATACGCTGGGACATGCTTGACTGCACTCATTTCACTCAGAAACTGCTGTCAAAATGTCTTTGATCAGGGCTCTCAGTCTCAGCTCCTGTGGATCTGCTCAGCAGCTGATAACAGAAATCAGCTCGGACTGGGAAGCTCCCAGATGTAGACTAAATGGGAAATATTAAAAAGGGGTTCTGTTTGTATTTTTAGAAATCGAAATAATAAGTTTGTTATGGAGTCTGTTAGCCTCTCGCTCACACTGCAGCTAAATAACCTTAAACTGTATGAACAATGGTGCTAAAAACAGGGCTTGCATAATCAGTCATAAAGGTCTATCATAAAGTATTCAGCATATAGTTATTGGACAGACAAATCTGAATAACATTTTCAACTTAAAAAGCTGATTTACTGAATATAGTATTTCGTTCAGTCTCAATGTCGTGGATTCTCAATGGTCCTCATTCATCTTCGTCTGCAGTAAGATTCGCAGTCAGGTTTGAATGGGGGGCTGTTTAGTCTCAGAGGCTCTTGTGCCTCCATGTTCTGTCAAAGGCTTTCACTCTGAAATCATGGCAGCAGAGACGACTGCAATTGTGTATTTGAGGGTGAGCTCGCTGGGTTGTTTGCTTTCCAAATGTGTGTGTGTGACATGGGTGAATATTTTATGTTGGTTGTCTCCGATGCACATGAGGTGTTTGATGAGGTCAGCCTATGTGATTATGTGATGCAGTAGCAGCAGTGATAGGAGAACCCGCCAGTACGTGTAGTACTCTATCTCCCGTTCGATGACTCTTTTATGCTTCCTCTCTTTTTTGTGCTTGTTTTCTCCTGGCTGGCCCCCAAAATTCCACAAAATCCATACTTTGTCCCTTTTCACTTTCATTTCTCCTCCTTTAATCTCTGTCTTTGTCGCTCTCCTCTCTCAGTCAGTAGCACTGCAGCTGAACAGATTAATGTGTTTGCCCTGACTGAACCTGACACCGTTAGACGACGCAGCAAAGACATGCTATACATGACACAGCAATAAGGAGGCTGGAGGTATTTCACTGAAGGCTATAGGCATCACAACCATTGTTAGTAAAAAGGCTTACGTATGCTACTTCGGCATTACTTTGCAGATACAGCGGGTTCTTGGCCTTTAGCAATGCTAGCAGCATGTCTCCAAAGATGGCAGTGTTGGTCAGTCCACCACTTTGGAGATCCCTTAACTTTCAGCTAGTGCCATCATTAGGTCAAAATTCCAATGTCTTTAATTCTTTGGCTCCTGAGCAAATACCTGCAAAACGAATGCCATTAATGCCATTCGTGTTAAGTGCTAATTAGGAAATTTTAGCAATCTGAAACACGAGCAACTAAAAAACACTCCATTGTGTTAGCATTGCACTCCCACAACATTGACAGACACACCATGGACAGGTTTTTCAAAACAATCACAATTGATGCGGCAGAACCAGAGATATCAGCTTTTTTTATTTCATGTTACATTACCCACAATGCAACATGATTCAGATGCATTAGTAGCAGGTTATGTGGTCTCCAGCCACTAGCGTCAAAGCAAAAGAGAAGTGGTCTACAGAGGTCTGGTTAGATCACTTCTTTCTAAGTCTCACAGCCTCACAAAGCTGTGGCAGTATAGACTTGAATGAATGGATTCGGCCCAATCCACATCGGTTGTAGTTTGACATATAGTTAGTGCATATATATAGTGCAGGCTCACGATGCCTGATTCAATAATATAAACGATTAATTCATTCTAATATCGACCATAATGTGTGTACGTTCCCCCATGTTATTCTTTTCTTCTTCCAACTTTCCATGAGAATATAATTGCACAAAGTAATGCTGCCTTTTGGTCTTTTGGCAACATTTAGGATACATATTAAGCATTTGTACTAATAGTAATAGAAGGGTTAGGGTTAGTTTCGCATCCACTTACGGTATATATTAGTCTGTGTGGCCCCAGATGACAGTCTCTCTCTTCTTTGTGGGATTGCTTTCACCAAACCAACCTTATTTTTCTCTCAAACCAAAATTTCAGGAAATAAATAGTCTGTGTCTGTCCCTACACCATCCACAACATTAGGCCCAGCTGCAGTAAGGTGTTAGAGGTACACCATATCTTCAGAAAGCTGCAGAGAGGCTCTTAAGATTAGCAGAATGAATGTGTATTATTAGCCTCTTAACACTGGTTGACATCAGACATCAGCAGAGAAATCCTTCTTCCCCCAGCACAGGTTTTCCAGCAGGGAAATCTTTAAGGCTTTACAGAAATAAGAGAGCAGTTTCTTGTTCTCACTGAAGTCTTTGCCACTGCTCCTCTTCCTCTTCTTTTATGTCAACCTTGAAAGGGGAGAAAGGGCTTATTTTGGGGGAGGCAGAAAGCCTGCTGTGGGGTTGAGGACGTCAGCGGAGAGGAAGAGTTCAGGCACAGCGGTGATTCTGTGTAGACTGATGTCGGTCGCACTGAAATCATTCTGCCGTGATTTTTTTGCCCAGACATGGGCCTCATGTGTTATTCATGATTCAATTCCTTCTGGCTGCAACGGTTGATATCTATTCACCATGCTAATGATGTTTTCAATGAGGTGCTCCTAATTGTGAGAGTGTGCATGTCTTCTCTTCATGTGTGTTATGTGTGCTGTGTAACGGTATTCTTGTGTGTCAGTGTTTAAAACAAAAGAGGGTTAGCTTGCATATCTGATTTGTGTGAATCCATGCATAAATAAAGGATGGCACAATCGTTTCTGTGTCCACTGGGGTGTGTGTTGGGTGCTTTGTAAAGAAAAGGCAAAAATCTTTAATTACACTCGGATGCTGACGTCCTGTTGGGCTGCCTGCTGGCTCGGCATATTACAGACAACAGTATCCTCTGAGTGTGCAAGCTTGTGAATGTGTGTGTGTGCGTGTGTGTGTGTGTGCCTGCAGGTGCTTTGGGAAGGCAGGTTTTACATTGGACAAGAGGAAATGGAGATATTACACCATACAGACGAGTGTAAAGACTCCAGGACTCTCGCGATAGCAACACACTGTGTCTGCAGATTACTCTGCAGCAGAGGGACAAAAAGCAAATGCATGAATGCGTAGAGATGAGATGATGCAATACGACATCGATTTGAAATATGTAAATTCTATAACTTTTATGATTTTTAGAAGTATATGACAATATACAATGCTGGGATTATTTCGTTTTTTGTTATGTGAGCACTTAAAACATGCCTGGGGATGGACAGTGGTGTCTGTCACAGCTACACTAATGTTTTTGCTGTTTGTTAGGCTCACCATACACAAATGTAAGAGTGCTTCCGTCTGTGCGGTCAATCCAGACCGTGTGTTGCGGTGTGTGTGTGTGTGTATTTATGTTGTAGTTGTCTTGTTTGTTGTCTCCTGGGAGTCTGCTGGGAGTGGGCTGTCTGCGCTGTAATGTGGGATGAAGCTGCACTTCCTCTTGTTGGATCCACAGAGACTAGGACATGTGCAAAACTATTATTTGGTTAAGTAGTTCAATACAGCTGGTGTGACTCATGTTCATTGCTCTAACACACTGCATATCCTAATTGTATTGTTTTCTCCGCCACAAAATGAAAACTCAGCTTCTCTTTCTGTCGGTTACATTCTTGATTCAAGATGTGAGCCAGACTCTCGTGTGACAACAACCTTTTAATTTCATCTCATCTGCCAGGACACATTAGCTTTTTCTGTGGTAGCTGAGCCGTAGCTGAAGTATTGTGAATGTCAGTGCTGAAGTCTCCTCCTGGAAAAAAAATATAGGAAGTAAAACAAGCCTCTCCAGTCCTTCAGACGTCTGGAATCAGATTTCATTCAAGAGTTTGACCGGGGAAAGAAAAAAACCGGGGCTGCAGTTTGCGCTGATATAAATTGAATCTAGGCTGATAAATTATTCACAGGGCTTCGTAAAAGAGACGCTGTTGATATGCCGGCTTTTCTTAAATCTCTCTGGTTAGTCCCATGTGTTTCATGAAGGAGCAACTGATATTTCTGCAGTATGAAAAGCTTCAGTGTATTATTTTATTCTTGTTTGAATGTAGATTTGTAGGATTACTCATGAGGAAAGTTGGGTGGCTTTGGTAGTATTCTTGCTCTTAAATTTACTCCATCTTGATGTGATGGTCTCAACTTCTTTGTGATACAATATTCTGCTGTAATCCTGAGGATATTTTTGCTTTCAATGCATCAAACCTCTGTCTATATCTTCATAAACTTAATAAAAGTAATCAAACTTCTGGCACTGGCCTATGTGGCACTGTCTGCTCTGCATGTGCATTTGTGCAATGCCAGATAGGAATTCTCTTTACAGTACAGCAGGAATATAGTGTTAAAGGAATAGTTTGACAGTTTGGCAAACTCACTTTCATGCCCTCTTGTCGAGATTTGTTGAGAAGATTGATACCACTCTGAGACACAAGAGTATCTTCTCATCTAACTTTAGGCAAGAACACCAATAAGCGTAATCTTTCAATAAGTTAATGTCTCCATGCCGGTCTAATGGCATTTTATCACGTACAATGGTTCAGAAGAATGCATTGGATCTTTCAATCAGAGTTGGAAAGATGTGAGGTAATTTAGGAGCACATAGAACCTAAACAAAGACTCAATCCATTCATATGCTCTCGTGCCTTTATCTTCCTTATGCATTGTTTTTTGTGACTCTTACAACCAACTAAAAGAATGCAATAATGGTGAATCAGAGCAGATGATGTTTTACCATATTTTTCACAGGCACTATGTTAAACAGGAGGGGTTCAGTCAATAATTATCATTACCAAGGGCGAAGCCATCCATCTCCCTCCCCTCCATATCACTCAGAGCAGTCTGGATCCCCCTCATTGTACGCGGCTGCACACTCTTTTTTTGCTCAGCTCCTCACTCCACAAGTCTGCTGCCATCTATTTTTAAACTCTTGCTATAGTGGAGCAACTGTGTGTGCGTGGAATATTAAGCGCTCCTTCTCTAACTGGCTCTCGCTCACCGCCTCTCTAACTGTGGCTAACTGTGTAGTCATCATCGGCTCCCTTCCATACGCAGAACGGTCACACACTCCAGTCAAGTGCCAGCTTGAGCCCTCGCTTTTTCCTCCTGGCTCTCTTGCGATCCCTCTCGCCTCTCCCTCTCCTGCACACACAAACACACAATCCGTCTGTTGTCTTTCAGCCTTTCATCACCTTTCTAATATTCCCTTTGTCTCTTTTCTGAGCTTAGTTTCTCCATTGCCTTCTGGAATGGTAAGCAGTGAGATCAGTGAGCAGACTGGCTAACAGACTGCTTTGTAATCTGATGACGTCTTGGAGAGAGCTGCTGTTCTAATACGCTGGACTGATCATCACTGCCATTCGCTGAGTGTGTGCATGTGTTTCTTAAAACTAGAAGAAGGAAGAGGCAGCACAGGTCTGCATGCCATGAGGGAGCTTCTTCTTCTTCTTCTTCTTCTTCTTCTTCTTCTTCTTCTTCTTCTTCTTGGCTCTCAGAGAGGTGGCCAGCATGAATGACTCACTGAGAGGGATTGATCTCGCGGGCCTGATGTACTCTGCATATAGCTGCTGGCATTTTGTACAACAAACTGTTCCATGTTCGAAATAAATGGCTATTTTGGATGTTTATGGACCAAGCTCTTCTTTCAAAATGCAATTGTCAAGGCTCAGGGGTAATATTTTGCATTTAATGTAGGAGCTTGTGGTCATGCAGGCAGCAGTGAGTCTTCTTGGTCAGAAACAGTACTGTTGAATATAATTACAGTTGATTTAATATGTGTAAAAAACATGCTAAGTGCCGTGACTTTTTGAGCAGCAACTCTTTTGACATTATATGTCAAGTACAATGCAACCGATAGTTGATGTTGATAACAATATATGACATTTCCTGCACACATGAATGCCAAACAAACTGGTCTTATGCTTTTTTTTGTGTCCTGCTCAGATATACAAAAAAACACAGACACGTGTGTGAAGGCTACACATTCGATGAGAAATACAATTCAGGCCAAGGCAATCTATTCAATGATGCATTCAAAGATGTGAGGTAATTTGTCTGTCATTAATTAAGGAGGTATATAACCGTAGGAGTTGCAAAGTGGGAGAGGCCACTGCTTGTGGAGGTGTTTCTCCCCATTCTGTATACCCCTTTACATTTTTTCTTTCAATGATACCCTCGATGTTCCAAAAGATAAACTTTAATGTGATTAAAAAACTGCATGCTTAATCAAAGTGCACATCCTAAAACACCTTCACTTCTTCCTCTTAAGTGACAGCACATCTTCTATGATTTTGTGGCCATCAACAAATGAGAAGAAACTTATTGTTGAAGGAGAAAAATACTCTGACATCTACATCCACACAAGACAATATTAAATCCATTAGATTATAGCTGGAGAGGTTGGCTCATCTTCAAGTGAGGAATCAAGTGAATTAACACCCAAAAGGCTCTGGAAACCTTCCAGGGCAGCAGCTCAGCTTCTCTTGGTGCTGTATGTATGCGCTCACCCTGCTTTGCTGACCCGTTGACCTGCTGCACCACAGTGCTTCTTGTTGTTCCTGGAACACTGAACGGATGTTTCAAAGCTCGGTGAATTTGAATTATATGTAAGTATAACATCTGTATAGTGTGTGTATGACTGCCCTCACATGGTTGATTTTCATGCTTTTTACACGCTGAATGACTTATTTTCAAGACATTTTTGAGCATATCTCTGGTGCTTTTATGGAGGAACTCAGTTTTATTGATATGATTATTATAGCAACTAATCGATGAGTCAACAAAATGTTGCGTCGACGAAGAGTTTCTCATCCCTCATGTGTATAGTTTTATAATGTAACTTATTCTAAAAAACTTCCCGCTCAAAGCATTTTTTTTGTCACCTGAAATGGTTTCAAAATGCTACTTATTTCTTATATAAACAGGCATCTAATGAGATTCCCGAGCTGGGTTTCTGGGCCTCAAGGACATCAAGGCAAGGGCACCACTTCATTTCCATATTTTGAAACAGTCAGGCTTTAACTGATGATGGGATGCAGGCTGCTAAGAGCTGTTTTTTCTCCCCCTTTCTTTGTTTCCCAAACTATCTCAACCCTGTATTTCTCTGTCTAACTCCAGAGCCTCATCTGGATCTCATATCCTCTATATCAAAAGAATGAAGAGGTTCTCTGCCTCAATTAAGGGTGAGAACTGACTCAGAGGAACACATAATAGACAATATGAAAACCTTTCGGTTTGCTCTACATGACTAATGTGATGAAAGACAGCGGAGACTCATTGGCAATGCAGGTTTTTACCTATTTTACCCAATCACTCTCCACTAACCAAATTCCAAACATCTGTTTGATTGGGAGATTTACTTATGCACTACTCTGGCTGAGGATTTGGGCAATCCCAAGTAACGCTTTGAAACCATGAGTAAACCTGTCTAGGTGTCGAGGTCATAGTGATTCAGCTTGTAGGGCTGAATCTAACGTGGAAATCCTTCTTCTTCTTTTGTCTTTTTCATGAAGCAAAAGGCCTGTTTTTTCAATGTGTTGATCCTCCCAATACGTAAGAATATCATGACGATGTATCTTCTATCATACTTCTATTACAGCAACATAAGAAGCTGTCGTTAACTTCATGCTGCACACACTAGCTTGATGAGAAGTGAGTGAAGTCAGACGTCTCTGCACTAGCGGCTGTGTATCATCTTGTCGCGGCAGTACCACGTCCCAGCCAGCCGGCCCGCTGACTTTCCTCCGCCCTTGGATTTTTTGGAGATGCTGGGGCACCACAGGTCTCCATGGCAACAAGATTATTACATCACTACTCTCCAGCTGCTGTCGTCAGGCTGGTGTTTGGCCAAGCTCTGCGGCAGCCCAACAGTGACTTCACACACTCGTCACACACACACACTGCTGCGCATGTCAAAATCCTCACTACTCTTCAACAAGAAGAGCATGACCATATGTTCAAACGTATCAAGATTCTGATAGCAGCTAGCCTGTCTCCATTTAGGATTCCTTATGTTGAATTCAACTTAAATTGTAAAGGATGCGTGTTTGACGGCTGGGTGCCGCCCTCTCTCAAGCATCCTGTATTTGTGGGTTTGAGCCATTATACTGCAGGGAGATTCTAAAAGAAATTCATGCATTTTGAACAGCGTTCACCAGAGCTAAAATGCTAAACATTGAATGGTTCCAGCTTCTCAAATTAGACTCTTTGCTTCTTTTCTTTTTTGTGATTAAAGGAAATGGAACATATCTGGATTTGGTCTGACAAAAATGGCAATTTGATAGATGGGCTCTAAGAAATTCATTTTCACACCATTTTCTGACATTTATTGATCAAACAATTAATTGTTTGATCTTATAAAGAAAAAACATTATTTATTGTCGCCCTACCTGAAACAATATTGAAGTCCAGACAAAATGGGAAGAAGTGAAGGAAAAGAAAGCAAGAACAGGACGACAGCAATACATAAATAAAAATAATAAATCATGAAAAAAACCAAAATAATTTTAAGGGGAACTATTAGTGATACAAAAAACCCAGATACCTGTAACTGCCTTCTCCACTTGTAGCCTTCTTTACCCCAGTTTGTTTTTTGCCTTGGGGAAGGTTAGTTCTGAAAACGTTTGGCACAGTTTAAATGGGGTTGACAGTCTCTGTTCGCCCAATTTAAACCGTGGACTGGTCCCTGTAGATGCCTGTGATAGATGGCCACACGAAAGCAACTTACCTACAGTCGTCTGTGACGTGCTCATACAGAGGATGTCATGAGGTTGTGATTGCATCGGGCCTGTCATTTGCGAAGCTTCAACACAGCTCGCTCTCTTTCACTAACCCCTGTCTCTGCCAGCGACGTTGTTTCAAGAAGGGCGAAAAATCCCCCCTGCATCATTCATCAAGTTGCCATTATACCGACGATGACAGGACAGTGCATCCTAGAGGGCCTGATGTACTTCCTGCTTCGGCAGAGGTCAGAGTGGCCTTGCTGCCTGACTGAACTCTCTCCGCTCTGACTGTGCTCCTTCAGGTACTGAACATGAATGTGTGCACAGTGTGCTGTCAGCTCTGGGGTCTCACTAAGAGGAGAGGGTTGAGGACAGATGTGGAAAGAGGATTGTTAGACAGGCAGGAGAAAATGCATCTCTATCTGATTACTTGACAGAATCTATCGTACAGGAGCCCCTGACTTATCATTTACATTTTCCCTGAACTCTCTCCTGTATGTATGGCTCAGCTGTTGTGCTCATTAATTAGTCAGTTAGGTCTGACTTTGCAGAAATGTTTGACCCCGGTTTCCTGCAGTCCTACCTGGATACTTGCACGGACCGTTAATTTGCTCTTGTGGGGATTAAACCACCATAAAAAGTGCTTATCATGAGTTCTGGATCAAGACTGGTTGTTCTGTATGTGATTAACCAGCCACACTTCTCATCCAAGCAGCATTATTTCCTTTGTTCAGTTTCAGGTGTATGTCATTATTTAAATCTTTCTTGTTTTCTTGCTGAGATGAGATTTGGCAGATAAGAGAAGCTCATAAAAAATGTTCATCCAGGTTGCCTCAATAGGCTCAAATTAATACTGTAAGCATTATGTGCAGCAGTGAGTACTTTTGGGACTTGTTTCCCCTGGGTTTCACATGTCTACATGAATGTATTGGTCGACATCTAATGGTTTTCCATGAATTCCACGAAATTTTAATTTCAATAAAATCCAAACATGATAACCCCTTTGGTAGTACTATAAGAAAAGTTACAGGATCACCAAAGGTATTAGGATTCATATATCAAATGTTGTGCCAGCTTGCAGATGTTGAGATATCAAATAAATCAAATCAAATCAAATCAACAAATAAAAATAAAACAGAAAACCAGTCTGTATTACAAATGCACTAGTTAACAAGTTTATTTTGTATTCGGGTCTAAATGTCAGTCTTGCTAGCTCTCCCCTCCCTGAGACATTTAGAATGCATCTTGAAGTCAATTACTAACTCAAAGGACCAATAATTGCTCTGTTCTTTACAGAAAATAGATAATAATGATACCCGGACCTCAAAACCCAATTTCTCTCTCAATGAATATTTGCTTTTATGAACAGACTTGCTCTCAGTCTGGTGAGCTATTTCTCTCCAAACACAATTTGTTCACGTGACATTTGTTTGATATTGCTGCAGTGGAGCAATGATGACTGCGTCACAAGCCTGACTATCACTGAGAAACAGATCTGCTTTAAGGATCTCACAGAATGTTTTAGTGCACCCAGTCTACAGGATGCATGTGCTCGACAGCTCAATCTCTGTTCTCCTTTAAATGAAACATGAATACTCATTGGTGCTATGCACATCTGGCTTTAACAAGGCTTCTTGATGTGTCAGTCATCCTGTCTGATGCAGTGCATAAAGAGGAATTATGTTTGCTGTGTGAAGACAAGTTCACACTACTTTCAAAGTTTCCAGATCGCTGTACTGCCACTTACAACTTGCCGTCTTGTAATCAGGATTCTTGAAGTCATTGAGGTTTTCACACCGTGAATGACCGGTGACAGGGGGTCACCCAGATAATTTACTTGTAGGTAAGTAGTATGGTCTGATCTACAACCTACGTTTTGTCACAAGAACACACTTGAGAAACAAACAAACAAACAAAGAAACAAAGTTACCAAAAATCTTTTCCATTTCCCAGCTCAGTAATAATGGGAATTGTTAACGGCTATTGTAGTAACACCTACATTTCAATCAGGAAGACTACTTTTCTTTTACGTAAATAGTTGTAGTGAAAGGAGGTTTTCCTATCGCTGTCAACTTCCCTCACTGTTAGCTGTCATTTTGTCGTTTCTTCTGTTTTCATTGAAACAGCCAGACCACAGCCGATAATCATGCTGTTTTCAGAATTTTAAACCCCTCTTTGCTCTTCTGCCTTCAGCGCTTCAGCACTACTGTGTGCCTCAAAGTTAATTTCTTCAAAGAGACTTAGTGCCAAAGCCTGCTCTCTATTTATTCAGTCATGCCGTTAAACTGAAATTCACCCTTCATGTCACAGGCATCGCTACAACACATTGGCATTTTCATGACCATGAAATGCACTTTTAGGATTTTTGCTCTGTGTGAGGTGAGCCTGATGGGAAGGTGAGAGGGGAAGTTCCAATCCAACACCTCTGTGTGGATGCTTACTGTATGTAAGTGGGATTATTATACATAATTGTTACTCAATGCAATCATGATAGCATCTTAAATAACTATACCTTCACTCACAATGTTTGCAATGCTTGTAAACTAAGTAAAACAAACTGAAAGCATTTTTGCGTTTGTGCGTATTCACTGGTAAAGGCCTCGTGTGGGTGGTTTAATCTCATGTGCTGAGGTTATATAGCTGAGATGAATACAGCAGAGGGCTGTGAATGCCTGCAGGTTAAACAATGTAAATACAGTAGTGTCGTAGAGGTATAAAAAGAGACATTTTCCAAACAAAGCCTTAGATTTTCAAAAAGAAAGAGTTAATATAAATATTTCTTTTTAGGGATAAAAGTATTTGCAAAATATTAATTTCTGGACCAACACAATTTTCTCATGAGTAAACATCGTCACCTTAAAACTACTGCTCGTGAATAGACCATCTGTTCATGGCATTTACATTGTAAATAAAGATGCTCAGATTGAGATGGATTGGTTGCAATAGAAATGGTTTGTTGTCAAAATGTCTATTTTCTCTCTGGTTATATGCTAAAATAACTAAAGTGTGTGGGCAATTATGCGACGAAGAACATTTCTCTCAGCAGGCATTTACATTGTAGAAATAATCAATATAACTCGGTGGGAATGAGTCTCCCACAATGGACCGTTTATGCAAATTTGCAAATGGAAAAAGTTTGCATGTGAAATCATTCTTTTCTTTCCACAAAGGTTTAATTGACAAGAGGGAATCAAAGTATTTATATCTTCCTAGCGCCAGAACGGACAGTGGCTCTGGCGTGACCCATTCGCGTTTTACATTATCTGAAGGGATGCGTTCCGAAACCCGGCATTAAATGGGCCCTGGTGCTAAATTACTGGAGTATTGATTAGCCATGACATTACTGGTGCTTTTATTAATATGTTTTAATGTTTTGACATTATTTATTATCACACTGCAGTGCACATTTGCTCTGCTCTCTCTGTTGTGCTGTGCTTCTCCATCTACACACACATGGACACAAACACACACACAAAGCGCGAGCAGATAGGCTGCTGTGGTTAAGTGAAACAGGTGAAGTGAAGGATGACGGCAACTACGCTCGTATTATATTTGTAAAAAGCCAATACTTTGTCAACGCATCTGTAAACGTGAAACCTAATTCAATCAGCCACCATCGCTATGTCTACACAAGCACAGCATGAACCGTCGGACAAAATCTCTATTTTTTGCAAACTTCTCTGCTGGCTAAGACAAAGCAGACAGGAGGCCAGAGGACAGGAGGAATGACTGATACTGACGGATGTCTGTGTTCTTCATTCTTTACACGTAGAAAAGCAGAGTATTGATTAATACCATCTGGTACTTTGATGAAATAAGATAATGATGAAACTTGTGCACGTACGTGTGTGAGCTCTGAAACACAACAGCGTCCTTCCGACTCCTTGTCTGGATGCTAGCGCAGCAGATGCAGGACGCCTCCTTCTATCGTGGACCGTGATCAGTAACACGTTTGACCTGCTGTCTGCTCGCTAAGGGCAACAGTATCGGCTGTTAGCACTTATTACAGAACGAACCGCTGTGTGCGGTATCAGAGCGCCAAGTCTTTTGTTACAGTCCAGTCCTAAGGCACTGCTTAGAGTGCTACCAAGGTCTTTCCAGAGAGAAATACATGAGTTTTTTCTTCTTTTTTTTACAAATTACAGTATGAAGCTGTGTCTTGTGGTCATGTTAAATCTTTTAGATGCATTTTCTTTCCTTCTTTTGTTTGTTCTCTCACTGATTCTCACTACCATCTCGCGCAGTGAATCTTATCGCTTACCTTTTCACAGGTCGCTCAGGCATGTAATAACACCTAGGTATTAGCAGCGCTCCTTGAGTTAATCTCTTTAACGGACTGCCATTATAGGGCCTAGTAAACTGAGTAGTTGTTGGGTAAAGTGACCTCTGGGCATTCAGCAACTCAACACTTAAACTACTTATTTGAAAAATAACCAATAACCGATGGCACAATAGTGACAAGTTTGCAAAAGAGTTTCTTGGAAATATTGAAGTGACCTCTCATCCACAAACCAAATAATGATCAAATAGAGATTTTCTGCATTGTAATGCTTTATTCTGTATATTTTTTCCACCTGCCTCGTTCTCCTCTCCTGTGGTGTGTTTCTCTCTCGCTCCTCTTGGGCCAGCCAAGTGCACAAGTTGTTGGTGTCCTGAATAATATATGCTGCAGAAAGAACCGTATTATCCAGCAGCAAGACCTTCCTCCTCCTCAGTGTCTTTGGCTGTGCGATCAGGTCAAAAGTTAGATGAATGTGTCCTGTTAATGCGTATTCATGGCCAATCCATTGCCAATCGTGGTAGCAGCAGGGCTCCGTCTGGCTGCCCTGAAATTTGGTTCAGGCAGTCAATAACTTGCAATAACTTGACTTTTCATCGAACACTATCATCAGGTACAAAATGTATGCTCACATTCTAAATTAAGATGGGGAAACATTTTACCAGAACTGCTAACAGTGCTAGACTCTTTGTCTTTTTTAACCAAGAACAGAGCTTTGTTTATCTCCTCAAATATTAGGGACGCAAACATATTTTAATGATACTGAAACTTTTCTTGGTGTAACATTACTTTTTAATACTAATCCAAAGGTTTTAATCTGTACATCTCGACATATAGATAATGCTTGCCGTGATGCTTAAACTGCATTCGAAGGAACACAGTTGATACAATGACATAATATGGTATGGTATGATGTTATTCTACTGGATCAACAGCCCATATGAATTGCTGACTAAAGTAAGGTTTCATGCAGAATACCTCAGACTAATGAAAGCGTGGAGAACATCACATTTCTATTTGCAGAACGTCTCCTGTGATCAGGAGCAATGTTCCAGATTTTTGGCACACTTTAGTGGATCCAATTTAGAGTGTCCCCTCATTTCTTAAAAGGCTCATTTCAGAATGACACTAATAGTTCAATGTGAGACAAATCATCCATCAGTAATCTCCTGAGGCCTGAGTCTCCACTCCACTGACAATGACATCACTGCTGATTTGTGATATACTTGAAATTATACTTTACGATTTCACAGAACGAGACCTTTCCTGCCCTTGAAGCTTGAAGACTGATGAATGTAATAAGAAAGAAACAAGTTAATATCTTTGAATTATATTTAAAACGTCAAAACGTTTCCAGTGTCTTGTCTCTGCTGGAGGGAATTGCTTGATGACAAACTGTTATGTACCATTTTCTCTCAAATACAGCTGACATGCAAAATGTGCATTGCTGCAGTTTCTTTGAAATCCAGACAAGGCACCAGCTCTTACCTTTGTCGACAGAGAGCAAACATTCAGCTGCACTCCCACTTGACTTTGAAACATGATCCTGGTTTGTTTGGTATTTCATAGTTATTGACGTCGAAGTGAAACACGCTGAGGGTTTGTTTGTAGCTGCTTCCTCAAAATGTGTTCACATCATAAACTAATGCTTTTTGTTTATCTTACAATGAGCCCTGGATCGTAGCTTAGTCTTAGTTTGCCAACAGCTACATGAGCAAGCACCTTGCAACTGTATGTCTGTGTACATGACATGGATGATTAGTCTGGCGACAATACACAAGACTAAGCTTCTTGCTGCCCAATGGCCTACAGTTGGATATGACTGGCAATTGTTTGTGTTGAAAGTGGTACTCATGTGTTGTTTACATCCAAAGCACCCAAAGCAAAGATGAAATAATCCAGGTTGAAAAAATGTAGAAATTGTGATCCAGATTGAAGACTGCTATAGCGCGATACCTGAAGCTTTCAGACTCTGCGAGGACTTTTTGTAAGTGGCCTGCTCAGTCTCTGGAGGTGGCGGGTTAAAGGAAGGACGGAGAGAACAAGTGCTCAGTGGTTTGGCTTCTTCTTTTGTCGTGCACGTCACTGCCCTCTTCCTGCACAAAAGCCTGAGCGACTTCTCAACTGGGACAACAAGACACGCTGTTGTCTTTCTTTTGTACTGTTGCTCTCTTTTACTTTATTATTTGTTCACCTTTCCTTTATTATTTTCCTCTTCCGCTGACCTTCCATTTCCATTTTATTGCTTTATTTTCCGTACAAGTACAATGCCGCTCTCTCTTCAGCTTTCCTCTCCAAAAGCCTCAAAAGCACTCAAAGTATGGTTGCCCCAGGGCCACTTCTCCGCTGTGGCATCTCTTTAATAGAGCCCCTGGGAGCCTAACTCGCTGTCTAAACAGGAAGGGATTTACACAACTGAGCACTGATTGTGAACGCAGCCCCAGCGTTGCTGAGACCAAGGGCAATAAGATGACAGCCTACTGACAGTGAACATCTTTTTAAGAGGATCGCTGTCTTTCCGTCTTGCAGCTAATGGGGTTTTTAGGGGCATGTGAGTGAACTTAAAAGTGCTATGTAGAGGTGTTTTACACTGAATAGTGTATTGTTTGAAGAGGTATTTTAAACAACAGTAAGGTTTAAAGTAGTTGGTCAATTTGTTAGTAATCAAAAATATGGATTTTCTTGCAAAGAATTAGAAATGAATAGATATCGCTCTCATAACTGTGTGCTATGTATGGAGGTAGATTAGCCTGCAGCGTGAAGACTGAAGCAGGAGCCTGGCAGCCTGGCTCTGTCCATAATTCAAATGTTGACCAACACTCAGCTTACTGATGATGACCAATCCATTTCCTTACCCCTGCTTCTAGTCTTAATGCTAAGCTAAACTAAGCTAATCACCGCCAGGCTTAATAACGCACGGACATGAAAGTGGTATCAATCTTCTCATCTGACTCTCAGCAAGAACGTTAATGAAAGCATATTTCCCAAAATATCTATTCCTGAAAGAAACTATTATCTGCAAGCTTTGTGCACAACTTTGATTGTCAGAGCTGGAATCGCACTCCCAATGTGACGGCAATCGTTGCAATCTAAAGTGCAGAGAAATGTTTTATTAAAATATGTATGCATTTCATTTCTGCTCAAGAGGCGTTAAAGTACTTCCCTTGAAAGTAAACTAAAATGTTAAAGCATTTACCGTGGGAAGGCCCAGGCACATAAAACGGACATTCTTACGGTATTATATCACTCCCAGAGTTGTTTCCTGAGTTATGTTGAGGTTAAATAATAATATATCCTGAGCAATTTAAATAAGTGTGTGAAGCAATAATGAATCACCAGCATACAGCCAAATGTAAAGTAATGGCTGTGCAGCCAAATAAAGATCCAATCTCATCCAGTTTGTGGACGTTGCGTGGAGAGGAGTGATAAGCAGTGGTATGAGTCATCCTCAGAGGATAACCAGTACCAAGGGTTTCATTTTTACGTTTTTGAAAACAGTATAACTCGACGATGCATTTATGTGTGAAACACAAACTGTTCTGCTGAGTTGTCACTTAATTATTCTTAAAATAAAATGTAAGCGAAAACAACATCCCATTCATAAAGAGAATTTGCCTGCACGTTCTGCAAATTTGTTCATTCATTTCAGCTCTTCTATGTCAACACTGAGAGAGACCCATTGGAACCAGCCTGTTGGGAACATCAACAAGTTACTCAAGTCCATGCTACTACGATTCATCACCAAGTTATTGGGTTCCTTCTGTTCATTACTTTGTAGAGAAGAAAAATGTGTGCACAACATTCCTGCAAAACACTGAATAATGATCTGTCTGCAGATGGCATTGTGGCAAAACAATATAACTGATTCATTGTTTCTATTAGATTGTCAGGGAAGGCCTGTTGAGTGTAAATCCTCAAACACCGTTCAGCTGTTGACTGACAGGGGCCTCCGCTACGGTCTTGCACTTCTGTGCCTGCTCTCCAGTGTATGGAAAGTAGCCGACACATTACCATATCATCAGATTATAGTTAGCCATTTACAAGCTTTGCTGCTCGCAGCCTCGGAGGCAGTGACTTTGAGAACGGTGAAAATCAGCATAAAGATCATGCAGTGAGGCGCTGGGATATGCCAACGACCAACACTGCAGTTGAGCCCCAAAGAAGCAGCCGTTGTTTAAGACCGCCATAAATAATTTGTCGACTTAATCACCTGCTAGCCAGGAGCTCAGAGCTAAAAGAAAACACCATTGAACACCAGTGTTACCAGACGCTATCGCAGAAGCAGAAGCATTTCAGGACCATGCGCTTAGCTGTTGCAATTTCCATCCACTAGTTTAAAATGACACCATTATTTATTGATGTGGTGTTGCCCAAGCTGATATGGAACCCCTCTCAATAATTAATCTGACGCAAGGCTTGTCCAGGCCCAGAGAGCGGCGTGCTGCTGCTCCACTGAGGGCCGCAGTGATCATTTGGCCCCAGTCTTATTTCCATCTCCCCGTTTATCACTTTTATTAGCTGTGATGAGACGCTATGCGTGCTTCCATAAAGCACTTACGGGCCTCTGCTTGTTTAATACTTTCCTCTCCCACTGACAGGCCTGCACTAATCTCATTTCCCCATGAGTCACTGTGGCTAATATCACGGCTGGTCATTGCACCCCAATATCATTACTTTAACATCACATTTCTCAAGAGAAACATATTAAATACATGAATATGGGCATGTGTAGTGCACACAAATCTCTACTGACTCCGGTATAACTTTTATACCTGCACATGCCTAACAACTGCTGTTTCTACTGGCAAGTACCTTTACAACTATTTCAGTGTCTATTCCGTTCTTCATTTGGCCAGGACTAGTATTATACAGACTGCGTTGCAGTGGCAGATGTCCATGTCAATCACATGGGATGTATAATCTCTCAAGCGTCTCCTGTGCTTGATCTGGATCTTTGTGTTGTTGAACTTCACAGGGATGTATCAGGAGGAATGCCCAAACATCTCAACTGGAGCCTTCCTGTGTGAAGGAGCTGCAAAGCTACCCAAGCTCCTCATCCTTTGGTTCAATTTGAGATGAAATGAAAATTGCCTCCTGAACCCTTTTAGATCACATCCCTGGTCATATTGTGCAGCTATTTAATAAAATATTAAAAAACTAAATGCATTTCTTCATATTTCTATATCAAAATACAACCAATCTTTTCTTCTTGTAATCAATCTGCAACTTTCTGCAACAACAGAGGTGTGTGTGGAGCCACAGTCCTCTGTAGCTCTGTATCATGCTGCATTCTAGCCCCGCCCACTTTTCAGCGGTTCAATCAAATGCAAAGGATGTGATTTAAATCACTCTTGTAACTGTACATGGCTCAAATATTGTGTTTCACTGGGGAATACGTAACAGTACAGGAGCTTAAGATGCTCTAACTGCTGTTTCACTTGGACTTTAAGGGTGAGCTCAAGACACCCTACAAAGGAAGGCCATGTTGGCTGCTTGTATCCACGTATTATTTCAGTCACCACCTCAAGCCAATAAGAGTCTGTGAGAGTTGGAATGTCTCCTCTTTTATTTTCATTTGTCTCACACTTCATCGTACAACCACATGGTGAAGTCCCAACGTAACAAAACTCTAACACTTGCTTTTCTAAAATGTCAAGATTTATGCAAGACACCCAGTGATGGATTACATGTTTACATGTATGAGTTGTTACAGTTTACAGATTTACACAGTGGGGTGTATTAAAAAGAATTTTCTCACTCTGCATTCTATCATGTAAAGTCCATGCGTTGTGTATAAACACAAGTCACTCCCACTGAAAAGCCTGTTGTATTCGTTCTCACTTTATAGCCATATATCTCAATAGCAGGTTATTTTATTCCCTTTTGTTTTGGCAATAAAAGGGGTTTAATCCTCGGATAGCATGGATCTAATTATTTCCCCCACAGCAATAACATCCTGTCCTAAGGGAGAGAATACTGTGAGGAAATCAATTACTACACTGAAATCACATGACCACAAACCGCATAAAAGATCTGCAGTTGATCTACTCCAAAACAATAAAACAATGCTTTAACTAGCAACATAAAGTATATTTCCTCTCTGCAGACACCAGCTTGGCTCTGGGTTTAAATCTCATAAGGATGTTGAAGAACACTTAACTTCAGATCAATAATGTTTCTGGCTCAGAGTCCACCTTTGTGTCCCAGTGGAGCCTCAGTCAGCTCACTGAAGTTCAGTGTGGCTCATCAGCATGCAACACAACACCTAATGCACATTATAAGTGTTTGGTCAGCTGCCTACAGGCAAGAGAGACTGCTGCTTTATTATAATGCTCTTCAGTCGAGCCAGACAATGAGCACGGAGCAATGTTAGAGTGCGGTTCGATCTCATCGTTACAAACTGCATCAGAGTGCAGTTAGGTAAATTACCAGGGACAATAGGATTACCTGCGCTGCACTCATTGCAACGCACACTACAAGACTCCAGATCAGAAGCTCTTTATTAAGTCGTACCATTCTAAATCTGTTTGTAACAGCTGATAAATCCAGCGTAGAAAGTGTGTGTGATTGCACTGTTTCTTTTGAGTAAGGACGTTTTCGCCGAAGAGTTCAGAATTCTTCATTCTTTTCATCCTTTTCATCTATTTGCTGAAGTGTTGGACTCAGATGAATCGCACCGCTTCTCTGTTCTTGTTTCATAACCACGAACTTGGATGTGTATCATCAAGAACCTCACACAAGCACACACACACACACAGAAAATGCTCTGAAAATGTTGTGGAGCTAGAGGTTTCACAGGTGTTCCAAAGCCATTTATAATAGAGCAAGATGGATGGAGACTCCTTGTGCGCGACTGCACATTGAAGTGTGTGTTTCTATTTTTGCTGCTGGGCCAGTCAGCAGGCCTGTCCTGGTGAGTCAGGGTGTAAGTGGTGACAGTGACATACAGACACACTGACAGAGGAGATGGAGGGTCATCCTGGTGCATCCTGGGAAAGGTCTGGCAAGTGCTTAGCTTGACACAAGGAGACCTGATAGGTTTAGGTTGGGTTGTGCTTTGTTGTGGGTTGACTGAACTCAAGCTTATACCTCCTTGATGCTTCGTTTGTGTGCTTCCATGTAACATAATCTCTTTAATCACTGTTCAAATCTTTATGCAGGATTATCATTTTGTCATTTATGCACGACATTTTCTACAAATATTTTGGTGTCATTTTTGTCACATCTTGGACTTTAATATTTTATTTAATATGGGTGATATACTGTAGCTTTCAATGAAGTGCTGACACAAGCAGATACAGTGTGATATATTACCTCTCCACTGTCTTGTGGTGTACCGCAGGGCTCGGTTCTGGGGCCTCTGTTATTTTCACTTTATCTGTTACCTTTGGGACCGATCATAAAAAGCTATAATGTGTCCTATCACTTATATGCAGACGACATCCAACTTCATCTGTCATTCAAACCCAGCGAGGCATTCACATTAACTAGGCTCCTGGACTGTGTCAATGCCATCAGAGACTGGACGGCAGAAAACTGCCTGCAACTCAACGACTCTAAGACGGAGGTCCTAGTTATTGCTCCAGAGGAGTTTGTCCCCATGATCAGGCAGATTATTAGTCCTCTCTCCTCTGCTTCCCATTGCAACCTGCGCAATCTTGGGATTTTCTTTGATCGCTCCATGTCATTTGACCCTCATGTTAAGCAGCTGTCCAGGTCATGTTTCTTCCATCTAAGAAATATCAGTAAACTGAGATCTGTATTATCAACGCCTGAATTAGAAATGATCATACACACATTTATCTCCTCTCGCATTGACTACTGCAACTCACTTTTTACATCACTCAGTGTATCTGCTCTTAACCGTCTGCAGGTCATCCAAAATGCTGCCGCCAGATTACTCACCAGGACAAACCGACGGTCTCACATCACCCCCGTACTCCGATCTCTCCACTGGCTTCCTGTAGCATCTCGGATACACTTCAAAATTCTCACCATCACTTACAGAGCACTTCATGGTCAGGCTCCGACTTATGTAGCTGATCTACTTCGCCCCTATTCACCCGCCCGCACTCTCAGGTCAAATGCTCTAGGTCTTCTGTCAGTCCCACGCACACGATTTAAGACCCGTGGTGACCGAGCCTTTGAGGCAGTGGCCCCGAGGCTCTGGAATGCTCTGCCTGCAACTCTACGCCTCGCAGATACTGTGGATACTTTTAAAAGCCAGCTCAAAACCCACCTGTTTAGGCTGGCGTTTGTGTAAAAGTAAACCCATGTCCTAGACCTGCTCTTAACATTTGTTTTACATTTTTATTTTATTTTTATTTTATTCTTTAACATTTTTTATTCACTCTGTGTATGTAATTTATTGACCGTAGGGTCACATTGTGTTTTTTATGCTTTTAAATGTCTGCTCTGTTAAGCACTTTGTGATAGTACTGTCTGTGAAAAGCGCTATATAAATAAAATTCATTCATTCATTCATTCATTCATTCATTCATTCATATGTAATGTTGTCAACAAGACCGTGTTCAGTCAGAACGCAAAACACTTTTTTCGAGCCAGCAACAAAAAGACGCAACTAAAATTCACAGGGGCACAAAGGCACAAAAAAGGCATAAACGTACAGAGAGTCACGAGTAAAAACTGAGCTCAGTCAGTGGCTGTGTTGAACACAAATACATGTAAATGTCGATTTAAGCAGTAAATTCCTCAGTGCATGCTATATTGACTGGGAAAGGTGACTTTGCAGCTGCAAAATCTGCCCTTTGATCTGATATTGAGTCAAACAGAAGTGTGAACAGGCTTCAGCAGAGAGATTCTCACATTGTCTTGAATGATATGTCTCATCAGGGATTGGAAATGGTTCATACATGACTCCTTCAATGTTTTCCTGTCCTCTCTTTTTGATTGCTGTGCTGTGGCATGCTCCATTGAGACAGATTATTCACTGTCAACTGGCCTGGCTTGTTCTCGCCCTCCCCCCCTCTGTTTTCTCCCTCTCTTCATTTGGTTTTGTCTTTCTCTTCTCTTTTCCTCTTCCGTTCTCATATATCTGCCGTTGACTTTCTGACTGTGCAGTTTTGTGTCACACAGTGTCTCCTCTGAAGGGTACTGTAGGATATTTTAGAGCGTCCTTTGCCACTGCAGGAAGGATAGCTAGATATGGACAGTGAACGTAGAACAGTTGGAGAAATCTGTGTCTGTGTCGATATCAGTGACTTAAGTTTCTACAATATAAGCTCCAAAAGGGGCTGAACTTGACCATAAATTTACTCCGAACAGCTTGTGCAGGATAACAGTCCGTTTTCATTCCCATCCGAGTCATTAGACACCCAGAGAAAGTGCTCTGGGAGTATGATGACGTAGAAGACTGAAAAAAGTCACGCAAGCCGGGAGGGAAGGGAGGCGAGGAGGTGGATGGGTGAAGAAAATACAGGACTTTCAACCAAGAGACCAGTGTGGTAGACCGGTGTTCGTGTCCCAAAGTTATGTTAGTGATGTTTGTATATAATCCAATGGCTGGTTTTGTTATGCATGGAGTGGCAGCCTTGTTTGCCTGCACCTTATTGTTGCAGTTAAATCTAAATAAAGACTTAATTAGAATATGTTTTTAATATGTCTCTTAGGGCAGATGCAGCTTTATGCAATGGCCCCGCTGACACTGCCGGATAGCAGGCCTGTTTCCTTTCCTACTCCCTTTCACACCTGATCAACACCATTCTGTTCATCTAAACTTGGGGAGTCGAACAGCTTATTTTCTTAGTTATTCTAAAATAAACTTTGTATTTCCAGGTTCTTAAATGATACAAAAGATACAAAAAGGGTCAGGTTTTCACACTGCATTGCAGGACGGGGGCTTCCTCTCCTTCCTGTCCTTTGCCCACACATTGTCTCACTGTTTCTCCAGGTCCTTTTCTGCAGCAGAAATCTCTCAAAGCTTTCACAGGTGGCTGCTGCCTCAATATGAATATTTGATAGCCCTCATACAGTATGTCTCTTGAGGGTAGTTAAATATTAAAACACTTTCTGGTGGCTTCTCTGGCGTCTCAGGGGTCTAAATGTGTGATGTTATTTGCTGCTTCGTCTGGGCATTGTTGGCATACAGTAACAGTATATGCACCATTGATTGGGGTTCATTATGTGACTTTTCCCATATTATTTCTCTTTCAGCGGGATGCCAAGGGACAGTACCTGTTCGACGTTATCTGCCACCATCTCAACCTGCTGGAGAAAGACTACTTTGGTATTAGATATGTTGACCCAGACAAGCAGAGGGTAAGTATTAGTTTGTAATAATAAACCCAACCACATTTCAGTTGGATTAAATTCCGTTGAATGTTCAGTCTCACCTTCTTCTCTCTGTCATCTTTCTTCCTTTCTTTCATTTCAATTCTCTCTATCTTCCTCTCTTCTCACTCGTGTCATTCTGAAATAGCTGGAATGATTTTGAGTCATTTGTCCCCTCAAAAACTAGTTCACCCAAGTTTGCAGAGCAAATCCCTGAGCTCGTAAAAAAACATGTTCTGCTGTCAAAGGTAATACAGCGATTTATTTAACACTTCAAATGTAAATCTTCAAAGGACCAAGGAAACCCTGTGAAGCTGATGCAAGGATAAGAAACCCTCTGTGGTCACATTGTCACAGTCAGTCTTGACGATCTCTACTCTACCTTTTAGAGTCTGTAGATCAATTAAGTCTCTCAGGGAGAGACGGATGCTTTAGTAAATGTAGGTAAGAATGCCGGTCCTTACTGATCGAATGAGTCTTTTCTTCTCCTCTACATAAATATTCAGGACAGGTATGGAGGTCTGCTGGTCAATTATGCAAACTGGCCGAAGGCCAACCACCTTTGATTGAGATGAATATCAATCACTAGACATTAACATAGTCCTCGGTGAATTTGCAGTGCTTGGACCGAGTATTTGTTAATCGTTGTACTTTTGAACGATGGATGGGAGTGCAAATGCTTCCAGGGCTGGAATATGGGATCCACTTTGGACTTTCTCTTTGCATTTTAGCTGAGAGACATTTGAAGAATGGTGTTCATTTCCATTCATCTTTGTGTTTTACAGTGACTGTATTGTGAACGCAGTGCTCCATTACTGTCAGCGTGTCATCATCTCACTGACTGCGTGGAGACTGTGTTGTAAGGGGTCTAAATAAACAGAAGGCAAGGAGATGAGAGTTATTCTAATGTGCCTTCCAGCTATAGATTAGAAGTCATCATGTTCAGCTGCTGAGCAATTCAGACTGACAGTTTAGACGCCAAGCATTCAGTGTCCAAAGCGCAGGTCGTCACCTCTCTTTCTCTCTCTTTCAGCATTGGTTGGAGTTTACAAAGTCAATTGCCAAACAAATTAAATGTAAGTACTGAATGACGAAATATGTGCTAATTATAAAAGAAAAAGAAGAACACACCAAACATGGCAACAACATGAGAAACATGACAATAGATTTTAAATATTTGTCTTTCTCTCCAGCCCAGCCTCCATTCACCATGTGTTTGCGTGTCAAGTTTTACCCGCCTGACCCCGCTGCCCTAAAAGAGGAAATCACCAGGTAAGATTTCAAGATAGCTTGATGGGCTGCAGATGGGGGGTTGGGGGTTGAGGGATGGACGGAAATAAAACGTGCCTCTCATGTCTCCGTTTGTCTTCCACTGATTGAGTTTTAAAAGTGACAGTTGTGACATTTCTACTCCAGTAATCATGTAATACAAGCAAATTGTATAAATAGCAGTAGGATTGAGCGACGTCTTCAAACGTGTACTCCACTGATTTAGCATTGCTCTCCTTTAACATTGTTACATCCTAAAGGGCTTCTGTGTACTTATGGATCACAAGTATGGCATCTTGCTGAATTATTGTTGAATTATTCTCTCAAAATGAACAAAGGATGAAATGATCTCATGCTACAAATCAGAGCTTGCGTAAGCACAGTTTTGTGAAACAGGTGAATGACATCAACATATTTTTACGAACCTTTCCACAGACAACCAGAACATCCTTGGAAACGCTTCTCACATCATTTTTTCAGATTGTTCATAACAGCTCTTGGTTCTGTTTGACCTCACTGGTGGTATTAACAATAATGTGGAAAAAGTGATGTCTGACAGGTGGCATACAAATCTAATTACATTCAACTAGGGACAACCACACCATACAACTCTATTTTTAGAAGTCATAACCACGGTGTACAAATGCTGACAGAGAGCAAACCTCAGTTCAGCAGCATTAAAAAATCCCACGCTTTGGGCTGGTTTTATTAAACCAAAGGGAGTGTTTTTATCTCTGTCTTTCTTTTAATCGGTCTCATAAAATCCGATCAAAAGTATTCTGATATCTTACTGTGTTAAGGCCTGTGCAGCCATCTTTAAGATCATTTAAACATAGATGAACAGCAGCTTCATAGAGATTTTCAAGAATAATGCCTTTGTCTTAACTGAGAATTGGATCAATACATCAATACTGTAACCATTGTTATTATTGATTGAAAACTGAAATTAAAACAGATTTTAATGGAAAATGTGTTTTCAGTTTGCCTTCTTCATAATTGGGTGAAGTATAAATGTACCATGAATGCAATAAATGACGCAGGTACAAAAGTAAAACCACAATATCCAAAGCTCAACAGTGAGTCTGTGTGCAGGGGGATTTGCGTTTTCTCTTTTTTATACAGTAAGCTGCCACGTCATGAAGCTCCTCGCCACCACTGTACTGTGTGTGGCATCCTTGACAGCTGAACAAACTGCTGTGAGGAGTGAGCCACAGCGCTACGGCGCGCACGGATCCCTGTAAATCACATCCCTCGACTGGTTGCCAAGCAGTGGAATCTCTTATTTGCAATCCAGCTCTTCTTGATTGAGCTGGAGTGCCGGCAAGGGACAGCTCCTCCACCCTCCATCTGTTGTGACTGGAAGCTCTCACAGACACACAAATGCATGGTGGATAAGCATAGACATGCTTTACACTGTCTTTATACTGTATATAATTGTACAAGGTGGTGGCAGGATGTAAGAAAGGCTCAATAACACATCCCGGCTGTACTTAGTATCGCTATACTATTTATTGCTTCGCTGCTTGGAGAGAAGCCGAATCACAGGCGGAATTGAGCGGGAAAATTGACATATGAGTGATATCTGAATGTTGTTGACAAGATCAGAAGATTCAGCCTCTCCCAGTGGACTTCAGTGCAAAACAGCAATCATATCTTAGATCGTTGTCAATTCTCCAAATGATATGCCTCCCTCCAGTTCTGCCTTCAGGTTGGTTTATTCATGTGCCGCGTCTAATCATCCAGGCAATTTTGGATTGCCAATCTTAGATTAATTCATTTTTTTCTAGGTTATAGGCTAATTGTAAATTGGTTGTGAAGGGGCCCTGGAGTAATGGAGTTGTTGCTAACTGCATTTATTTTACATTTCACCGTGTAGGGCTAACAGGTACTGCAGCGTATCTGTAATAACTACAGACATCGCATCTAAAGGAGACGAGGAAACACAGGCCATCTGCCTCTTAAGCTGTCATTATATCAGTCTCTTTGTTTAAAAACATTTCATTTAAATTTTTTTTAGAATTCTCAAGGTTTCTTCTTCTAACAATGTTGTTGACACCCATGCTGCTTCAAGGGACACCTTACTTTTAACTTGTAAACATCCACCATGTGCGTTTACATGAGGAGGACCTTCGATATCGGGCTTATCTTAATAATGACCCACATCAGTTTCTCTGTGTTCCACTCCACAGATATCTCGTCTTCCTGCAGGTTAAGAGGGATCTCTACCATGGTCGCCTCCTGTGCAAGACATCCGATGCTGCTCTGTTGGCTGCCTACATATTACAAGGTACGACAAAATAGGGAGTTGTCATATAGAGTCAAACTATCCAACATCACAAATATCCTCCCACGAGGCAGTCTTTACGATATTGACCAGAAAGCCAATGGGGTCTTCTAATTGGTGCATTTGAGGCAGTTAGATGTTATATCTCAATCATTGTTTTGATGGGAAATTACGAGCTTTAATTACATTGTTGTCTACCCAGAACTTCCACAGTTGTGGTCGTCGTGTTATAAAACTCACCCCAGACTACAGCTCTAAATATATTACCGTATTTCCTCTGACAGAGGTTTGTCTGGCGCATATGACACATATTATTTATGTTTGTGACCTACTGTAGACTTTAGGATTCCCATAGGACCCTGGCTTGTTGATAAACACTTTCCAGCTGTGTTTGTGTGCATTTGCATTCTTCCATATACAATATGTACTTTACTATGTACTGTGTGGGTGTGTGCAAATGTGCAAGCAGAGCGTGTTCCAAAGGGTGAAGCCTCATTCTGATGGAGACCTTGGAAATCTGAATTTGTTGTTTTTACTTTGAATTGACGACTTCTGGTACTTGCAGCTAGTGTCAGCCATGACGTTTGGTCATGGCAATTTCATTTAAAGTTAAATAAGTGGATTAAAAAGTCATCATCAAAAACCTTTTTTTTCTTCAAATTTTCCAGCTGAAATTGGCGACCACGACCCCGGGAAACACCCTGACGGCTACAGCTCCAAGTTCCAGTTCTTCCCCAAGCACTCGGAGAAGTTGGAGCGGCGGATCGCTGACATCCACAAGACTGAGCTGATGTAAGGTGACACTTGTCCATGGCCCAATCCCAATGTTCACACTCTCTGACTCACAGACTTTGAGGCACGTCGCCGTAATGGTCATGAGGGCTTAGGGCTGTCCCACTGACAAATCATAGAGAGCGGATATTTTGAGCTTTTTATGCACACTTTCCATACGTCTGCATTTCCACAGACTTTGTCTGAAGGAATTACTCACAAGTCAGACCGTTGTGACGTTGAATGGGGTTACCAGGGGATGTGTAAAAACAAACAAAGAGGATGTCCGTGGGTGTTCAGCCTTACACAGAAACATTAACATTCAGGATTTAAGATGGTTCATAAAAACATGTGAAATCAGAGGAATACAAGCATTGGCAATAATACACACCTGTGATGGGACTTCACTATGTGGTTGAAACAAAGAGAGGGGCCTGCATGTCATTTTGAAAGCCTGGATTGTGACGTCGCGCCAACCACAAACAGGCATGAAAATCTCACCAAAGCATGAGATTTGGTTCAAACCACAACACTGGTGCCTCATTCGACGAGGGCCACGGGAACCCCAGGGAGTCCCTGTGACACAGCCGTGATGTCACAGGCTGTATAGACCGGCGCATACCTTTACCCTGCGCCGCCCATGCGACTCACGTTGCTAAGAGGGGGTGAAGCAACGTTGATGCATTTGAAGAGAAAACCCGAAGTAATAGTCCTAACTTCGCTGGCCGAACAACAGACTGTTTTGTGTTCAAGAACACACTTGGATCCTGGAAGGAAAATGGATAACTTGCCCCGTGCTCCGCCACTTTAACCTCCAGAAGGAAGATCACGGAATCCCCGGTTTCTTCAAGTCAACATTCGCTGTTTTCTAACTAACCCACACACACGTACACACACTCACATACACATATATACGCTGTTACGCTTATTTCATACACGTGGCGTGTAAGCGCGTCCCCCATTGTGTCTTATTGCCCCGTTAAATAATCGAGACCGTCATTGTTAAGTCTTACATGACGTAACCACGAGGTGACCACGTCCGCCGTCTTGCTCTCTCTTTTTCTCTCTCCTCCCCCTCTTACAAACACACACACACACACACACACATTCACACACACATATACTCCCCACTTGTAATTGTATAACAGATGTTTCTTGATTGTTATTGTTGATTTTTGATCAGTATTGTTGAAGATAAATAAACTCTGTTATAGTTTTAAAGAGCAGTTTTCTGTGATTATTTTGTGCATATGTGTTGTGATGACAGCTGTTAGTCAGCGCTCAGATTCAACCCTTCACTGTTCACTCTGAATGTGGAATAGTACTTTGACTGTTGACCTTTTGAGTAAACACCAATTTTAAGACCAAATCCACAGTTTGGTTATTGGTCCCTGATTGCAGGGTGATTGTTAATATGTGTTAATAATCCTATTGATGATACTAATTTTATTGATATCTATTATTTAAATTTCATAATTGGTAATAACCAAACACGCTCCTGCCAGACCCCTCTATACAGCCTTCATGCAGGCTCTATAGACTTGCCCACTCACCTCTGCAAAACAAGGCACCGACATTTTCATTTACAGATTCAGTACACTCTCTGACTTCTACTCAAGCCCGGCGACAGTCTGCAACATCAACAGTCTGCAACATCCAGCAGAGCGCTTCCTACAATCCCCCAGTTTTGAGGGGCCCTGCCTCAGGCAAACAGTGGCCAGACGCCAGTGCTCAGGCAACCATTAATGGCCTGCTGAATTTGGATTTGTTCCCCTTGGTGGTGCCGATAGTTCAAAGAGTTTGGGAACAGTTCACAGAATTTTGCCAGTGTGCTGGACAGGTCTGAGGTGGGGATGTCACGATCCCCACTCATTCTTCTACATAGTGTGAGACACTTTTGGTGTGCGAGTGCTACTGCATCATCAGGTTAAGCAGCTCTGGTTGCTAATCCACGAACAATGGTGATGTTGTAAAAGGATGCTAGCCTGTGTAGCCTACGGCAAGAGGTTGGCTTGACTTTTTAAATTTGCGGAAGTACATACACATTCCAGTGCTCAGATATGAGCTTAACCTGTGCTCATATAGAATAATAATAGTGTGTACTGTGCAACCTTAGTGTGATTTACTCGCTGATAATTCACTTGAATCAACCCTATTTGTGAGTAGAACATTTCCATTTTTCTCTGATCTTTTCTTTCTTCTTTCTTTCTCCGTTTTTTACACACAAACACACACACACACACACACACACACACACACACACACACACACACACACACACACACACACACACACACACACACACACACACACACACACACACACACACACACCAGAACAGAGGCACTGGTTTGATCCTACACTGCCCTCTATCGCTGATTTCCTCCATTGTGTTTGACAGAATTGTGAACAGTCAAGATGCATCTCCCTATACTTGAGCGTCACCACGGTTAAAGTTGTACCTGAAACCATTTTAGGGAAAAATCATCACAATACTGGTGGACTTCAAAACTAGAGAGGGCGATGTTTGACAGAGAGTAAACACGTTGGTTTCAGCTCATTTGTTAAAAAAATTGCACAAACCTTGAATCACATGATGATGAAATAGAATAATGGTTACACACAGTAAGCGTTGACCGTTGTTTGTGACAGAAGTCAATTAACTGATGTTTTTGTTCTTTTTTCTCAGAGGACAGAGTCCTGAAACGTCAGAGCTTAACTTCCTCCAGAAGGCTCAGAGGCTGGAGACATACGGAGTGGACCCTCATCCATGCAAGGTGGTTTTTACAAGACAAATGTATTTTGGAATTAAGACCTTTTGCTTTTCATGAATCTCAGCTCAATGTGCAATTTGATGCAATGAGTCATTTTTTTAATGTTTTTTGAGTAAATGTGAGATAAACTGAAGTCAATCAAAGTAGAATTGTTATACTACTGTCTTGAAGTGTCATTGATCAATGTAGGACATTGACAAGGGAATATTATCTAACTGTGATTTAAAATTATGATTCTAAAATAACAAAGAAACATGGGTTCATGTGCCTGTCAGGATGTGTCTGGCAACCCAGCTTTTCTGGCTTTTACTCCTTTTGGATTCACTGTGCTGCAAGGAAACCGGAGGATCCATTTCCTCAAATGGTGAGTTAAGATGAACAGTTAAAACTGCACATGATGCTCGATAACAACCATATGTAAATCAAAGGCCATGTGCATGCTCACTTTTTAAAGCAAGACTTTGTAGCTGTTTGTGTCAAGAAAAAGTCAATTTAAAATGCTCCATATAGACCAGCGCATGGTGCTAAGCAGTTAGCAGATAGCAGGTAAATCCAAAACACAGGGAACATCAAACCACATGGAAAGACAGGCTGCAGCTCAAAGCACAAGGTAAGAAGACAAACTAGCCGTGAAACAGGAGAAGCACACAAAGGAAGGAGGGTGTAAACGAGGGACAGGTGAAACTAATCAGGGCGGGCAGACACATGAGGTGCTTATAACAAAATCAAACAGGAAACACTAAACATGTATCACTGAATGAATAAAACAAGAAAAACAGAAAAACTAAATCCACTAGAATAACGGAGAGAAACAAGGAGAGACTCAGCAACACAGGCAACCCAAAAGATCATAACGCCAGACAGTCTTTAATTGCAAACCTCAGTCCTGTCCCAACAAAAAGCCAGAAGGCACAAGATTTCTTTACACCAAGAAATAACTTTTAAATGTAGCATGATATAGCATGCTACATTTTTTGATGACATACATCACAGCCTGGCAGGAGACGCATAAATAAAGTGATTTATCAACTGAAAAGCAAAACAATATCAGTTAAATCAATTGATGGGAGGAATCTGTAAAGTCAGTAGATGCATGAAAACATGCTGCACGTGTGTTGTGCTGTAAAAACAAAGGACTGAGAGGAGATCTGCCAACAAATGAATTCTGCTGCTCAAGCTTTTATCTATGGGGCAGGCTGGGCCCAGGTGTGACCAATGCCACTGATTAATCTCTGCAGCCCTGGAAATAGAAAGAGACACAGCAGAGGAACCAAACAGAGGGGCTGCCACACATAATACACTACAGCACACTGTTTTATTCATGTACAATGTACTTTATTTTTCAAAATCTCTTGCACCTTATTCTTGTCATGTTCTGTGATGGGATTCAATATGTGGAGATTTTCAACACCAGAATGAAACACTGTTGGCCTTATTAATTTGCCTCCAAATATTTTGCCACCTTTATCCATTTCTGCCTATCCCTTCTTTCTGTCTTCCTCCCTCCATCGCGCTCTATGTTCTGTTATTTGTGGCTGTTTCTTTCTCTTTCTCACTTTGTCATTTTCTTTTTCCATTCATCATCATTTCCCTCTCTTATCTGTCTGTCCTTTGTTCCGTCTGTCTGTCTGTCTGTGTATCTCAAACACAGGGAGGAGGTGACCAAACTCAAGTTTGAAGCAAAGACATTCCATATATATGCAAATCAGACGGAGGTAGGAGTGTATGCATTATTAAAAACTTCCCTTTTCTAGCCTGTGGAGCTCAGGAAGTTGAATGAGTGTGGCTTTGTTTTATGCATGGGGCACTGCCACTGTGTAGCCTATGATGTGATCTGTCCTTAATAGTGATGTAAATGGGAAATATTGGACAAAAAGGTGTGCTAGCTATGGGTTTTAGCAGACAAAAGACCAAGTAAAGCCACTGTCTGTGTGCATTGACTGATCCGTCGTCATGCCCTGTAGAGCTCAGTGAAACGAACACAGAAGACGATGCATGTTCTCTTCACATGATGAAACTGCATTGACAATCACCACATGGAGTCTTGTTGAAGTATGAGTTATATAAACGTATAATATAAGTGTGAGTCACTGTGCTGGACATGTTACAGGATAAGAAGATCATACTGACATACTTTGCACCCACACCCGACGCCTGTAAGCACCTGTGGAAGTGTGGCGTCGAGAATCAGTCCTTCTTCAAGTGAGTCACAAGACCTGCAACACAAACGTGCAGAGAGGACGTAACGCTTGTCATTATTATGTAAATCATGTTTCCTCTTTCCATTTTTCTCACAGGTTGGAGAAGTCGAGTCAAGTCCGCACTGTGTCCAGCAGTAATCTCTTCTTCAAGGGTAGTCGCTTTAGATACAGGTAACTTATTAAGTAAGACTATTAAGTACACATAAGTATAAGTAAGTACGTGTTTACTGATTAAAAACAGCCTTGGAAATGATATATGTCCTTCGGTGTAACAGTCCTATTTAGTCTTTAATAAATCACATGACAGGTTTTCTTTTTCTTATGTTTTATCAGTGGAAAGGTTGCAAAAGAGGTGATGGAACAAAGTGCCAAAATTAAGAGAGACCCCCCTGAGATACACAGGTCAGAATCCTTAAAAATATGAAATCTGAAGAAGATATTGGCTGCAGCCCTAAATGTGGGTTAACAGTGATTTATTCATTGTATGTATGTGATGTGCGCATGTGGTTGTGTGCTTTTGTCCAGGCATGGCATGGTGCCCAGTAGGAGTTGTCCATCCATCACCCACGGCCCTCGTTTGACCAGTGTGCCAAGGACCCGACGGAGAGCTGTGCACATCTCTATCATGGAGGGTAAAGCACACACTCAAAAGAACAGAGAAATACTGTAAAGTAAAAACTAAAATAAAACAAACAATGTGGCTGATGGGACGTCACAGTTGTGGCTCCTCAAAGTCTCTGAGAGAATGAGACCATCTCATCAGTGTGAAGCAGATGTTGGTCAGTGAGTCTTAGTCCAGGGGTTCCCAATCTTTTATCCAGACGCACCCCCCGACTTCATCCAACAACACCTAACATATTACAAATCCTTTCATTTTAATTTATTTAAAAGGGATTATTAAAATACTATTTCATTCAAGCAAATGTTGGACAATGATTTTTATACAATTGAAGTGTTGCACTACTGGAAGAATTGACATTTCAACTACCGGTATTTATCCATTACAATTATCTGTTTCATCATTCGACTATTACTTTTACCCAACTGTTTCAACCATTTGTTACCGTAAACCGTTTACCCATCTATCCAATACTTTAGCTATTTCAATCAATTACTTTTATCTGACTATAATTGTTTATTTGTTACTTATAGATAATGCTCTCTCAATTGCTGTACTTAGAGTTCATGTGTTACAACTTGACTCAACATGTGGCTTTAAAAAAAATCCAAAACTTAATTCATTAATTACTTGAGCTACTCCACAAACCTCTGGCAACTGCATACCCCCCGGGTACAATTCGGTTGGGAATCACTTTCTTAGTCCATGTGTGTGACTTGATCTGTTGTGGATTACACATTGCACAATTCATCTGGGGTCCTTCTTAAGGCGCTCACACAATTTGAATACACTCATATCCTGTTTGGACAATGTAGCCTTTCCATGTGAACAATCCCCCACGTGTGAGTGTCAGTCATTCTCTTCCCTTGATATCTCGCCCTTTCTCTCTTGGCGTGCTCTTTCTGAAACACACACACACACACACACACACACACACACACAGACACACACACACACCCACACACACACACACACACACACACACGCTCCTGGAGCCAGTGGCTTGCGGCAGTATTTTGACACAAGAAAGTCTATAAAGGGCATGACTGACCCGTCTTTTCTCCAACAAGCTATTAACCTTTTGCCAATGCTGTCATTGCGAGTAAATTTGCTCTCCGTTGACAAGCCTCGCTAAAAATAAATAAACTTAGAGCATAGTGTTTTCAACGAAGACGGCCTTTTGTAAAACGAGCCCCCCTCTTGTCATCGACATCGAGCGACGGCTCTGTCATTGAAACCCACTGTTGCAACACTGAAACAAACCCCCTGTGTTTTGTCCCGGTGCCCTGTCGCTGCGCTGGCATTTCCACTGGTAACAATATCACAGCCTGAAAATAGCTCCTGCTGTCAGGGGCCATGCCATGTGTGCCACCGCAGCAATGGACGAGGTGAACCGTGGCACCAATGAGCCACATTCCTGGGCTTTGTCGTTCACTCTCCATCTGTCTTTCTATTTTTCTACCGCTGTCAGCATGCCTGCCAGTACTGTGGAGAAGGGAGGGCTGCTTAGCTAGCCAGGCGCAGTCAGAGACAAAGACGGACAGCAGGGAGAGACGAGAGGCAGTTTCAAGTACAGACAGAGATAAAGAAAAAGAAGGAGAGCAGCAAACGTGTGTTGGAACACAGTTTGGGTTAGACGGGTGCTTGTTGATCTCCTTGAACCATGGTGAAGTGTCTGATCCGGATCAAGACCAAGGTGAATGTTCAGTTGCGCATGGTCAATCATTGCTATCGAGATGTGAATGTGCGCGTGCTGTCTCTGGGACCCAGGATCTTGGGCAAGGCTCTCGGGCTCCGACCGCTCTCTCCCGCCCTCCCTGGGGGTTCTTCCACCTCAGGCTCTGGTCCTGGGTCGGGACAGAGCTCCAGGACCCCTTCCAGACTAGCTGTCCCACCCCAACTCCACGGCCGCAACCCACCAACCAACTGTGCAGGTAAAAGCCGGGGCTGCTTTTTGTCATGCAGGATTATGGAGTGCTGCCTTCTTGTGGTTCTTGTGGATTCAATTTGGACAACTTTCTCTTTAAGAGTACCGTCTGAACAATGAGCCAGATATCTCAGGGTGATGCTGTTTCTCTGATTCCAAAACTTCATCAACTTCCGGAATTATTTAATATGTTGAGTCCAACGCGATGGATATCAACGTTTGAAGTTGACATGAACATGAGGATCGGGGGAGAGCTGAGGAACAGATGCTCCTATGAGTCTTTGCCGTTGATTTAATTTAGAAATAGATTACATGACAGGAGGATGGGATCAGTCTCATGAGCATAGGTCATGGCAAGCTGACCACCTGTTGCCACAGTGTTCAACATAGCACAGTGTACGTAAATACTCCCAGTAAGCCAGGTTAAAACTCAAAGAGGCTGAGCAGATCTCTGCTTTAGGACAAATGAAACTCAAACTGAACAGAATTAACCCTGTCTTTTAATTGCTTAAAAGACAGGGTCAGGTTCTTTATTGTCACACGTTTGCATCAATGACTTGTAGACATAACAGATTACATTTCCCATGAGTCTTATAAGGTCTGAGGTATAAGAAAGTCATGTCAGAATCTTTCTTTAAATGTGAATGTGTCAACAATACCTCCCAGTTATTAAACATGTCTCCCTTACGGACTGCCTTCCTCTGTGGTGTGTTTCCAGGTCTGGAGTCCCTTCGAGACAGCGCTCACTCCACGCCCGTACGCTCCGTCTCCCATGGCGATTCCTTCATGTCTTCTCGGGGCCACTTGGTCGACGGCGGCGAGGCCAGCACCTCAGCAGTCATCTCCGACGAGGCCTACAGCCCTTCAGACAGCATGCTGCCCACACCGGTGGCCGAACACGGGATGGAGAATCCCTTGGCGCGTCACCTCAACGGTGCTCCATGCAGCATCGATGGGCAGGAGTCCGCGGCAGGCACATCGAAGGAGGGGCACGCGGCAGAGTTTTCTTCCGGCAGGAGAGCAGTGCGTATGGTCAGGAGCAGGCCGTCACCACCGAGCGACGTGGAGGAGCTGAACAAATTCATCCTGAGCGTGTTGCGTCTCTTCCTGGTTACCATCGGACTGCTGTTCGCCCTGCTGCTGCTCCTCATCATGCTGACCGAGTCAGACCTGGACATTGCCTTCCTGAGAGACATCCGCAAGACACCTGAATTCCAGCAGTTCCACTTTGAATACTTCTGCCCTCTGCGGCGCTGGTTCGCCTGTAAGTTACGGTGGATGGGAGGTTTCCTCATCAGCAAGTGAAGCAGAGACTGAAATACACAACACAGGAGATGCGACACATACAACAGACGATGGGAGGGTGGGAAGAGAGAAAAGGATGGCGTCCCTATTCCCATTATCAGCTCAGCTTCTCCCAGGAAGAGGTTCCTGTCCCAAGCCACGGACTGTTCCCTGCCTGTATTATGTTTGACCATCACTGCGAGGACAGGAAATCACATTTTACTTTGGAAATTCAGGTCATTTCAAGGTATTTTATTTTTACACAAAGCCACAGTAACAGGGTTTGATTCAAACACTGAAAGGGACAAGCAAGTCTGACAGACTTCACTTATTCAAGCAGTTAATAGTTGCCTTTATTTTTGTATTAATTTATACGTTGCAATATTATTGTAAGACAGAATGACCTGGTGTGTTGTGGTGTGTCTTGTGTAACCTGAGAGTTTGAATTAAGCACTGACAGAAGACGGGAGGCAGTCTAGCTCGTCTGATTTTCGTATTTTAACGCCAACAACAACATTGATGATGATAAAATGTTATTATGGTCACTGCTGTGAGAGTGAAAACGGCTGCTTTGAGTTGTACAAGTGTCTGGGGGTTAGAGAAAGTGTGAAATGGAAAACTAAGCAGCACTCACTGACTGTAGATCCGTCCTGAGTCAAATAATACTTGCAAATATTATAATAGTTTTTATTCAAATTCGAGCCATAAATGGATTTGTCACGTGACACCTGACAGGAAAGAGTAGGAAAATGAATTTAGCCCTCTTTAAGATGATTGACTACTTCCACGAATTGTCCTCATGTGGTATACAACCCAACATCTGGTAAATTGAATTGAAACAAATGCTAAGACTTAGTTGCAGTAGCTATTTGACCCAAGAGTGATGTAAGTGCTGTCCTGTTAGATGGCTTGAATGATCATTTTTGAAATAAGTGTGACTTAGATTGTGGTCAGACACATTTAGAGTGCTCATTTCTGTCCAGCAACTAGAGCGCCAATAAAGTTTTATCGTCCAATGACTATAAATGATGGTTAATTGTGAGGCTATACGTAAGTAATGAAGGTGGTAGGTTTACTGGTTTTATAAAATAGCAGCCAAATAATTCTTATAGCTACGATCAACTTCAATGTGTAAGGAACAGTTGTCTCTTTGCCGTAGTTACTTTGACAGTAGTTGTGAAGGTGATGGGGCTATGTGAGCTAGAGCTGTAGTGATAGTGAAGTGTTTGGTTCCTTCTTTGACTCTCACAGAAGGAGTTTATCTTGATGTGCAATACTGTCAATATAAAAAACAAGATCCTTCCCACTAAGGGAAATTTGACCTTAATTTTAGTGCTATATTTTCCACACATTATACCGTTAAGAGAGCTTGATTTTAGTTCATGTTCAGTGGAGGTCATAGAACTTTGTTTAGCCCTGCTGTGTTCACATTTATGCATTTATCTGTAAAGACTGAATACATTTAAATCATGTTTCCATTTTTGTACGAACTGATTTTCTCATTTACACATTGAGATTTCCTCACATTGGCTTTTAATGGACATGAAGCATTATTTTTTACAGTGGATGTATAGTTTTCAGCCCTGCTTACAAGAAAGCCTAAGATACGTCTCGTGTACGTCCCACAGCAATCTTCATCGTCACACCGACCAAAGAAACCTCTGATGTTTGTCAGTTTGCGTCAACAGATGGAAACTCTGATAGTCTGCTCTCCTTCTCTCGCCTTATTACGTATATGTTATTTCACAGGTCAGCCTGCAGTGAGTCTTCACAGCCCAGAGCAATCAACAGCATCATTTAAAACCATACAGTTAACTATTGTTCCTCCCAACAAGCCCACAGGTGTTTGATTGGGATATATGTAGGTGTATATGCTGTGAGTAATAGGTATATGTCTTTATACCTAAAATGTATGTATTATTTATGCAACAAGAGGACTGGCATATGATGCTGATTGGCTGAGGGGTCGAGGATATGCAGGCTCCTATAGGCAGTTTGGAAAGTTACCATAATAATATTCACACCTTTCCCAAAAAAAATCAACAGGTTGGAAGTTAACACGAAACAGTACTTCAGTTTATCCCTGTAGAATTAAATACCTGGCTTTGAATGTTGATTTGATTTTTGTACAATGACATTTTAAAATTCAGAAACGGTAAAATATCAAGAAGTATTAATAATTCTGTGAGTTGGATGACTAAGACAGACGTATTGACCGATATATTTATATTTAACAGCAAAAAAAACATATTTTGTGGTTGGTTTTTAGACTTGATAAATGACTTAATATGCATTTGCTTTAATTCAGACGGTGCTCGCTGGTTTTTGATTGACTGTCTGGTGAAAGGCCAGGCGAGGCAGAAAATAAGTGATTCATGTATTATAATTTGTACTTTAAAGTCTCATTTTATGTTCATGTGTATGAAAAACGTAACATAATTTGAGCAATAAATAACAGATAATGTTATGAATAATAATAACCATAAACAGCAAAGGAATGTTCGTCTGTCTGCTGAACATTCAAAATGTCCCTTCAGAAGGTGAATCAGCCTGTAGATGCATGTGTGAAGGGAATGGTGC